>NC_047118.1:66758210-67090313 GCF_902500255.1 Thalassophryne amazonica | reverse complement strand
ATAAGTACAATTTACTTTCTGACAGTCAATTTGGATTCAGAAGAAGCCAGTCAACATCGAAAGCCTTAACCAAACTCACTGAAGAAATAATGAATTCCATAGACAAAAGGAAATATGCTGTTGAGGTATTTATTTATTTAAAAAAAAAAGGCTTTTGACACAATAAACCATGCTATGTTACTTCATAGATTGGAACTTTATGGGATTAGGGGGATAACTCTCAAATGGGTTGAAAGTTACCTCAGGAGACAATTTGTGAAGATGGGGGCATATCAGTCAAAATGTTTGGACATTGTCTGTGGCGTCCCCCAAGGGTCAGGGTTAGGCCTGAAACTTTTCATCATCTACATCAATGACTTATGTAAAGTGTTGCAAATACTGAAATTCATTTTATCTGAAAACGACACAAATATTTTGAGTTCTGGTCAGAATTTACAGCCACCTTTAGACACAGTCACTTCAGAATTTGACAAAATGAAATTATGGTTTGGCATGAATAAACTAAATTTGAACAAAACTAAATTTATGGTATTTGACAGCAGCTGACTTAATAATCAGACGTAGATAAAGATACAGGATGTAAACATAGAAGAGTATATGAATATATGGAGTGATTGTAGATGACAAAATTTACTGGAAACCACACATTAAGTACGTTCACACTAAATTCTCTAGAAGTATTGCATTTATGGCAAAGCAAAGCATTTCTTGGATAGCAAATCGTTTCATATTCTGTATTGTTTACTGATTTTACCTTATCTAACTTACTGTTCAGATGTCTGGGATAACACTTATAAGAGTTCTCTACATTCACTCTTTAAACTGCAAAAAAAGGGCCATTTGAATTGTTCGCAGTATTGTGTTTCAGGATCATACTAATACATTTAACACCCAAAATATGAAACTCTATGACATTATTGAATTTATGTATAAAGTCAGTAATGATTTATTACCTAGGAACTTACTGACAGTGTTTCACAACAGAGACGGGGGGGGGCGGGGGTGGTATACTTTGAGAGGAACACTGAATTTTAAGACCCACAGTATTCGAACCACAGTGAAAATATTTACCATATCAAGCAGTGGACTTAAAGTTTTAAATGGACTGGAAGGGGAACTAAAATAATGCCCAAACATCATCCAGTTTAAAAATAAATACGAACAGATTATTTTTGATAGGTACAGGGAGGAGAGGGCTTAAATGTCACTGGTATGCCTAGTAAGGCTTACAATTATTTATATAGTACAATACATATATACGAGGTCTGTCCAAAAAGTATCGGACCTTTTTATTTTTTGCAAAAAACATATGGATTTGAATCGAACTCCGCTCCTCTTTCCATGACAAAAACTCCTGTAACAGTGGAATGTGCCGTTCATTTCTAAACTGGACGCTGTCTTGATCCGGTATATCGTCTGACTAGCACAGGAATTGTGAAAAGACATGGACATCAGCACTTTTTCGGCACACTGAGACAGACGTGCGGAGGAGTTCCGCGCGTCGCGGTGGAGCCGCACGGCGCAAAGCAACATGTTGGGGCATGTCCAGCTCATGCTGAATTTCTCGGATAATCACACGACTGAAAAGCAACCGACAGCCGTCTGAAATCCACCTGAAAGCTGTCCTGTGAGACCAACATGGAGGTGGTTTTGTGCCGCGTAATGAACAGCTCCGTGGCGCATCCCTCCGCTTTTCTTAACATGAAAAAAACTCCTGTAGCAGTGGAATGTGCCGAAAAAGTGCTGATGTCCATGCCTTCTGCCTTTTTGTGAAAGTCAGACGACGTCCCGGATCAACAAAGCCTTCACGTTGGAAATGATCTGGTTGTTCCAGCGGGGTTGGAGCCTGTCGATCGGCGCTCAGAGCGCGGCGCACTCTCAGCAGTTGTGGGTAGTCTTTAAACCGTCTGGATCACTCCTTAATATGTGTAATTCCCATAAAATCATCCCTGAAAGCCATATTAATTTTCCGAACGGTGTCCACCTGGAGGTCTCTCACAGTTTCTGGAAAAAAATTGATGCAGCAAAGCTCCAAATCGTTCAGACATTTGTTCACAATAAAAAAAACGACGAGTGGGGTGGACCAGTGCTCACACAAAAGCCTGCCCACAGGCGAATGACGCAACCGACAGGCGTGAAAAAACTCACGCATGTGCACGAAGGTTCAAGCTTGGCTGATGCAATCACACGTGATTCAAATCCATATAGTTTTTGCAAAAAATAAAAAGGTCCGATACTTTTTGGACAGACCTCATATATATGTAAGGGCCCCTTCGCACATAACACAAAGTTGGGGGAAAGAATCAGAAACTGGCCGAAAAACCGCAAACAAAAAAAACAAAATGGGGAACTGCGAAACTGTCCGACTGCTGTCAAGAGAGACAACGGTCGGACAGGCATGCATGATACCACGGTGACGGTTTCGTGCACGATTGTGCGGCACCACATTGCGCCGCTGCTGTGGAGAAAACAAAAAACATATACCAAAAAAACACCAATGCAATTTCTAATATGTAATAATACAGTAACATGCTTTTGGAGGGCGGTATGCATTTTCAGAGGCCTGATGTCCATGCCCAGTCGTCCAAAATGACAGATATAATATCTGTCATTGTGGGCGACGGCGTGGACAGAGGGACTCAGAAAATGCATACCGCATCACAAATGCATGTTATTTACATTATTATCACTTACAGAGATACACAACACGTAACACGTACATAAAAAGTTGGCTCACTTTAACTTTAGTCGTGTTGGCTGGCGTGCGCTGCTCTCCAAATTCGCAGTGCGTCCTCCTCAAACTGGCTGCTTTGGCTGCTGTTCATTGTCCTACTATCCATGAGAAAATCATCTGGAATATCCATATTGGGACCAACACACACTTCTCGCCTTTTTATCTTTTCCTCTGTGAACAGTTATTGGGCCGCGCACTATGACGTCATTTGTTTACGCACAGCAGGCGGGTATAGCCAGGTAGTAGCGATGTAAATCTATGCTACCAGTCTAACAACACCCCAGTAAAGTGATAATAATGCCTGTTATCAAACAGACAATAAAGGTATGATCCTTCTGTTCCTCTGTATGTGACCCATGGTCATAGACGTACAGTCATAAAATGACATGAATGAAGCAGTGCGCTCTTATCATGACCACATCTGCTCATGCTGCGTGTCCAGTGAGCGGCGCGGCGAAGGACACTACATCATGTGGACCATAGCTGACGTGGGTGACATGACATTCAGATCTCCAGCTGAGTGTACACATGATCAGACGGTCCATTTCACATGATACAGACTGCCGATGTGCGCGCTGTGCACTCATTCCAGCCTATTGCAAAGGCGATATGTTTTTTTGTATTTCTACATGAGGACAGCATGCCTACGCACGTGCCTCACAGTGGAGTGTTGTAAGGTGAAGTCCATCATAACACGCTATGTGTTCTGCTGTTCAGCTGTAAAAAGAATTCAAGGCGGCTCCGATTTTTCACAAGTGGCATGCATTTCCTCCTTTGTGTGCCAGTCAGGTTCATTCGTGTTATGTGTGAAGGGGCCCTAAGTAAGGTATTGTAATAAAATTAAGGACATGTTGTGACATGCTCTCCTCTTCCACAATTTCTCGGATAGTCACACGACTGAAAAGCCACCGAAAGCCGTCTGAATCTTCCGAATGGTGGAAGAGGTGGGCATCATTTTTCGGAGTCCAGCATGTCCTGTGAGAATTCAACACGGAGGTGCTTTTGCTTTGTCAGCAGCTTCGTGCCGAAGCCATCGCCATGAATTTCGCTGCAACTCTTTTCATGGTCAAATCTTCTGTCACAGTGGAACGTGCTGAAAAAGTGCTGATGTCCACCTCTTCCGCAATTTTTTGGATAGTCACACGGCGGTCTCACATCACCACAGCGTTCACTTTGGAAATGATCTGGTCATTTCGGCATGTTGATGGCCGATCGGAGCGTGGCTCGCTCTCCACCATTGTATGGACGTCTTTAAACCAGTTGTACTGCTCCTTAATCTGTGTGATGCCCAGAGGATTGTCACCGAAAGCCATCTGAATAATCCGAATGGTTTCCACCTGGCTGTTGCCCAGTTTCTGGCAAAATTTGATGCATTCGCGCTGCTCCAGTTTATTCCACCATTTTCCTTGCAAAGAAAAAAACGATGCGGGACTACACCCATCCTCACACAAAGGCTGCTTCCCAGCAAATGACGTAATCGACAGGCATCAAAAAATTCACGCATGCGCACGAAGGTTCAAGGTTGGCTAATGCAAGCACACGTGATTCAAATCCATCAGGTTTTTGAATAAATAAAAAGGTCGGATTATTTTCTAACAGACCTCGTTTATATATATATATATATATATATATATATACACACGAGGTCTATTAGATAAGAAACCGACACTTTTATTTATTTTTTTAACTATATGGATTTGAATGACGTGCGATTACACCAATCATGCTTGAACCCTCGTGCGCATGCGTGAGTTTTTTCACGCGTGTCGGTGATGTCATTTCCCTGTGGGCAGGCCTTGAGTGAGATGTGGTTCACCCCTCTCGGCTGAATTCCTTTGTTTCACACGCTGCTCGAGACGGCGCGCATTGCTTTATCAAAATTTTTTCTGGACCTGTGAGGAATATCCGAGTGGACACTATTCGAGAAATTTAGCTGGTTTTCGGTGAAAAGTTTAACGGCTGATGAGAGATTATGGGGTGTTTCTGTCGCTGTAAGGACGTCCCGCGGAGCAGGACGTTGCGCAGCGCTTCCAGGCGCCGTCGTCAGCCTGTTTCGACCTGAAAACATCCTAATTTAAGGCTTAATTCACCCAGGACGTCGTGAGAGAACAGAGAAGATTCAGAAGAGGCCAGCATGAGGACTTTATGCGGACATTCCACTGTTTAAGGACATTTTGTAATGAAAGACGTGCGCGCAAATTCACCGAGTCATTTCCGTGATGAATATATATATATATATATATATATATATATATATATATATATACACTCAACAAAAATATAAACGCAACACTTTTGGTTTTGCTCCCATTTTGTATGAGATGAACTCAAAGATCTAAAACTTTTTCCACATACACAATATCACCATTTCCCTCAAATATTGTTCACAAACCAGTCTAAATCTGTGATAGTGAGCACTTCTCCTTTGCTGAGATAATCCATCCCACCTCACAGGTGTGCCATATCAAGATGCTGATTAGACACCATGATTAGTGCACAGGTGTGCCTTAGACTGTCCACAATAAAAGGCCACTCTGAAAGGTGCAGTTTTGTTTTATTGGGGGGGGATACCAGTCAGTATCTAGTGTGACCACCATTTGCCTCATGCAGTGCAACACATCTCCTTCGCATAGAGTTGATCAGGTTGTCAATTGTGGCCTGTGGAATGTTGGTCCACTCCTCTTCAATGGCTGTGCGAAGTTGCTGGATATTGGCATGAACTGGTACACGCTGTCATATACGCTGGTCCAGAGCATTCCAAACATGCTCAATGGGTGACATGTCCGGTGAGTATGCCGGCCATGCAAGAACTGGGACGTTTTCAGCTTCCAAGAATTGTGTACAGATCCTTGCAACATGGGGCCGTGCATTATCCTGCTGCAACATGAGGTGATGTTCTTGGATGTGGCACAACAATGGGCCTCAGGATCTCGTCACGGTGTCTCTGTGCATTCAAAATGCCATCAATAAAATGCACCTGTGTTCTTCGTCCATAACAGACGCCTGCCCATACCATAACCCCACCACCACCATGGGGCACTCGATCCACAACATTGACATCAGAAAACCGCTCACCCACACGACGCCACACACGCTGTCTGCCATCTTCCCTGAACAGTGTGAACCGGGATTCATCCTTGAAAAGAACACCTCTCCAACGTGCCAAACGCCAGCAAATGTGAGCATTTGCCCACTCAAGTCGGTTACGACGACGAACTGAAGTCAGGTCGAGACCCTGATGAGGACGACGAGCATGCAGATGAGCTTCCCTGAGATGGTTTCTGACAGTTTGTGCAGAAATTCTTTGGTTATGCAAACCGATTGTTTCAGCAGCTGTCCGAGTGGCTGGTCTTAGACGATCTTGGAGGTGAACATGCTGGATGTGGAGGTCCTGGGCTGGTGTGGTTACATGTGGTCTGCGGTTGTGAGGCTGGTTGGATGTACTGCCAAATTCTCTGAAACGCCTTTGGAGACGGCTTATGGTAGAGAAATGAACATTCAATACACGAGCAACAGCTCTGGTTGACATTCCTGCTGTCAGCATGCCAATTGCACGCTCCCTCAAATCTTGCGACATCTGTGGCATTGTGCTGTGTGATAAAACTGCACCTTTCAGAGTGGCCTTTTATTGTGGGCAGTCTAAGGCACACCTGTGCACTAACCATGGTGTCTAATCAGCATCTTGATATGGCACACCTGTGAGGTGGGATAGATTATCTCAGCAAAGGAGAAGTGCTCCCTATCACAGATTTAGACTGGTTTGTGAACAATATTTGAGGGAAATGGTGATATTGTGTATGTGGAAAAAGTTTTAGATCTTTGAGTTCATCTCATACAAAATGGGAGCAAAACAAAAGTGTTGCATTTATATTTTTGTTGAGTGTATATCCTAAAATCACAAGGTCCAGTAGGATTACTATCCATTGTGCAACATTAACTGATAATATATTTATAAATGATATTGAGAACAAGACAGTTTAGTAGATTATTAACGAATGGCATTAGTGACCTCTACCTCTGATTGAAGAGGAACAATGCGGGTTCTGTCCTGGCTGTGGAACAACTGACCAGCTCTTCACTCTGACAAGGATCCTGGAGGGTGCCTGGGAGTATGCCCATTCAGTCTACATATGTTTTGCGTACTTGTAGAAGGTGTACCCCGGGAGCTACTGTGGGATGTGCTGCAGGAGTATGGAGTGAGGAGTCCATTCTCGGGGCCATCCAATCTCTGTACTCACAAAGCGAGGGCTGTGTTCAGGTACTCGGCAGTAAGTTGGACTTGTTTCCGGTGGGGGTTGACCTCTGCCAGGGCTGTGCCTTGTTACCAATCGTGCTTGTGATATTCATGGACAGGATATCGAGGCATATCGGGGGGAGGAGGGTTTTCAGTTTGGTGGGCTCAGGGTCTCATCACTGCTTTTTGTAGACGATGAAGTCCTGTTGACTTCGTCGGCCTGTAACCTCCAACACTCCCTGGATCGGTTCACAGCTGAGTGTGAAGCAGCTGGGATGAGGATCAGCACCTCTAAATCTGAGGCCATGGTTCTCAGCAGGAAACCGATGCATTGCCTACTCTGGATAGGGAATGTGGTCTTGCCCCAAGTGAAGGAGTTCAAGTACCTCAGGGACTTGTTCACGAGTGAGGGGACAATAGCGCGTGAGACTGGCCGGCGAATCGGCGCAGCAGGGGTGGTGTTGCATTTGCTCTGCCATACTGTTGTGATGAAAAGGGAGTTGAGCCAATACGCGAAGCTCTCGATCTACTGGTCAACCTTTGTTCCTACAAAGCGTACAAGCACACAGCGTACAAGTGCCCAAAATGGGCTTCCTTAGAAAGGTGGCTGGTGTCTCCCTTAGATATAGTGTGAGAAGCTCGGTCATCCATGGGGAGCTCGGAGTAGAGCCGCTGCTCCTTCGTGTTGAAAGGAGCTAGCTGAGGTGGTTCAGAAATCTGGTAAGGATGCCCCCTGGGCACCTCCCTAGAGAGGTGTTCCAGACACGTCTATTTAGGAGGAGACCCCAGGGAAGACGTAGGACTAGGTGAAGAGATTATATCTCCAGACTGGCCTGGGAATGCCTCGGGATCCGCCAGTCAGAGGTGGTCAATGTGGCCCAGGAAAGGGAAGTCTGGGGTCCCCGGCTGGAGCTGTTGCTCCCGCAACCCGATCCCAGATAAGGGATTGAAGATGAGTGATGAGTGACATAAGTGACCGCCTTCCAGTCTTTATAATCTATAATTGTAATAATATGAACAACAAGCAGGACTATCAGGTTTTGCAGTCAGAGATGGCTGGACACAACTGCAAGACTCAGACAACAAGCTCTTTGGGTTAAGACAGTTTACTTTGGTCGTCAGCTGGGGTCAGGACACAAAAAGGCAGTTCAAACTCAGCAAACATACCAAAAACATCAGGTGAAAAGGTGTGGTCAAAAAACAGGCAGATGGCTGGAGGCCGCCATTTCTAGCGGTCAGTGTGTGGCTGGGGTCATTAGCGGTCATTAGCTGAGGCGCCTCGCTGTGCCATGTGCACTCAGACGTCATTGGCCAGTCCCCATGTGATGTTATCTGTCCATAATTATCAGCATGTCATGCAAGTGTGCTCCCCCACATGCCACATGTGGTTTTTTTTGGGGGGGGGGGGAGCACAAGACACATTCATGCGACATGTGTTGGGGGGGGGGCTGACACACTGGCACAGTCACACCCATGTGTGTAACTAGGTTACACCACACTTGTGTTGCACTTAGACAGTTTTCACAGACAGCTCAAATGTGGTCATGTGCTCTCTACTCTTGTGCCAGGTGCGCAAATAGCCCCGCCCTTTCTGTGTCCAGTGAGAGGTGTTAGATGTTGGTGAGTGGCACCTGGAATGTAGCCGACACCTGCAGAGAGAGGAGTCGAATGGGCACTCACAGGGCATGGGCACTCGCAGGGCACGTACTATCTTTCGGCCGCTGATGTGCGCGAACGGTTGTGGTGACAGCTGTACAAGGTTTTTGAGGCAGCTCCGATTTTTCACGAGTGGCATGCAGTTCCTCCTTGATGTACTAGTTGGCTTCAATTGTGTTATGTGTGAAGGGGCCTTTACTTGTGTGAAGTGCCTTGAGGAAGCTTTGTTGTGATTTGGCGCTGTATGAATTAAATTAAAATAACAGACTTGAGAACTTCATTGATAAGTACAATTTACTTTCTGACAGTCAATTTGGATTCAGAAGAAGCCAGTCAACATCGAAAGCCTTAACCAAACTCACTGAAGAAATAATGAATTCCATAGACAAAAGGAAATATGCTGTTGAGGTATTTATTTATTTAAAAAAAAAAGGCTTTTGACACAATAAACCATGCTATGTTACTTCATAGATTGGAACTTTATGGGATTAGGGGGATAACTCTCAAATGGGTTGAAAGTTACCTCAGGAGACAATTTGTGAAGATGGGGGCATATCAGTCAAAATGTTTGGACATTGTCTGTGGCGTCCCCCAAGGGTCAGGGTTAGGCCTGAAACTTTTCATCATCTACATCAATGACTTATGTAAAGTGTTGCAAATACTGAAATTCATTTTATCTGAAAACGACACAAATATTTTGAGTTCTGGTCAGAATTTACAGCCACCTTTAGACACAGTCACTTCAGAATTTGACAAAATGAAATTATGGTTTGGCATGAATAAACTAAATTTGAACAAAACTAAATTTATGGTATTTGACAGCAGCTGACTTAATAATCAGACGTAGATAAAGATACAGGATGTAAACATAGAAGAGTATATGAATATATGGAGTGATTGTAGATGACAAAATTTACTGGAAACCACACATTAAGTACGTTCACACTAAATTCTCTAGAAGTATTGCATTTATGGCAAAGCAAAGCATTTCTTGGATAGCAAATCGTTTCATATTCTGTATTGTTTACTGATTTACCTTATCTAACTTACTGTTCAGATGTCTGGGATAACACTTATAAGAGTTCTCTACATTCACTCTTTAAACTGCAAAAAAAGGGCCATTTGAATTGTTCGCAGTATTGTGTTTCAGGATCATACTAATACATTTAACACCCAAAATATGAAAACTCTATGACATTATTGAATTTATGTATAAAGTCAGTAATGATTTATTACCTAGGAACTTACTGACAGTGTTTCACAACAGAGACGGGGGGGCGGGGGTGGTATACTTTGAGAGGAACACTGAATTTTAAGACCCACAGTATTCGAACCACAGTGAAAATATTTACCATATCAAGCAGTGGACTTAAAGTTTTAAATGGACTGGAAGGGGAACTAAAATAATGCCCAAACATCATCCAGTTTAAAAATAAATACGAACAGATTATTTTTGATAGGTACAGGGAGGAGAGGGCTTAAATGTCACTGGTATGCCTAGTAAGGCTTACAATTATTTATATAGTACAATACATATATACGAGGTCTGTCCAAAAAGTATCGGACCTTTTTATTTTTTGCAAAAAACATATGGATTTGAATCGAACTCCGCTCCTCTTTCCATGACAAAAACTCCTGTAACAGTGGAATGTGCCGTTCATTTCTAAACTGGACGCTGTCTTGATCCGGTATATCGTCTGACTAGCACAGGAATTGTGAAAAGACATGGACATCAGCACTTTTTCGGCACACTGAGACAGACGTGCGGAGGAGTTCCGCGCGTCGCGGTGGAGCCGCACGGCGCAAAGCAACATGTTGGGGCATGTCCAGCTCATGCTCAATTTCTCGGATAATCACACGACTGAAAAGCAACCGACAGCCGTCTGAAATCCACCTGAAAGCTGTCCTGTGAGACCAACATGGAGGTGGTTTTGTGCCGCGTAATGAACAGCTCCGTGGCGCATCCCTCCGCTTTTCTTAACATGAAAAAACTCCTGTAGCAGTGGAATGTGCCGAAAAAGTGCTGATGTCCATGCCTTCTGCCTTTTTGTGAAAGTCAGACGACGTCCCGGATCAACAAAGCCTTCACGTTGGAAATGATCTGGTTGTTCCAGCGGGGTTGGAGCCTGTCGATCGGCGCTCAGAGCGCGGCGCACTCTCAGCAGTTGTGGGCAGTCTTTAAACCGTCTGGATCACTCCTTAATATGTGTAATTCCCATAAAATCATCCCTGAAAGCCATATTAATTTTCCGAACGGTGTCCACCTGGAGGTCTCTCACAGTTTCTGGAAAAAAATTGATGCAGCAAAGCTCCAAATCGTTCAGACATTTGTTCACAATAAAAAAAACGACGAGTGGGGTGGACCAGTGCTCACACAAAAGCCTGCCCACAGGCGAATGACGCAACCGACAGGCGTGAAAAAACTCACGCATGTGCACGAAGGTTCAAGCTTGGCTGATGCAATCACACGTGATTCAAATCCATATAGTTTTTGCAAAAAATAAAAAGGTCCGATACTTTTTGGACAGACCTCATATATATGTAAGGGCCCCTTCGCACATAACACAAAGTTGGGGGAAAGAATCAGAAACTGGCCGAAAAACCGCAAACAAAAAAACAAAATGGGGAACTGCGAAACTGTCCGACTGCTGGCAAGAGAGACAACGGTCGGACAGGCATGCATGATACCACGGTGACGGTTTCGTGCACGATTGTGCGGCACCACATTGCGCCGCTGCTGTGGAGAAAACAAAAAACATATACCAAAAAAACACCAATGCAATTTCTAATATGTAATAATACAGTAACATGCTTTTGGAGGGCGGTATGCATTTTCAGAGGCCTGATGTCCATGCCCAGTCGTCCAAAATGACAGATATAATATCTGTCATTGTGGGCGACGGCGTGGACAGAGGGACTCAGAAAATGCATACCGCATCACAAATGCATGTTATTTACATTATTATCACTTACAGAGATACACAACACGTAACACGTACATAAAAAGTTGGCTCACTTTAACTTTAGTCGTGTTGGCTGGCGTGCGCTGCTCTCCAAATTCGCAGTGCGTCCTCCTCAAACTGGCTGCTTTGGCTGCTGTTCATTGTCCTACTATCCATGAGAAAATCATCTGGAATATCCATATTGGGACCAACACACACTTCTCGCCTTTTTATCTTTTCCTCTGTGAACAGTTATTGGGCCGCGCACTATGACGTCATTTGTTTACGCACAGCAGGCGGGTATAGCCAGGTAGTAGCGATGTAAATCTATGCTACCAGTCTAACAACACCCCAGTAAAGTGATAATAATGCCTGTTATCAAACAGACAATAAAGGTATGATCCTTCTGTTCCTCTGTATGTGACCCATGGTCATAGACGTACAGTCATAAAATGACATGAATGAAGCAGTGCGCTCTTATCATGACCACATCTGCTCGTGCTGCGTGTCCAGTGAGCGGCGCGGCGAAGGACACTACATCATGTGGACCATAGCTGACGTGGGTGACATGACATTCAGATCTCCAGCTGAGTGTACACATGATCAGACGGTCCATTTCACATGATACAGACTGCCGATGTGCGCGCTGTGCACTCATTCCAGCCTATTGCAAAGGCGATATGTTTTTTTGTATTTCTACATGAGGACAGCATGCCTACGCACGTGCCTCACAGTGGAGTGTTGTAAGGTGAAGTCCATCATAACACGCTATGTGTTCTGCTGTTCAGCTGTAAAAGAATTCAAGGCGGCTCCGATTTTCACAAGTGGCATGCATTTCCTCCTTTGTGTGCCAGTCAGGTTCATTCGTGTTATGTGTGAAGGGGCCCTAAGTAAGGTATTGTAATAAAATTAAGGACATGTTGTGACATGCTCTCCTCTTCCACAATTTCTCGGATAGTCACACGACTGAAAAGCCACCGAAAGCCGTCTGAATCTTCCGAATGGTGGAAGAGGTGGGCATCATTTTTCGGAGTCCAGCATGTCCTGTGAGAATTCAACACGGAGGTGCTTTTGCTTTGTCAGCAGCTTCGTGCCGAAGCCATCGCCATGAATTTCGCTGCAACTCTTTTCATGGTCAAATCTTCTGTCACAGTGGAACGTGCTGAAAAAGTGCTGATGTCCACCTCTTCCGCAATTTTTTGGATAGTCACACGGCGGTCTCACATCACCACAGCGTTCACTTTGGAAATGATCTGGTCATTTCGGCATGTTGATGGCCGATCGGAGCGTGGCTCGCTCTCCACCATTGTATGGACGTCTTTAAACCAGTTGTACTGCTCCTTAATCTGTGTGATGCCCAGAGGATTGTCACCGAAAGCCATCTGAATAATCCGAATGGTTTCCACCTGGCTGTTGCCCAGTTTCTGGCAAAATTTGATGCATTCGCGCTGCTCCAGTTATTCCACCATTTTCCTTGCAAAGAAAAAACGATGCGGGACTACACCCATCCTCACACAAAGGCTGCTTCCCAGCAAATGACGTAATCGACAGGCATCAAAAAATTCACGCATGCGCACGAAGGTTCAAGGTTGGCTAATGCAAGCACACGTGATTCAAATCCATCAGGTTTTTGAATAAATAAAAAGGTCGGATTATTTTCTAACAGACCTCGTTTATATATATATATATATATATATATATATATACACACGAGGTCTATTAGATAAGAAACCGACACTTTTATTTATTTTTTTAACTATATGGATTTGAATGACGTGCGATTACACCAATCATGCTTGAACCCTCGTGCGCATGCGTGAGTTTTTTCACGCGTGTCGGTGATGTCATTTCCCTGTGGGCAGGCCTTGAGTGAGATGTGGTTCACCCCTCTCGGCTGAATTCCTTTGTTTCACACGCTGCTCGAGACGGCGCGCATTGCTTTATCAAAATTTTTTCTGGACCTGTGAGGAATATCCGAGTGGACACTATTCGAGAAATTTAGCTGGTTTTCGGTGAAAAGTTTAACGGCTGATGAGAGATTATGGGGTGTTTCTGTCGCTGTAAGGACGTCCCGCGGAGCAGGACGTTGCGCAGCGCTTCCAGGCGCCGTCGTCAGCCTGTTTCGACCTGAAAACATCCTAATTTAAGGCTTAATTCACCCAGGACGTCGTGAGAGAACAGAGAAGATTCAGAAGAGGCCAGCATGAGGACTTTATGCGGACATTCCACTGTTTAAGGACATTTTGTAATGAAAGACGTGCGCGCAAATTCACCGAGTCATTTCCGTGATGAATATATATATATATATATATATATATATATATATATATATATATATATATATATATATATATATATACACTCAACAAAAATATAAACGCAACACTTTTGGTTTTGCTCCCATTTTGTATGAGATGAACTCAAAGATCTAAAACTTTTTCCACATACACAATATCACCATTTCCCTCAAATATTGTTCAGAAACCAGCCTAATCTGTGATAGTGAGCACTTCTCCTTTGCTGAGATAATCCATCCCACCTCACAGGTGTGCCATATCAAGATGCTGATTAGACACCATGATTAGTGCACAGGTGTGCCTTAGACTGTCCACAATAAAAGGCCACTCTGAAAGGTGCAGTTTTGTTTTATTGGGGGGGGATACCAGTCAGTATCTAGTGTGACCACCATTTGCCTCATGCAGTGCAACACATCTCCTTCGCATAGAGTTGATCAGGTTGTCAATTGTGGCCTGTGGAATGTTGGTCCACTCCTCTTCAATGGCTGTGCGAAGTTGCTGGATATTGGCATGAACTGGTACACGCTGTCATATACGCTGGTCCAGAGCATTCCAAACATGCTCAATGGGTGACATGTCCGGTGAGTATGCCGGCCATGCAAGAACTGGGACATTTTCAGCTTCCAAGAATTGTGTACAGATCCTTGCAACATGGGGCCGTGCATTATCCTGCTGCAACATGAGGTGATGTTCTTGGATGTGGCACAACAATGGGCCTCAGGATCTCGTCACGGTATCTCTGTGCATTCAAAATGCCATCAATAAAATGCACCTGTGTTCTTCGTCCATAACAGACGCCTGCCCATACCATAACCCCACCACCACCATGGGGCACTCGATCCACAACATTGACATCAGAAAACCGCTCACCCACACGACGCCACACACGCTGTCTGCCATCTTCCCTGAACAGTGTGAACCGGGATTCATCCTTGAAAAGAACACCTCTCCAACGTGCCAAACGCCAGCGAATGTGAGCATTTGCCCACTCAAGTCGGTTACGACGACGAACTGAAGTCAGGTCGAGACCCTGATGAGGACGACGAGCATGCAGATGAGCTTCCCTGAGATGGTTTCTGACAGTTTGTGCAGAAATTCTTTGGTTATGCAAACCGATTGTTTCAGCAGCTGTCCGAGTGGCTGGTCTTAGACGATCTTGGAGGTGAACATGCTGGATGTGGAGGTCCTGGGCTGGTGTGGTTACATGTGGTCTGCGGTTGTGAGGCTGGTTGGATGTACTGCCAAATTCTCTGAAACGCCTTTGGAGACGGCTTATGGTAGAGAAATGAACATTCAATACACGAGCAACAGCTCTGGTTGACATTCCTGCTGTCAGCATGCCAATTGCACGCTCCCTCAAATCTTGCGACATCTGTGGCATTGTGCTGTGTGATAAAACTGCACCTTTCAGAGTGGCCTTTTATTGTGGGCAGTCTAAGGCACACCTGTGCACTAACCATGGTGTCTAATCAGCATCTTGATATGGCACACCTGTGAGGTGGGATAGATTATCTCAGCAAAGGAGAAGTGCTCCCTATCACAGATTTAGACTGGTTTGTGAACAATATTTGAGGGAAATGGTGATATTGTGTATGTGGAAAAAGTTTTAGATCTTTGAGTTCATCTCATACAAAATGGGAGCAAAACAAAAAGTGTTGCATTTATATTTTTGTTGAGTGTATATCCTAAAATCACAAGGTCCAGTAGGATTACTATCCATTGTGCAACATTAACTGATAATATATTTATAAATGATATTGAGAACAAGACAGTTTAGTAGATTATTAACGAATGGCATTAGTGACCTCTACCTCTGATTGAAGAGGAACAATGCGGGTTCTGTCCTGGCTGTGGAACAACTGACCAGCTCTTCACTCTGACAAGGATCCTGGAGGGTGCCTGGGAGTATGCCCATTCAGTCTACATATGTTTTGCGTACTTGTAGAAGGTGTACCCCGGGAGCTACTGTGGGATGTGCTGCAGGAGTATGGAGTGAGGAGTCCATTCTCGGGGCCATCCAATCTCTGTACTCACAAAGCGAGGGCTGTGTTCAGGTACTCGGCAGTAAGTTGGACTTGTTTCCGGTGGGGGTTGACCTCTGCCAGGGCTGTGCCTTGTTACCAATCGTGCTTGTGATATTCATGGACAGGATATCGAGGCATATCGGGGGGAGGAGGGTTTTCAGTTTGGTGGGCTCAGGGTCTCATCACTGCTTTTTGTAGACGATGAAGTCCTGTTGACTTCGTCGGCCTGTAACCTCCAACACTCCCTGGATCGGTTCACAGCTGAGTGTGAAGCAGCTGGGATGAGGATCAGCACCTCTAAATCTGAGGCCATGGTTCTCAGCAGGAAACCGATGCATTGCCTACTCTGGATAGGGAATGTGGTCTTGCCCCAAGTGAAGGAGTTCAAGTACCTCAGGGACTTGTTCACGAGTGAGGGGACAATAGCGCGTGAGACTGGCCGGCGAATCGGCGCAGCAGGGGTGGTGTTGCATTTGCTCTGCCATACTGTTGTGACGAAAAGGGAGTTGAGCCAATACGCGAAGCTCTCGATCTACTGGTCAACCTTTGTTCCTACAAAGCGTACAAGCACACAGCGTACAAGTGCCCAAAATGGGCTTCCTTAGAAAGGTGGCTGGTGTCTCCCTTAGATATAGTGTGAGAAGCTCGGTCATCCATGGGGAGCTCGGAGTAGAGCCGCTGCTCCTTCGTGTTGAAAGGAGCTAGCTGAGGTGGTTCAGAAATCTGGTAAGGATGCCCCCTGGGCACCTCCCTAGAGAGGTGTTCCAGACACGTCTATTTAGGAGGAGACCCCAGGGAAGACGTAGGACTAGGTGAAGAGATTATATCTCCAGACTGGCCTGGGAATGCCTCGGGATCCGCCAGTCAGAGGTGGTCAATGTGGCCCAGGAAAGGGAAGTCTGGGGTCCCCGGCTGGAGCTGTTGCTCCCGCAACCCGATCCCAGATAAGGGATTGAAGATGAGTGATGAGTGACATAAGTGACCGCCTTCCAGTCTTTATAATCTATAATTGTAATAATATGAACAACAAGCAGGACTATCAGGTTTTGCAGTCAGAGATGGCTGGACACAACTGCAAGACTCAGACAACAAGCTCTTTGGGTTAAGACAGTTTACTTTGGTCGTCAGCTGGGGTCAGGACACAAAAAGGCAGTTCAAACTCAGCAAACATACCAAAAACATCAGGTGAAAAGGTGTGGTCAAAAAACAGGCAGATGGCTGGAGGCCGCCATTTCTAGCGGTCAGTGTGTGGCTGGGGTCATTAGCGGTCATTAGCTGAGGCGCCTCGCTGTGCCATGTGCACTCAGACGTCATTGGCCAGTCCCCATGTGATGTTATCTGTCCATAATTATCAGCATGTCATGCAAGTGTGCTCCCCCACATGCCACATGTGGTTTTTTTTGGGGGGGGGGGAGCACAAGACACATTCATGCGACATGTGTTGGGGGGGGGGCTGACACACTGGCACAGTCACACCCATGTGTGTAACTAGGTTACACCACACTTGTGTTGCACTTAGACAGTTTTCACAGACAGCTCAAATGTGGTCATGTGCTCTCTACTCTTGTGCCAGGTGCGCAAATAGCCCCGCCCTTTCTGTGTCCAGTGAGAGGTGTTAGATGTTGGTGAGTGGCACCTGGAATGTAGCCGACACCTGCAGAGAGAGGAGTCGAATGGGCACTCACAGGGCATGGGCACTCGCAGGGCACGTACTATCTTTCGGCCGCTGATGTGCGCGAACGGTTGTGGTGACAGCTGTACAAGGTTTTTGAGGCAGCTCCGATTTTTCACGAGTGGCATGCAGTTCCTCCTTGATGTACTAGTTGGCTTCAATTGTGTTATGTGTGAAGGGGCCTTTACTTGTGTGAAGTGCCTTGAGGAAGCTTTGTTGTGATTTGGCGCTGTATGAATTAAATTAAAATAACAGACTTGAGAACTTCATTGATAAGTACAATTTACTTTCTGACAGTCAATTTGGATTCAGAAGAAGCCAGTCAACATCGAAAGCCTTAACCAAACTCACTGAAGAAATAATGAATTCCATAGACAAAAGGAAATATGCTGTTGAGGTATTTATTTATTTAAAAAAAAAAGGCTTTTGACACAATAAACCATGCTATGTTACTTCATAGATTGGAACTTTATGGGATTAGGGGGATAACTCTCAAATGGGTTGAAAGTTACCTCAGGAGACAATTTGTGAAGATGGGGGCATATCAGTCAAAATGTTTGGACATTGTCTGTGGCGTCCCCCAAGGGTCAGGGTTAGGCCTGAAACTTTTCATCATCTACATCAATGACTTATGTAAAGTGTTGCAAATACTGAAATTCATTTTATCTGAAAACGACACAAATATTTTGAGTTCTGGTCAGAATTTACAGCCACCTTTAGACACAGTCACTTCAGAATTTGACAAAATGAAATTATGGTTTGGCATGAATAAACTAAATTTGAACAAAACTAAATTTATGGTATTTGACAGCAGCTGACTTAATAATCAGACGTAGATAAAGATACAGGATGTAAACATAGAAGAGTATATGAATATATGGAGTGATTGTAGATGACAAAATTTACTGGAAACCACACATTAAGTACGTTCACACTAAATTCTCTAGAAGTATTGCATTTATGGCAAAGCAAAGCATTTCTTGGATAGCAAATCGTTTCATATTCTGTATTGTTTACTGATTTTACCTTATCTAACTTACTGTTCAGATGTCTGGGATAACACTTATAAGAGTTCTCTACATTCACTCTTTAAACTGCAAAAAAAGGGCCATTTGAATTGTTCGCAGTATTGTGTTTCAGGATCATACTAATACATTTAACACCCAAAATATGAAAACTCTATGACATTATTGAATTTATGTATAAAGTCAGTAATGATTTATTACCTAGGAACTTACTGACAGTGTTTCACAACAGAGACGGGGGGGCGGGGGTGGTATACTTTGAGAGGAACACTGAATTTTAAGACCCACAGTATTCGAACCACAGTGAAAATATTTACCATATCAAGCAGTGGACTTAAAGTTTTAAATGGACTGGAAGGGGAACTAAAATAATGCCCAAACATCATCCAGTTTAAAAATAAATACGAACAGATTATTTTTGATAGGTACAGGGAGGAGAGGGCTTAAATGTCACTGGTATGCCTAGTAAGGCTTACAATTATTTATATAGTACAATACATATATACGAGGTCTGTCCAAAAAGTATCGGACCTTTTTATTTTTTGCAAAAAACATATGGATTTGAATCGAACTCCGCTCCTCTTTCCATGACAAAAACTCCTGTAACAGTGGAATGTGCCGTTCATTTCTAAACTGGACGCTGTCTTGATCCGGTATATCGTCTGACTAGCACAGGAATTGTGAAAAGACATGGACATCAGCACTTTTTCGGCACACTGAGACAGACGTGCGGAGGAGTTCCGCGCGTCGCGGTGGAGCCGCACGGCGCAAAGCAACATGTTGGGGCATGTCCAGCTCATGCTGAATTTCTCGGATAATCACACGACTGAAAAGCAACCGACAGCCGTCTGAAATCCACCTGAAAGCTGTCCTGTGAGACCAACATGGAGGTGGTTTTGTGCCGCGTAATGAACAGCTCCGTGGCGCATCCCTCCGCTTTTCTTAACATGAAAAAAACTCCTGTAGCAGTGGAATGTGCCGAAAAAGTGCTGATGTCCATGCCTTCTGCCTTTTTGTGAAAGTCAGACGACGTCCCGGATCAACAAAGCCTTCACGTTGGAAATGATCTGGTTGTTCCAGCGGGGTTGGAGCCTGTCGATCGGCGCTCAGAGCGCGGCGCACTCTCAGCAGTTGTGGGCAGTCTTTAAACCGTCTGGATCACTCCTTAATATGTGTAATTCCCATAAAATCATCCCTGAAAGCCATATTAATTTTCCGAACGGTGTCCACCTGGAGGTCTCTCACAGTTTCTGGAAAAAAATTGATGCAGCAAAGCTCCAAATCGTTCAGACATTTGTTCACAATAAAAAAAAACGACGAGTGGGGTGGACCAGTGCTCACACAAAAGCCTGCCCACAGGCGAATGACGCAACCGACAGGCGTGAAAAAACTCACGCATGTGCACGAAGGTTCAAGCTTGGCTGATGCAATCACACGTGATTCAAATCCATATAGTTTTTGCAAAAAATAAAAAGGTCCGATACTTTTTGGACAGACCTCATATATATGTAAGGGCCCCTTCGCACATAACACAAAGTTGGGGGAAAGAATCAGAAACTGGCCGAAAAACCGCAAACAAAAAAACAAAATGGGGAACTGCGAAACTGTCCGACTGCTGTCAAGAGAGACAACGGTCGGACAGGCATGCATGATACCACGGTGACGGTTTCGTGCACGATTGTGCGGCACCACATTGCGCCGCTGCTGTGGAGAAAACAAAAAACATATACCAAAAAAACACCAATGCAATTTCTAATATGTAATAATACAGTAACATGCTTTTGGAGGGCGGTATGCATTTTCAGAGGCCTGATGTCCATGCCCAGTCGTCCAAAATGACAGATATAATATCTGTCATTGTGGGCGACGGCGTGGACAGAGGGACTCAGAAAATGCATACCGCATCACAAATGCATGTTATTTACATTATTATCACTTACAGAGATACACAACACGTAACACGTACATAAAAAGTTGGCTCACTTTAACTTTAGTCGTGTTGGCTGGCGTGCGCTGCTCTCCAAATTCGCAGTGCGTCCTCCTCAAACTGGCTGCTTTGGCTGCTGTTCATTGTCCTACTATCCATGAGAAAATCATCTGGAATATCCATATTGGGACCAACACACACTTCTCGCCTTTTTATCTTTTCCTCTGTGAACAGTTATTGGGCCGCGCACTATGACGTCATTTGTTTACGCACAGCAGGCGGGTATAGCCAGGTAGTAGCGATGTAAATCTATGCTACCAGTCTAACAACACCCCAGTAAAGTGATAATAATGCCTGTTATCAAACAGACAATAAAGGTATGATCCTTCTGTTCCTCTGTATGTGACCCATGGTCATAGACGTACAGTCATAAAATGACATGAATGAAGCAGTGCGCTCTTATCATGACCACATCTGCTCGTGCTGCGTGTCCAGTGAGCGGCGCGGCGAAGGACACTACATCATGTGGACCATAGCTGACGTGGGTGACATGACATTCAGATCTCCAGCTGAGTGTACACATGATCAGACGGTCCATTTCACATGATACAGACTGCCGATGTGCGCGCTGTGCACTCATTCCAGCCTATTGCAAAGGCGATATGTTTTTTTGTATTTCTACATGAGGACAGCATGCCTACGCACGTGCCTCACAGTGGAGTGTTGTAAGGTGAAGTCCATCATAACACGCTATGTGTTCTGCTGTTCAGCTGTAAAAAGAATTCAAGGCGGCTCCGATTTTTCACAAGTGGCATGCATTTCCTCCTTTGTGTGCCAGTCAGGTTCATTCGTGTTATGTGTGAAGGGGCCCTAAGTAAGGTATTGTAATAAAATTAAGGACATGTTGTGACATGCTCTCCTCTTCCACAATTTCTTGGATAGTCACACGACTGAAAAGCCACCGAAAGCCGTCTGAATCTTCCGAATGGTGGAAGAGGTGGGCATCATTTTTCGGAGTCCAGCATGTCCTGTGAGAATTCAACACGGAGGTGCTTTTGCTTTGTCAGCAGCTTCGTGCCGAAGCCATCGCCATGAATTTCGCTGCAACTCTTTTCATGGTCAAATCTTCTGTCACAGTGGAACGTGCTGAAAAAGTGCTGATGTCCACCTCTTCCGCAATTTTTTGGATAGTCACACGGCGGTCTCACATCACCACAGCGTTCACTTTGGAAATGATCTGGTCATTTCGGCATGTTGATGGCCGATCGGAGCGTGGCTCGCTCTCCACCGTTGTATGGACGTCTTTAAACCAGTTGTACTGCTCCTTAATCTGTGTGATGCCCAGAGGATTGTCACCGAAAGCCATCTGAATAATCCGAATGGTTTCCACCTGGCTGTTGCCCAGTTTCTGGCAAAATTTGATGCATTCGCGCTGCTCCAGTTATTCCACCATTTTCCTTGCAAAGAAAAAACGATGCGGGACTACACCCATCCTCACACAAAGGCTGCTTCCCAGCAAATGACGTAATCGACAGGCATCAAAAAATTCACGCATGCGCACGAAGGTTCAAGGTTGGCTAATGCAAGCACACGTGATTCAAATCCATCAGGTTTTTGAATAAATAAAAAGGTCGGATTATTTTCTAACAGACCTCGTTTATATATATATATATATATATATATATATACACACGAGGTCTATTAGATAAGAAACCGACACTTTTATTTATTTTTTTAACTATATGGATTTGAATGACGTGCGATTACACCAATCATGCTTGAACCCTCGTGCGCATGCGTGAGTTTTTTCACGCGTGTCGGTGATGTCATTTCCCTGTGGGCAGGCCTTGAGTGAGATGTGGTTCACCCCTCTCGGCTGAATTCCTTTGTTTCACACGCTGCTCGAGACGGCGCGCATTGCTTTATCAAAATTTTTTCTGGACCTGTGAGGAATATCCGAGTGGACACTATTCGAGAAATTTAGCTGGTTTTCAGTGAAAAGTTTAACGGCTGATGAGAGATTATGGGGTGTTTCTGTCGCTGTAAGGACGTCCCGCGGAGCAGGACGTTGCGCAGCGCTTCCAGGCGCCGTCGTCAGCCTGTTTCGACCTGAAAACATCCTAATTTAAGGCTTAATTCACCCAGGACGTCGTGAGAGAACAGAGAAGATTCAGAAGAGGCCAGCATGAGGACTTTATGCGGACATTCCACTGTTTAAGGACATTTTGTAATGAAAGACGTGCGCGCAAATTCACCGAGTCATTTCCGTGATGAATATATATATATATATATATATATATATGTGTGTGTGTGTGTGTGTATGTATGTATGTGTGCATCTATCTATCTATCTATATTTATTTACACACACGGTATGTTCAGTGCATCCAGAAAGTATTCACATCGCTTCACTTTTTCCACATTTATGTTACGGCCTTATTCCAAAATTGATTTTTTTTTTCCCTTCAAAATTGTACACACAATGCCCCACAACGAAAACGTTAAAAATGTTGGTTTTCTTTTTAGATTTTTGCAAATTTATTAAAAATACAAAAAAAAAACTAAGAAATAACATGTATATAAGTATTCACAGCCTTTGCTCAGTACTTTGTTGATGCACCTTGATGAAAACCTGCGCCAGAGCACTCTTGACCTCAGACTAGGGTGACGGTTCATCTTTCAGCAGGACAATGACCCTAAGCACACAACCAAGATATCAAAGGAGTGGCTTCAGGACAACTCTGTGAATGTCCTTGAGTGGCCCAGCCAGAGACCAAATGTGAATCTGATTGAACATCTCTGGAGAGCTCTGAAAATAGTTGTTCACTGTTGCTCCCCATCCAACCTGATGGAGCTTGAGAGGTGCTGCAAAGAGGAATGGACAAAACTGCCCGAAGATAGGTGCGCCAAGCTTGTGACATCATATTCAAGAAGGCTTGAGGCTGTAAATGCTGCCAAAGGTGCATCAATAAAGTATTGAGCAAAGAGTGTGAATACTTAGGTACATGAGATTTCTGCTGTTTTTTTTTTTAATTTTTAATAAATTGGCAAAAATTTAAAAAAAAAATTACTTTTTCATGATGTCATTATGGGGTGTTGTGAGTAGAATTTTGAGGGGAAAAAATGAATTTACTCCATTTTGGAATAAGACTAACATAACAAAATGTGGAAAAAATTAAGCGCTGTGAATACTTTCTGGATGCACTGTATACCGTATATACATGTAGGTGTACATGTATTTGGAAATTGTATTGTATATTTATTTGTATATGTATTTGGGAAATTTATTTTTTGTTATACTTCTTATTTTGCATTTATAATTATTTCTGAAAGTATGTATTGTAGAAAACTGTAAATATTACAAATATTTAATGATCTAATGAACTATTTTGATGGTGGGCAGGGGGTGTCTTTATGAACACTTAAAACAGAAGAAGGGGCAGGAGTCGATAGCATTTCTCTTCTTCCTGCCCCTTCGCAAGCATTTTTGTTTTGTTTCTTTTATCGATACTATGTGTTGTTTTTGGTGCTTTCATTTTCACGTCTATTTCACATTGTGTCTGTGTGAGATAAATAAATAAATAAATTGTAGCGAAGCCTCAGGATCTACTGAATTTCTCTGAATGGCCCGGTTTGCTCAGGATCTTCTACAGAAGTAGGTGTGACATGCTGTTGAATGTCTTTGTCAAGTCAATGAAGGCGAGGTACAATGGTTGGTGTTGCTCTTGACATTTTTATTGCAATTGGCGGATAGTGAAAGTCATGTCTGTTGTCCATCTGGATGGTTGGAAGCCACTCTGGGCTTCAGGAAGAATGTTTTCTGCTCATGGTCTCAAACGGCTGGTGGCAATTCTTGCAAGAACCTTTAATGCGGTAGACAGCAAGGAGATTCCACAGTCAGACTTATCTCCTTCCACTTGTAGATGGTGACAATCATTGAGTCTTTCAGGTCTGTGAGTATTTCTTCTTGAGTTCAGATTTTGATGATAAGTTGGTGCAGTTGGTGTTTAAGAAAGGGACCTCCTTCTTAAAAGTCCTCAACAGGACTGTTGTCTTCAGCAATGTCTTGGTAAATGGCTAAGCACTTCATCCTCCTCAGTGATTGGGTTAATATTCAAGAGGTCTTCAAAATGTTCTTTCCATCGAGCACTGATGTCATCTTTGGTCTTCAGCAGGCTGAGGTCACCATTGTTTTGAAGAGATGCTTGTCCTTGGGTGGAGGGGCCATAGACTGCTTTGGTGGCATTGAAAAAGCCACTGCTGTCAACTGATGTTCACCCGCATTGTGGAGCAGATCAGACGATGATCCGTCCAACAGTTGTCTGCACCAGTCATTCATTGCCTTGGTGGACAGGACATCTTAATGGTTTGATACAGAAACTGTTAAAAACTAGAACACTGCTCACATAGAACACAAACCTCTGCCAACACTAGTTTCCAATTCCCCAAAATTTTCAAGGTCAAAGTCCTGCCCAATTTCATAGCCTTAAGAGTGTGCATATCATGAATGCTTGGTCTTGTTGGATTTGTGAGAATCTACTGAATCTACTGGTACCTTGTTTCCCATGTAACAGTAAGAAATACGAGGTCTATTAGAAAAGTATCTGACTTTATTATTTTTTTCAAAAACTATATGGATTTAGAGTACATTACAGGATTGGTTGAATAGGCCAGGTACTCAACAAACGGCGTCAGTGTTTTATAAGAAACTTTTGGGTAATCGAGGAGCACTTTGTGATGGCTTAAGATTGACCTGACAAAGGGATTTACAAACTGAAATTAGTGAAGAAAGGTGGAGTAATATAATTTCAAATATAGGCTGGGCAACTAGAGATGCCAGAAGCAAGTTTATCCATTACAAAGTGATACATCGATACTATTTTACACCATTAAAGCTGTTTAAAATGGGACTACTTCAAAGTAATGTTTGCTGGAAATGTGGCATTGATATAGGAACATACCTGCACTGTCTCTGGGAATGTCCATTGGTCTTTCCATTTTGGACGGAGGTCATTAAAAATCTGGAAAAATGGACTGGGATAACTATCCCAGCAGTGCCACAATTGTGCCTGTTGGGGGATAAGTCCTTCTTGTCCCCTTCAGCTATGAAAGAACTATTCAGATTTTTGATGGCTGCATTTATAGTGGCCACCAGATCAATTCTACGGATTTGGAAGAGCCCGCATCGGCCTAAACTTAAGGACTGGATTACACTGATGTCAGAGACTGCGGCTTATGAGGCGTTCATCTCCAAAGTAAATAAGGTCCAGGATAAAACCAGCAAAATCTGGTTATATTTCATGTCATTTCGTAAAGAACAAGACTCTGCCATCATCAAAATACCATGATTGTGCCATTGATTATTTTACACATTACTTTTTTTTTAACTTTTTTATTTGCTTTGCCTTTTTGGGTTGTTATAAGCGGTTGCTTGTGTGAAAAAGGCAAATTAATAAAAACTTGAATGACAAAAAAAAAACTATATGGATTTGAATCACGTGCGATTACATCAGACAAGCTTGAACCCTCGTGGGCATGCAAGAGTTTTTTCACGCCTGTCGGTTGCGTCATTCGCCTGTGGGCAGGCTTTGAGTGAGGAGTGGTCCACCCCTCCCGTCTATTTTTTCATTGTTTAGGAATGGCTCAGAGACTGCCGCTTTGCTTGATCAAAATTTTTTCAGAAACTGTAAGGCACATCCGAGTGGACACCATTCAAGAAATTCAGCTGGTTTTCGGTGAAAATTTTAAGGGCTGATGAGAGATTATGGAGTGTTACTGTCGCTTTAAGGACAACCCACGGAGTCCACTCGGATGTGCCTCACAGTTTCTGAAAAAATTTTGATCAAGCAAAGCGGCAGTCTCTGAGCCATTCCTAAACAATGAAAAAATAGACGGGAGGGGTGGACCACTCCTCACTCAAAGCCTGCCCACAGGCGAATGACGCAACCGACAGGTGTGAAAAAACTCACGCATGCGCACGAGGGTTCAAGCTTGTCTGATGTAATTGCACGTGATTCAAATCCATATAGTTTTTGAAAAAAATAAAAAGGTCGGTTTATTTTCTAATAGACCACGTATACTCAAAACCTGGATTAATCTTTTTAGTCACACAGCACTACTATTATTCTGAACACTACTGTACTCGTATATTAAATGGGTTTTTCAATGTTAAATTTAAATGGTCACAAAATCTGTAATCTGGATCAGATCTGGATCAAACCTTGTCAGTCAATAAAGGATACCATCCTACATAACGCTCTCAAATATGAAAGAAATTCAATGTTTTTTGACATTATGAATTTTTTGAAAATTATTTCAGTGTCAAAGGATAGACATTTTTCCAATTTTCCAAATTTTTTTCTGACTTTGACCTTTGATCTATGACCTTGAAAATGGAATCAGTTCTTGCCTATCAGGATATGAATCCTTTGGGAAAAAAAATTCATAACGATATATTAAAAAATTGTGGGTTACAGGCTATTCACAAACAAACAAACAAACAGGTGAAAATATAACCTCCACCCAACTTTGATGTTGGAAGTAGATATTGATTAAAAATGGTCAGAATATTTATGGTGCCTATCTGACCACTCATCTTGTGCTAACATTGTGTGTTTATGTGATGCAGAGATCGCTCACATCAAGTCTGACTGAAGTCAAATGTTTGAGGTGTTGAACCTTGAACATCTAAACGGTTCAAAATGTAGAATCAAATGCAAAAACTGCTTCATCTATATTAGAAAACTATTGATATTTTTGAAAAACCCTCTGGTATACTGGCGCCTCGGATTCTTCCTCACATCTTTCTTTCCTGCTGTCTTTACAGCACATTGCTCGCCCTCCTCTTTGTAATAACAGTGAAAGACAAACAGAAAAATCAGAGGGGGGCTCTGATTTTCCTGTTTGGCTTTCACTGTTATTTCTCTGTTGTTTTCAATTTCCTTACAAATTCTTGTCTTGTCTGCCCTCCTCCTCCTTCTGCTCCTCCTGCTCCGCCTCCTCCTCCTGGTCTCTGAGCACTGACCGGAGGCGTTAGAGGGTTCCGGCTCACTGAGCACAAACCCTGCAGTCCTCCTCCTCCTTCAAGAACCAGTCCTGCCATCTCTTTCTCTGTGCTGAGAGGAAAATTATGAAAAGACAACAGCAGAGAGACTGAAAGGACGAACATAACATGTTTCAACTCCTTGTGGATTCAGGGCAAGAAGTCTGATTTCTGCTTCAACACACAGCCTCTCCGTTAGGCTTAAAACTTGAGCCAATGGATGCGTTGATTCATGTGATAGTTTCTCTTTGGACACTGCAACATGTTCACAAATAAGAAAATTGACAAAGACAAATACAAATAAAATTCTCCAGGACAGTGGGGACAACATGTAACTTTAGAACTACAGAAGTGATGCATGTAATTAATCCATGAACTAGGAGCCTATTCTGACCTAATTGGTACCACTGAGGGGACTAAACAGCACTTACTGCCCAGCCTCAGAAAACCACGGCCTACACAAAATGTACTGGGGCCACACTGGGTGGTTAAAAAACAAAAACATGCTTCTTTAGGGTCTGCTCCTTTCTCTGCCCCTGACCAATGCAGAGTCTGTACATCTGGGCCCGGTTTCATAAAGCAGGCTAATCTTTTAATCAACTAAACTTACTTAGCTGACTCCAGTTAGTCGCCCAACATTAGCCATCTAATCACGTTTCACATAGACTTTGAAACTTGTAGATTAGCCGTCTTATGTTAGTCAACAATTTTCATGGGCATAGAGGCTTCACGAGTGCCGTTGCCAAGAAACGCCTCCAATGTGTGAGAGTTTTATTTACTTCTGGTTTGGTTTCAACCGCAATGTGTGTGTTAGACTCCCGGCCATTCCTGCAATGTGTATGTCTAGTCCCGCCCACACCCGCAAAACTCTGAGAATTTATGCCCGCACAGTAATAGAGATGCATTGATTTTGTGTCTTCTCCCCCCCTCCCCCCCCCCACCCTCCAAAAAAGAAAACATGTCATTTATGGTATTAATAAAGAGATTCATGGGGTTGTTTGTTTTGTTTCCTGGCCTGTATATCTTTTGATGCACTGGTCAGGAATAGCACTCTTATTTTGTTGTTTTCATTTAGTTTAAAGACTGTTTCATATGTGTGCCATATATGGGCATGCAGTGTTGCTACAGTAACTCTCGCTGTGGCTGTGTCTGTCTTTGTGTGTGTATACCTGTTGCTGTCCGCTCATAAGTGCAGAGCTAACATCTCTCACGATTTAGCACACGGTCAACTTGGAGACGTGGATGGTTTCTATGAATGAATCTTATTCAGTTATGAGGTAAAAATAGCAAAAATGGTGACAAAGGTCAATATCTGTTTGTACAGGCATCAAAAAGTTGTTCCAGTTTTGGTAAAAAAAAATTATGCAAATTATTGGTTGAGCTAATAGGATTAATAAATGAAATGGTTTTGATCATGCTGAATGCTTGGTCTCCAAAGTAAAGGCCAGACAAGGTCAATGTTCGTCATATGACATATGTTAGTAAAATGATACCGAAACATGACAGATGGTGCAAACTGTTCCATTTATTTCTTTGTCTTTCTTGCCTCCTGTCTTCCATGCTGTCACTATTCTTCCCCTAGTCCTCATCTCTTCCTAACAGAAGTGAAGCTGTTCTTCTCTTCCTAAAGTCATTTCTATGTTAATGAGTCTCCTTGTGAGATAACACAGTCAGCACGGCCTCGGATTCGCACAAATGCAGCACAGCGAGAACTGTGATAGGACCTGTCACTGCTCTCTCTCCCCCTCTGTTGATCTGTTCATTTTGTGCATTTATTTATCTGTAATCCCTTGTTCTCCCATCCTCTCACTATGTTGGTTTCGAAGGTCTGTTTTTTCCCTCCAACACAGAGTTTTTATGGTTTTCTTTTTAAATGTCCACCCATTCTACACTTTTTACCCGCTTTGGTTTTCCAACCTGGAAAGGAGCCACAGTCAGTCCAACATATTCCTGCAGCTTCTGTGAGGATTCTTCTCATGTAGTGGGGATGATAGATGAAAGAGATGTTCATCTCCAGACAGAAGTGTGGGATTACTGCAGCATCCTAGTCTCTGGTTTACCGCAGTCCAGCATTTGAGGTCTCCAACTGGTTGAAAATGCTGCTGCTGCTAGAACTTTTGACTAAAAACAGAATGTTTGATTATATTACCCCAATTTTGGGCTCCCTTCACTGGCTTCCTGTCCCTGCGAGGTCAGATTGTAAGGTTTTGTTAGTAACCTACAAAATCCTGTATGGACTAGCACCTGCCTATCTGGCTGACCTAATTAAACCTTACGTACCAGCCTGAGTTCTGCATTCTCAGGACACAGGATTTCTATGTGTCCCTAAGGTTAATAAGAAGTCAGCGGGCCACCGAGCTTTCGCTTATCATGCATCTGTTCTGTTGAACAATCTGTTTGCTGAGATAAAACAGTCTGATTTTCTGGAGTCATTCAAGTCTAGATTAAACAGTCATTTGTTTTCTTTTTCGTATGACTACCATACTTGCATTATATCAAACCATTTTTCCTCTCCTTTTAACCTGTGTCATTAACAATGGAGCAGGTATAGCATCAATATATCAAAATTCTGGGTCTGTTGGTGAAGCAAAGGGCTAACTGACAGTGACCACATTAGTAACCTCTGTGCTTTTCTGTTGGCTTACTGTGGGGAACTAGTGCTTAGGTGCTGTTCGATCTGGCCAACTGATTCTGCTCTCTTTCTCTCTGGCTGAGGTGCTGTTGCCACAACTGGGACCTAGAGTTTGGCACCATCTATTGGACCCCCGGAAGAAGACACAGCTGCACACTTACTCATGACAACCTACCAAAATGGTTGCTGATTTGCAACATTTAACAGCCACCTACAATTTGGACTTTTCAGAATCAGATCTGTTCCGGACTTTGTTTTGTATGCTGATGATAATTTTGCCTGTACATTGTTCATTTGATCTCTGTAACTGTTAGAATGGCCTAAGCAGTACGTCACCCCTCTGAGTCTGGTCTGCTTGAGGTTTCTTTATCAAATAAAGTGCCAGATGGAGTTTTCCTTACCACTTTTGCCTATATGCTTGATCAGGGGGTTGGTAAGGTTAGACCATACCCATATAACGTGCCTTGGGGCAACTTTGTTGTGATTTGGCATTATATAAATAAACTGAATTGAATTAAACTGAATTTTACCCAGATATGGTACAAGATGTATGTAAATGAAAAAAAAAAAATGAGGTGACACTTTTGGCAACTCTCACTCAATGATTGGGCACCCCATAACATGCCATATACTGTGTGATAGTAAAACACTTATACTAGGCTCTTAAACATGTTTAAGAGCCTAGATAGATAGCTGTGTTCTCAAGGTTTTATAGATTTTTTTATGAACATACTTGATCTAAACATATACTTAGGGATGCACCATCACATGTTCAACAAATGTCCTTCCTTGCTACTTTGCAATTTTCCTGATTTTCAGCAAGGTGGTTCATAGCATAAGTTGTAAGTCCTTGGAGAATATTAATAAACAACTATCACTGTGTAACAATATATCAATATATTGAGTGTGTTGGATGTAACAGGACAAAATCATGAGATTGAAATAATTTTCTACTGAGCATGGATCAAACTTACAGTCCCAACCAAGGCTCTGAACCAGATTTTTTCGCAGCTGGTTCGTTCCACAAAGAAATTGAATTTTAACGTTTCTGGTTTTGGGTTCCATCCCAAAATTGATGTTCCTGAACCGGTTATAATAAAAATAAAAAATAAAAAATTGGTGTGAACCATTTAATAATATTGCATGTCAGCTGTGGGACACTGTATATGCTGACCTGTATGTGGCACCGTAGCACACCCATGAAAAATGGAGAAGACAATAGGGCATACTGTAGCAGGCAGCAGAACTTAGAACTTTTCAAAACAGGACGCTGAGTAAAATAGACTTCAAGAGAAAGAGGGTCCATGATGATTACCTGAAATAGAATTATTGTGTATTTAAAGCAAAGCTGTGTGTTTTGTCTGAGACACAGTGCTGTGTTGCTCTCTGCCTTGCAGAGAAGCCTGTGATACCAAAATAATGGACTGAGTGCTAACCCACTGCTCTCCATTGATTGGCTCAGCAGCTAAGCTCCAGTCCACACACAACCATTCATACAGTTCAACTGTATAAATATTAAAACCATTCACACACTGAGATTTATCATCACAGACTGAAGATAAGGCATTCTTTTTTTGGAAGACGAAATCTGGGAAATACTTTTATTCCTTGTCGTAGACATTACTGAAGAAGTGCAGTGTTTGTAAAGAAGTTCCTCGATGTTTGTCGGCTCCGGGAGCGTTTCACAGCCTGAACCAGAGAGCTCCAGCACTTTGTCCAGTCAACAACAAGAAAAATAGGGTATTTTAAGAGTTGAAATGTACTCCAGCCAGCGTTCAGTCATATGATGTAGCTTCAGCATTCTGCCCGCAATGATAATAAATCCCATATGATCCACCAAGACAAAAAACAGCAACATAATGAGCAGAATAAATGCAGTGTTTTTTTGTTTTTTTTTAAAGTCTGTTGATGTTTGTTTGCTCTGGGTGCTTTTCTCAGTGTGAAACACAGGACGACAGCACTTTGTCCACCAACAGCCAAAATATATGACGGCAGAAGTGAACCTCCTTGAGTGCTCTTCTTATTCTTTTTCTTCTGGCAAGTTTATAGGCGGTTTGCCACAATACAGTGCATTACCGCCACCAACTGTTTGGGTGTAGAGCATTAATGAAGTTCGATGTCCTCACCGGGTCATTGTAAATGGAAATCTTTTCAAGAATGTTAAAAATAACGGTATTAACCGGTTATCATTATTTTCAATAAACAGTTCTGTTCTGGATATATCAAGTTTCTGGTTTTTGTTTTTGTTCCACAAACCGGCTCAAAGCTTTGATCCTAACTCAGCAATGCTTAAAATCAGGTTTACAGTGATATATTTATATATAGATTTACTTATTACAGCACCTTTATTGTAGCGCTTATATTATTTAGCATGGACCATATAGTCCTCACATTCATTTTCTGTCACAGGGCCACATGTAGACCACTAACCACTGAGCCACTGTGCTGCCCAGTGCTCATATATATATATATATATATATATATATATATATATATATATATATATATATATATATATATATATATATATATATAACTCATAACTCAAATTTGTTGGTACCAGGGCCCTTTATTGATTTATTGGTTACAGGTACTTTAAAAAGTTCACTTGTGTCTGTTTTTTTGCTTTTCATACAGTCTGACTGGATTTATTCTTTATCATCCCTACTATAGGACACAGCTGGAAGCATCCAGATGGGTTCATCAGGAATATCAGTAACTTTAAAGGCAGCATACTTAATCAGAAAGACATCGTTGTCTGGATCAGGACCTCAGCACACAGGTATTATTTTGTAATATTATTATTATTCATAAATTTTCTATGCAACCTTACTGCTATCAAAGCTTGTGGGGAGCTGGAGTCTATCTGAGCAGTCATTGGGTAAGAGCCAGAGTACACAGGACACCAGTCTGTCGCAGGGCTACACATAGACAGACAAACTGTACGCACACCTGCGGTCAATTTAAAGTTTCCAATTCACATAACCTACATGTTTTTTGGAAATGGGAGGAAGCTGGAGCACTCAGAGGGAACCCACGCAAACACGAGGTGAACATGCAAACTCCACACAGAAAGGACCAGGTGGGAAGCAATCCTATAATCTTTATGCTGTGAGGCAACAGTGTGAACCACTAACACACTGTGCTGCCCTCTTCTTATTATGCTACACAGTTACCCGGAGCCACACCAAAATGCATACATTTCTATATATTAGTATTCCTTGCCACCATTTTTTTTTTTTTTTTTTTTTTTTTGCAGACTCGTCCACTTTTTTCTTACAGTGTTAGCAAAACTCAATCAGAATTGATCAATCTGCACCTGTATCTGTACCCTAAAATGCATCCACTGTGTGCATGCACACACCACACAGTGATCAGTGAACTGTGAACCTCAGGCTGCCTTCTGTGGATCAGTGGATCATTCAAATTGACCACTGCTTCAAGTGGCGTCTCTGTTCCTCTCCAAGGCCTGATTCTTCATGCATGGTTTCTCCTTCTGTGTCTGTCTCACACAGGAGGAGCAGCAGTAAACCACGGAGAGAACTCATGCCCATTCAGGACCACGGACAGCTCACTGCACACTGCAGACGGACCAGCAACTTGGGGTGAGTTAAAAGTTTAACTGCACATTGAAACTAACTGAAATTCTCTGAAAATTCTCAGCAAAAAAAAAAAAAAAACAAACTGTGAGGAATGATATAAATGTGTGTATGTCCGAAAACCTCAAGTGTTTTTGCGAAAGACACTGAACCCAGACTGCCATACTCACAAAACGTAAGACAAGGTGGAGATTAAGAAGCAGAAAATGTGGAAACAGTGAAGTATTTGAGTGATCCAGAGGCAAATCCCAGATCCAGAGTCCACGATCACCACATATGTAGAAATATGCTGTTTTGTCCATCAATCCAAACGGATATATCAATCAACAAAGCAGCCACTTAAGACAGACATTTGATTGGTACCAAGTCTCTTTGGAAAATTTCTGGGTACCACTGGAATGACTTTGTGTCAAAGGAACTTAGGGAGGCTAAGATGAGGAGAATCACATGCACTTTGAAGGAGCATTTTTAGCCACGTGGTGAGTTTCTCTTTGTGATCCAGCCTTAGTGTTGAGGACCCCCAGCTGCTGAAGAAGGTCAAGGACACCCCCACTTTTCACCTGGGTGCAGAAGATAGACGATTACTTTCCAGATGTGGGGATGGACCAGTTGTCTGTCTGTGTGGTTTCAATCAATCAATCAATTTTTTTATATAGCGCCAAATCACAACAAACAGTTGCCCCAAGGCGCTTTATATTGTAAGGCAAGGCCATACAATAATTATGTAAAACCCTAACGGTCAAAACGACCCCCTGTGAGCAAGCACTTGGCTACAGTGGGAAGGAAAAACTCCCTTTTAACAGGAAGAAACCTCCAGCAGAACCAGGCTCAGGGAGGGGCAGTCTTCTGCTGGGACTGGTTGGGGCTGAGGGAGAGAACCAGGAAAAAGACATGCTGTGGAGGGGAGCAGAGATCGATCACTAATGATTAAATGCAGAGTGGTGCATACAGAGCAAAAAGAGAAAGAAACAGTGCATCATGGGAACCCCCCAGCAGTCTACGTCTATAGCAGCATAACTAAGGGATGGTTCAGGGTCACCTGATCCAGCCCTAACTATAAGCTTTAGCAAAAAGGAAAGTTTTAAGCCTAATCTTAAAAGTAGAGAGGGTGTCTGTCTCCCTGATCTGAATTGGGAGCTGGTTCCACAGGAGAGGAGCCTGAAAGCTGAAGGCTCTGCCTCCCATTCTACTCTTACAAACCCTAGGAACTACAAGTAAGCCTGCAGTCTGAGAGCGAAGCGCTCTATTGGGGTGATATGGTACTACAAGGTCCCTAAGATAAGATGGGACCTGATTATTCAAAACCTTATAAGTAAGAAGAAGAATTTTAAATTCTATTCTAGAATTAACAGGAAGCCAATGAAGAGAGGCCAATATGGGTGAGATATGCTCTCTCCTTCTAGTCCCCGTCAGTACTCTAGCTGCAGCATTTTGAATTAACTGAAGGCTTTTTAGGGAACTTTTAGAACAACCTGATAATAATGAATTACAATAGTCCAGCCTAGAGGAAATAAATGCATGAATTAGTTTTTCAGCATCACTCTGAGACAAGACCTTTCTGATTTTAGAGATATTGCGTAAATGCAAAAAAGCAGTCCTACATATTTGTTTAATATGCGCTTTGAATGACATATCCTGATCAAAAATGATTTCTCACAGTATTACTAGAGGTCAGGGTAATGCCATCCAGAGTAAGGATCTGGTTAGACACCATGTTTCTAAGATTTGTGGGGCCAAGTACAATAACTTCAGTTTTATCTGAGTTTAAAAGCAGGAAATTAGAGGTCATCCATGTCTTTATGTCTGTAAGACAATCCTGCAGTTTAGCTAATTGGTGTGTGTCCTCTGGCTTCATGGATAGATAAAGCTGGGTATCATCTGCGTAACAATGAAAATTTAAGCAATACCGTCTAATAATACTGCCTAAGGGAAGCATGTATAAAGTGAATAAAATTGGTCCTAGCACAGAACCTTGTGGAACTCCATAATTAACTTTAGTCTGTGAAGAAGATTCCCCATTTACATGAACAAACTGTAATCTATTAGACAAATATGATTCAAACCACCGCAGCGCAGTGCCTTTAATACCTATGGCATGCTCTAATCTCTGTAATAAAATTTTATGGTCAACAGTATCAAAAGCAGCACTGAGGTCTAACAGAACAAGCACAGAGAAGAGTCCACTGTCCGAGGCCATAAGAAGATCATTTGTAACCTTCACTAATGCTGTTTCTGTACTATGATGAATTCTAAAACCTGACTGAAACTCTTCAAATAGACCATTCCTCTGCAGATGATCAGTTAGCTGTTTTACAACTACCCTTTCAAGAATTTTTGAGAGAAAAGGAAGGTTGGAGATTGGCCTATAATTAGCTAAGATAGCTGGGTCAAGTGATGGCTTTTTAAGTAATGGTTTAATTACTGCCACCTTAAAAGCCTGTGGTACATAGCCAACTAACAAAGATAGATTGATCATATTTAAGATCGAAGCATTAAATAATGGTAGGGCTTCCTTGAGCAGCCTGGTAGGAATGGGGTCTAATAAACATGTTGATGGTTTGGATGAAGTAACTAATGAAAATAACTCAGACAGAACAATCGGAGAGAAAGAGTCTAACCAAATACCGGCATCACTGAAAGCAGCCAAAGATAACGATACGTCTTTGGGATGGTTATGAGTAATTTTTTCTCTAATAGTTAAAATTTTGTTAGCAAAGAAAGTCATGAAGTCATTACTAGTTAAAGTTAATGGAATACTCAGCTCAATAGAGCTCTGACTCTTTGTCAGCCTGGCTACAGTGCTGAAAAGAAACCTGGGGTTGTTCTTATTTTCTTCAATTAGTGATGAGTAGAAAGATGTCCTAGCTTTATGGAGGGCTTTTTTATAGAGCAACAGACTCTTTTTCCAGGCTAAGTGAAGATCTTCTAAATTAGTGAGACGCCATTTCCTCTCCAACTTACGGGTTATCTGCTTTAAGCTACGAGTTTGTGAGTTATACCACGGAGTCAGACACTTCTGATTTAAAGCTCTCTTTTTCAGAGGAGCTACAGCATCCAAAGTTGTCTTCAATGAGGATGTAAAACTATTGACGAGATACTCTATCTCCCTTACAGAGTTTAGGTAGCTACTCTGCACTGTGTTGGTATATGGCATTAGAGAACATAAAGAAGGAATCATATCCTTAAACCTAGTTACAGCGCTTTCTGAAAGACTTCTAGTGTAATGAAACTTATTCCCCACTGCAGGGTAGTCCATCAGGGTAAATGTAAATGTTATTAAAAAATGATCAGACAGAAGGGAGTTTTCAGGGAATACTGTTAAGTCTTCTATTTCCATACCATAAGTCAGAACAAGATCTAAGATATGATTAAAGTGGTGGGTGGACTCATTTACTTTTTGAGCAAAGCCAATAGAGTCTAATAATAGATTAAATGCAGTGTTGAGGCTGTCATTCTCAGCATCTGTGTGGATGTTAAAATCGCCCACTATAATTATCTTATCTGAGCTAAGCACTAAGTCAGACAAAAGGTCTGAAAATTCACAGAGAAACTCACAGTAACGACCAGGTGGACGATAGATAATAACAAATAAAACTGGTTTTTGGGACTTCCAATTTGGATGGACAAGACTAAGAGACAAGCTTTCAAATGAATTAAAGCTCTGTCTGGGTTTTTGATTAATTAATAAGCTGGGATGGAAGATTGCTGCTAATCCTCCGCCCCAGCCCGTGCTACGAGCATTCTGACAGTTAGTGTGACTCGGGGGTGTTGACTCATTTAAACTAACATATTCATCCTGCTGTAACCAGGTTTCTGTAAGGCAGAATAAATCAATATGTTGATCAATTATTATATCATTTACTAACAGGGACTTAGAAGAGAGAGACCTAATGTTTAATAGACCACATTTAACTGTTTTAGTCTGTGGTGCAGTTGAAGGTGCTATATTATTTTTTCTTTTTGAATTTTTATGCTTAAATAGATTTTTGCTGGTTATTGGTAGTCTGGGAGCAGGCACCGTCTCTACGGGGATGGGGTAATGAGGGGATGGCAGGGGGAGAGAAGCTGCAGAGAGGTGTGTAAGACTACAACTCTGCTTCCTGGTCCCAACCCTGGATAGTCACGGTTTGGAGGATTTAAGAAAATTGGCCAGATTTCTAGAAATGAGAGCTGCTCCATCCAAAGTGGGATGGATGCCGTCTCTCCTAACAAGACCAGGTTTTCCCCAGAAGCTTTGCCAATTATCTATGAAGCCCACCTCATTTTTTGGACACCACTCAGACAGCCAGCAATTCAAGGAGAACATGCGGCTAAACATGTCACTCCCGGTCCGATTGGGGAGGGGCCCAGAGAAAACTACAGAGTCCGACATTGTTTTTGCAAAGTTACACACCGATTTAATGTTAATTTTAGTGACCTCCGATTGGCGTAACCGGGTGTCATTACTGCCGACGTGAATTACAATCTTACCAAATTTACGCTTAGCCTTAGCCAGCAGTTTCAAATTTCCTTCAATGTCGCCTGCTCTGGCCCCCGGAAGACAATTGACTATGGTTGCTGGTGTCGCTAACTTCACATTTCTCAAAACAGAGTCGCCAATAACCAGAGTTTGATCCTCGGCGGGTGTGTCGTCGAGTGGGGAAAAACGGTTAGAGATGTGAACGGGTTGGCGGTGTACACGGGGCTTCTGTTTAGGGCTACGCTTCCTCCTCACAGTCACCCAGTCGGCCTGCTTTCCCGGCTGCTCGGGATCTGCCAGGGGGTAACTAACGGCGGCTAAGCTACCTTGGTCCACACCGACTACAGGGGCCTGGCTAGCTGTAGAATTTTCCACGGTGCGGAGCCGAGTCTCCAATTCGCCCAGCCTGGCCTCCAAAGCTACGAATAAGCTACACTTATTACAAGTACCATTACTGCTAAAGGAGGCTGAGGAATAACTAAACATTTCACACCCAGAGCAGAAAAGTGCGGGAGAGACAGGAGAAGCCGCCATGCTAAATCGGCTAAGAGCTAGTAGCTACGCTAAGCTAGCGGATTCCTAAAAACACGCAAAGTGAATAATGTGTAAATAATTTAGAGGTGATTCAGCAGAAGGAGTGCTTTAGTTAAGGCACGTAAAGATTACACTGGGAAACAAATCGTAATCTAGATAACTAGATCAATCTAACTGCGCAGATTAAACAGCTAACAGATACAGAAAAACACCGCTGTGCTCCGGAACAGGAAGTGATACAATACCGCAGTGAGAGCCAACCACCAGTAGAGGCAAGCAAGAACATCCATCCAGAAACCAAGGCAGTTCTGTGCTCTCGCACTTGACATGTGGTTTGACGAAACAGCGCCCCCCACTGACACATCATCATACATTCTAGCGAACTTCGGCTATGCATTCTCTCTGTACAAGTGGTCCCCTGGCAGAACCCATCCAGTGGTCCACCGGTTGTGACGTCAGTGGTACCGATAAAACGCGGACCTTTTATCTGAAGTGATGCTGATTCAGTTTTTACTGGAACCATGCAGTTTTGGCACACGACTGGTTGCGGACAGCAATCAAACCCGAGTCTGGCGGAGGAGACGCGCCGTTAGTTTGTGGTGGTTGGACCAAGAGGGGGAGGAAAAGGGGAGGAGGAGGAGGAGGAGGAGGAGGAGGTGATGGCTGTCAGGTTGTTTTTTTTTTTTTTCTTTAAAATCCACGCGGACGGACACTATTCCTGGGAGTAAACCCAGGCGCGTGTAGCAGCCCAACGGGTTTGTGGCTGAGGGCTGCCGGGAAAGAGACGATCGATCAGGCTATTGATCATCTCGTGAAGACGCGCGTTTAAACCGCGTCTTCTCTGAAAGTGAATTCAGCCACACGTCGGTTTGGGGGGATTTTCTGGAGAGGACGCAGAAGGACGTGAACAGCTGGAAACGCACCACAGATGTCGGTTCACTCATAATCCTGTTCGGACTCTTTCATTCTTTCACCGGGAAAAACGGATCAGGACTGTCTTATTTGGCGTTTCAGTGACATCACCAAAGGATCGCGGTGCGTAAAGGACGAGCCGCCTGAAGAACGCGTGAGAGAGAGAGAGAGAGAGAGAGAGAGAGAGAGAGCTCCCCTCTCTCTCCCTTTGACTCACGGCGCCGTTTAAACAGTCACCAAATTAAACGAACCCTTCTACTGTTGCTGTTTTAAAGATGGAGCCCCGCCGCGCACCTCGGATTTTAAAAGGATTAAATCCGGAAGATTATTTTTGAGGGGAGTGACGGGAAAAACTGCTAAAGTTATTCAGTTAAGGGGCGAAAAAACAAACAAAAAAGGAGCAGGAGAAGAAGAGATCTGGCAATCACGCGGCGCGCGCCCTGCGTAAATCCCGGGTCGATCCACGGACGCAGGAGACGGAATGTCGCGCCGTCGCCTTCCTTCTCCTCTTCTTCCTCCACCTCCGAGGGGGTGAGGGGGCGAGACTCGGGACAACCGGTGGTCGTCCGATCGTTCGGCGCGTGCACGTGCGCGCGCGCGTCGGGGGAGTGATGCTGGTGATGGTTTGGTGAAAACCGGTTTTTGACGCGCGAGAAAGTGACGACCCACCCGCCGCCACGAGCTTGTCACTATAAAGTCATTTTCGCCGCATACTTTTGAAATCACATTTGTTTATTTATTTATTTGAATATAAATCTCGAGTGCCTCCTCCGTGGGACGTGCGCCGCGCGCCGTGGAAGGAATTAAAAAGGAGGAAGATCAAAGAGAAGAGGGGAGCGAGCCGCCTGTATGAAGATGCTGATGTGTGACCGTGGCGTCCAGATGCTCGTGACGACGGTGGGGGCGTTCGCCGCCTTCAGCCTCATGACCATCGCCGTGGGTACCGACTACTGGCTGTACTCGCGCGGAGTGTGCCGCGTAAAGAGCAGCGGCGACAACGACACGAGCCGCAAGAACGAGGAGGTGATGACGCACTCCGGCCTGTGGCGGACCTGCTGTCTGGAAGGTACGTGATCAGTCTGACGGACTGGATGTTTCTGAGGCGTGTGCGCGTGCGTGGACTGTGTTTCTATGCCCTTTTGCTTGTCTGCTTTGCTGTGTGTGTGTGTGTGTGTGTGTGTGTGTGTGTGTGTGTGTGTGTGTGTGTGTGTGTGTGTGTGTGTGTGTGTGTGTGTGTGTGTGTGTGTGTGTAATACACCGGCAGATCCAGAGGGTGGTTGGCGGTGGGCAGTGCCACTCCTGGATTTTGATTGGTCCACCCACACTTTCTTCGTTGTGATGTTTTGTCACTTGGCCATGAGTTCAGTTTGTCTGATTAGGGCCCTGAAGGGCCATACAAAAATATGAAATGGGCGAAATGGAGCATAATGAAGATTGATAATCAAAAATGGGGGTAAAATGTAATGAAATGGAGCAGACTGACCCAGACTGACTCCAACTAAGTACGTTTAATTGTTTGGTGTTTTTTTTATGAGATGCGCTCAGTACATGTAATCGGGCCAGGTTCGCCATCTGTTGTTCAAGAGATGAAACTTCAGTCTCTGTGTCAGTCTGCTCCTTTTCGTTATGTTTCACCCCATTTCACAATGACCAGTACCCATTTCAGTCCATTGCACCCCATTTTGGTAAATTTTTTTTAAAAGTACTTAATTTAATCATATTTGGAATCAGTCTGCTTCATTTCGTTACATTTTACCCCATTTCGTGATAATCAGTCCCCATTTCGCTCCATTTCACCCCACTTTGCTAAAAAAAATAAATAAATAAAGTACTTAAATTAATCATATTTGGAGGCAGTCTTCTCCATTTCATTACATTTTACCCCCATTTCATGATAATCAGGCTCCAATCGAGTTAATCGATTAAAATTGATTATTAAAATAGTTGTCAACTAATTTAGTAATCGATTAGTTGCTAAATAACTTTGTTTTACCTCAAATGTTTCATTTCTTCCATATAATCAACCGAGCTTTGCTTTGAATCTTGAACCAATGAAGGAGTGCTTTGAGCTGCTGCTTCGTTGGTTTCATTTGTTTTATTTCGCTTTATGTTAATTTTTCTCCACTAAAACCCTAAAGAGCATATGTCTGTGAGGAATATTTACTTTTTTATGTTAAATTGACCTGTTATGGTCTTCTGAAACAGTTGATAGATGTATTTTATGTTTTTGTTCTTTATTATAAACTGTTTTATTCTTTATTGTTTTCATATTTCAACAGCCAAGGGACATTTGACGATTTGTTGATTTTCAAGTATTTTAAGTTTTCAAATAATATTCTGTTGTTAAATAAAGTGATGGAAGGAGAAAAAAATTGTTTCCCTGGCACGTTTTTAAAAAATTCCCCGCTAATCCGATTAATTGATTAATCGTGTCGAAACCCCATCAAATTCATCGATGATCCAAATAATCGTTTGTTGCAGCCCTATTCTCATGGCCTGATTGTATGAAGCTCACTAGGCCAGTGGTTAATATTTAGTACCAGACTAAAATATAACACAATGCTTAAATGCCATCGGCTGTATGAGCCTTGTGTTCTTTATAATTTGCAGTTGTTTAATTAATTATTAAGATCCTATTGTCTTACGTACAATTTGTACATGTTCAATAAAGCCCCTCTATTAATCAGTAAATCAAAAATATTTTAAAAATATTTCCATTTTAGCGGCATCTGCAGGAGGCTTTGCATGTGAGTGTACATGAGCTTTAGACAAGAGCAGAAGTCGCGTAAATCAAGGTATATTTGTAGATCACCATCTGCATATTTGCAGGTATTAATGAGACAAATTTAACTCCATGGGAAGTTAGCAGAAGTTAGCATGCAGGCTAACACCACAAAATGTCTTGTAAATGACTCCAGAGGTGTTATCAAGTTAAAAAACAGTGTTTTCGGTTTTAGAAGCGTTTATTTCTCACTAGCTTTTGCATAATAAGTGACAAAAAGGATATATTTACACACAAATGAAAGAGTTTTGTAGCTAGCTACCAGCCTGTGACATCACCATGCTAACATCCGCATGAAGTCTTGTAAATAAGTTCAGAGGTGTTATTAGGTTCTGAAAATGACATTTTCAGTTTTAGAAGTGTTTATTTCTCGCTAGCTTTTACATAATATATGAGAAACATGTATATACGAGGTCTGTCAATAAAGTATAGGTCCTTTTTATTTTTTTCAAAAACTATATGGATTTCATTCATATGTTTTTACGTCAGACATGCTTGAACCCTCGTGCGCATGCGTGAGTTTTTCCACGCCTGTCGGTGACGTCATTCGCCTGTGAGCACTCCTTGTGGGAGGAGTCGTCCCGCCCCTCGTCGGAATTCCTTTGTCTGAGAAGTTGCTGAGAGACTGGCGCTTTGTTTGATCAAATTTTTTTCTAAACCTGTGAGACACATCGAAGTGGACACGGTTCGAAAAATTAAGCTGGTTTTCAGTGAAAATTTTAACGGCTGATGAGAGATTTTGAGGTGATACTGTCGCTTTAAGGACTTCCCACGGTGCGAGACATCGTGCAGCGCTCTCAGGCGCCGTCGTCAGCCTGTTTCAAGCTGAAAACCTCCACATTTCAGGCTCTATTGATCCAGGACGTCGTGAGAGAACAGAGAAGTTTCAGAAGAAGTCGGTTTCACATTTTATCCGGATATTCCACTGTTAAAGGAGATTTTTTTTAATGAAAGACGTGCGGACGGATTTCAGCGTCGGCTCGCAGCCGCCGCGACGCTCCGCCACAGGAAAAACACCTCTGTTGGAAGCCTTAAGGACAAGTTGGAACATGTCCAGCTGTTAAACAATTTCTCATATACTCACTCCATTGAAAGCCATCAAAAGCCGCCTGGTTTTTACAAATGGTTATCAACACGGAGGTGTTTTTCCTGTGCCGCCGCACCGCGCTGGCTGTGTCCCGACGCACGGACCCGTCCGCACGTCTTTCATTAAAAAAATCTCCTTTAACAGTGGAATATCCGGATAAAATGCTGAAACCGACTTCTTCCGAAACTTCTCTGTTCTCTCACGACGTCCTGGATCAATAGAGCCTGAAATGTGGAGGTTTTCAGCTTGAAACAGGCTGACGACGGCGCCTGGGAGCGCTGCACGACGTCTCGCACCGTGGGAAGTCCTTAAAGCGACAGTATCACCTCAAAATCTCTCATCAGCCGTTAAAATTTTCACTGAAAACCAGCTTAATTTTTCGAACCGTGTCCACTTCGATGTGTCTCACAGGTTTAGAAAAAAAATTGATCAAACAAAGCGCCAGTCTCTCAGCAACTTCTCAGACAAAGGAATTCCGACGAGGGGCTGGACGACTCCTCCCACAAGGAGTGCTCACAGGCAAATGACGTCACCGACAGGCGTGAAAAAAAACTCATGCATGCGCACGAGGGTTCAAGCATGTCTGACGTAAAAACATATGAATGAAATCCATATAGTTTTTGAAAAAAATAAAAAGGACCTATACTTTATTGACAGACCTCGTAAACACACAAAACAAAGCACTTTTGGAGAGAACAGCTACTGATGTCACGGTGCAGCTGTACTCTTATTGGCTGTCACCCACGCCACTCAAACACAAAATGGAATGGATTAAAACAGAATGTGCCTTTTTAACCTCTTAAAATATGTCAAGGTTAGCCATCTTTGAACTTATCCAAGGTCTGTGTCCCAAGAATGTTCCCTGTAAATTTGAAGACTGTGGTAGCAATAGAACTGGACTTATGCTGAACACGGACGGACGGACGCAAAACCTTCGGAATAATCAGGGGCCATATTTGACAGCCTCAGGTAAAAATAAATGCACTATTAGCTGGTTTATGGTTCCCGACTAGAGTCTTTCACTAAGGTAAGCCTTAGAGTAAAGTTGTGCATGAACTCGTTGTTCAAATAGGCTGAATTTTCCTGTCCTTTGGGCAGAAACTCATTTCATCTTTCTTGTGGTTTCATGCTTGCATTTGCTAGCTCACACTGTGGATGTGAAATCTTTCTTCACCTGTCATGAGTGGAAACCATGCAAAAAGAAAAAGAAGCCAAGATTTTTTCCATTTTGGCCAAAACATAAACTTGCCTTGAGAAAATGTAACTCAACAGAATCAAAATCAAACATGACAAATTAATTAATTATTTAATTAATTAGTTTACAAAAAAAAAAAAAGTAAAATAGAGGTTGTGTCTGTCTTCTTCTTTGAAAATGTTAAGGTGTTCAGACAAAACAGAAGTGCCTTCTTGTTTGTGGTACTTAGAGAACATTGTAAAAAACACTTGACACTATGGGGTGAAGTTCTGGAAGTAAAGTCTTAATCGTGAGTTCCCTTTGTTCAAATCAGCTAAAAATATCACAGATTTGAGGGACTTGGGGAACTTAGATCTAAAAAAACAAACAAAAAAACCCCCTCTCTTAATGTAAGCATCACCCCCTGTGTTTGTCTCGAAGATGCCACCTTGGCCTTCGACCAGGACTAAGGCTTGAACCACCTCAAATGTATGATCTAAATTTTAGACCTTTGCAGGCAGAAGGTCACCCCACTGAGTCTGGTCTGCTCGAGGTTTCTTCCTGTAATCAAAAAATGCCAGAGGGAGTTTTTCCTTAACACTGCTACCAGTGTGTGTATACAAAGAGGTGGGTAAGATTCAACCTTACTCTTGTGAAGCACCTTGTGATTTGGTGATATATAATTAAAGTGAATTGAACTGAATTCTGCAGATGTTTTTTGCACACAGAGAAAAGTGTGGATGCAGCAGTCTGAATGTACGGCTGTCTTCAAAATAATAGCAGTGTGTTTAAAAAAGTGAGTAAAGCTGAAAATCCTAATAAAGTAAGTCCCTTCAGCTGCTCCCTTGTTTGCACTCGGGGTCCCCACAGCAAATCCAAGGTGGATCTACATGTTGAATTGGTACAGGTTTTACGCCGGATGCCCTTCCTGGCGTAACTCCACATTACATGGAGAAATGTGGCAGGGGTGGGATTTGAACCCGGAACCTTCTGCACTGAAACCAAGCACATTAACCACTTGGCCACCACCCCTGCTCAAAGCTGAAAATCCTAATAATAGCTTTTATTTTCATAACATGAAAATTCACTGGGGACACTGCACATTCAGGTCCAAATCAAAACATGAAAAAACTTATCACTTTTGTTAATACTTTACAGAAACAGAAGAAAATGGAATATTAGGCTATTCAAAAATATCACTGTCTACATTTTTCTTTACAAACTCAAATATTTGCTGTGTAAACTGAAAAATGCTTGAAGATTTAGCTTTCCTGTGAATTACTAAACTAATGTTTAGTTGTATAACCACTGACCAACCTGTGGCACCTGTGAACAGGTATTCCAGCCCAGGATGATTAGATGACTACATTTCACAATTCCTCTGCATTTCTTGGTTTTGCTTCAGAAACAGCATTTTTGAAGTTGCCCCACATGTTTTCTATTGGATTAAGGGCCCAGCATTGGGCTGGCCACTCCATAACTTTAATTTTGTTGGTCTGGAACAGTGCTGCCAATTGTTCCGCATTGGGTGGCACAGTCCTGGTATTTACCCCGTGTCCTGCATCCCACATGAATGTGTGCAGGATGCTCATTAGTCCCGCATTTATGCCCCCAGACCCCCCTAGTTACGCTTCTCACCCTTGGCTCTTGCGGCCATGGTGGGTGTCCCTTTTTGTTAAATTCAAATGTTGGCAGGTATGCTGGAACCAAGATACTCATTTGCTGGCGTGTTTGGGGTCGTTTGTTTTGTTGAAGCACCTGTTTTAAGAGCATTTCCTCTTCAGCATAAGGCAGCATGACCTCTTCAAACATTCTGATGAATTCAAACTGATCCATGATCCCTCGTATGCGATAAATCGGCCCGACACCAGGGTATGAGGAACATTCCTGTATCATGATGCTTGCTCCACCAAGCTTCACCGTCTTCACAGTCTACTGTGGCTTCTTTTCAGTTTTGGGGGGGATCATCTGCAAACTGTCTGTAGCCCCTTGACGCAAGAAGAACACCCTTGCTTTCATCAGTCCACAAAATGTTGCACATTTTCTTCTTAGGCCAGTCAATGTGTTGTTTGCCAAATTGTAATTGTAACCTCTTCAGCGTGTCATTTTTTCAACAAGGGGACTTTGTGGGGCTTCTTGCCCATAGCTTGGCTTCACATAGGCATCTGCTAATGGTAACAGTACTCACAGGTAACTTTAGACCTTTGATCACCCTGGAGCTAATCACTGGCTGAGTCTTGCCATTCTGACTATTCTTTGATCCATTCAAATCCATTTTTGTTCCACATCTTTCTGGTTTTTGTTGTCATTTGGAGATCATTATAGCTGAGCAGCCTGTCACGTTCTGCACTTCATTATATGTTTTTCCCTCTCCAGTCAACTTTTTAATCAAAGTACACTTTTCTTCTGAACAGTGTCTGGAACGACCCATTTTTCTCAGATTTTCAGAGAGAATTGGACTGCATTCATATTGCGTTTTCCCATCTGCATCAGATGCTCAAAGCACTTTACAATAATGCCTCACATTAGAGAAACGCAAAACAACCAGTGTGTACAACATTTGCTGCCTTCGTCTTTAAATAAGGCGTTCACTGGGCCTCTGTCATTTCATTGTGTCACTGATTATCACTTAGTTTCTGCTTAAAACTGACTTTAGAATGATTTAAGGTTTTACCTTGTCATCTGATGGTTAATAATCCCATTATTCCCTTCGATCGCTTTGGGTGAAGAGAGTCTGTCTCAGATGAGGTGCTGTTGTCCTAAATCACGCATGCACAGTGGAGGCAGGGTGGACAAATTTTTAGGGGGGGAGGGGGGGTTGTTTGGTCTGTGACACCGGATCTGATCTGGATTGTGGATTTTGTGGACATTTGAATTTAATATTGAACAGCCCATGTGGTGTACATTTTGCATTATATCTCAATCAAAAGTGCCTCAGTCTCTCATTTTTCTGTTATGGGTTTACCTACACCACCAAAATTGGATGGAGATTCCAGTTTTATGCCTGTTTGTCTGTCTTCCAGTTATCAGTCGGAAAAAAGCACCAAAAAGTAATGACAAATTGTGCATAGCAGAGATAACCAATGTTCTGTGAAAATGATCTAAAAAAGAATTCAGAATCTCAAAAAGTAAAAAAAAAACAAAAACAAAAAACCCTGACAACACAACTAACAGACTTCAATTCCAGTGCATCACATCTAATTTAACTTATGAAAAGCCACTTCTAACAGAACTATGACTTTGAAAATGTTTTCCAAGGTAAAATTGTGTGGAATTGGAAACTAGTGTTGGTGGAGCGCAGTGCTCGAGTTGTTCATGTTTTGATTTGGAATAGAATGTAGTGTTCCCAATGAATTTGCTTGAATGAGAATAAAAGCCATTATAACGATTTTATCTATTTGTATTATTTTGAACACAACTGTACACTGGAAAAGCATGAGCATGTCCCTCTCCATGTGATGCTATCATCATGTTAGCCTCTAAGTCTCACACATTACACAATGCATGAACGTGTGTGTGTGTGTGTGTGTGTGTGTGTCTGCCTCACTATCACAGTGAATGAGCAAGAATGGCAGCATATCTGAAAGGAAATAATGATTATGAAAAGAACCCAACTGCATGCATCAGCTCAGGCGATGATGAAGCTGTGTGAAAAAATTGGAAAGGGATGCTGAGTTTTTAGGATCACAATGAAAATTAAAAATCCAATTAATCAGATTTCAAGGATGTGTATCTTGCAGGTATGTGGAACAAGGAGTTTAATTCAACTAAAGCCCTCAAAATAACACAACACAAAACTAAAGTGTCAAAACAGGAACAAAACAAAGTGGGCTAAAATGTTCTCCCTGTTACTCTTAATATTGAAAATGAATCATGAATAAATTGTTCTGTGAAGTTCATAGAAAATAAAACGGCAACAACTCCATCACAGACGACGTCAGTGTGTGTGTTTGATAAGATCACGCTCAGGTAAAATTTGATTTGGGTTGTGTTGGAGGTGTGAGCATGTTATTTGAGTTTCAGAACGTAACTGCTGTTTAGTAACCAGAAATTACCATGTTATTTCTCAGATTTAGTACAGTTCTCTGTGGAAAAGTCTGTCTTTCTCACTAAGAACAATACCTGCTCCTAATTCATCATCAAGCAGGTGGCAGACATCTCTACATAATATTAAATGGGCAAAACAAAGTTGCTTTTTGGATTTGCATCAAAGTTCACCTAATTTTAACAATTTTGTCCTCATTATAGGCCCTTTAAATTAACAAACCAGAAGGCATGTTCTCCCATATTTATCTATCTGTTGACTCTCTGGGAACATGCCTAGGCTTTTCCAGAGAACAGTATTTTTAGGCAATCCTAATCAAAGCTGATGGAATGATTAATCTTGTTAAAAAGTGATTTTTTTTTTTTTTTTTTTGGAAGAATATTTTAATGTTCTTTCATACACCGTGATACAGCTTTTTTTTCAAGTTCGGAATAGAGTCCATTTATATATTTTCCAGTGACAGTCAAGATGATGATGATGATGATGATGCTGCTCATTATTATTTTATTCATTTATTTTTGCAGAGTTTAATGAGAATCTAGGCAGCACAGTTTTTTGTTGTTGTTGTTGTTGTTGTTGGTTTTGTTTTTAGTGGACAACACTGTTGCCTCACAGGAAGAAAGTCCTTGGTTCGCTTCCCACCTGGTTCTTTCTGTGTGGAGTTTGCATGTTCTCCCTGTGTTTGCTTGGGTTCCCTCTGGGTGCTCCAGCTTCCTCCCACTTGACAAAATTGACTGTGGGTCTGAGGGAGAGTAGTTTGTCTAAGTCAGGCCTGCGGTAGACAGACAGTCTGTACAGGTTGAACCCAGCCTCTGACCCAATAACCAGGCTCCAGACCCCATGATCCTTAGCTGGAATAAGTGGTTTTAGAAAATGGATGGATGGATGGATGGATGGATGGATGGATGGATGGATGGATGGATGGATGGATGGATGGATGGATGGATGGATGGATGGATGGATGGATGGATGGATGGATGGATGGATGGATGGATGGATGGATGGATGGACTCATGCTGCATATGATTTGACTTTGATCCAGTGAAAGAAAATCACATAGTAATACGTAAACTTTGTTTTTAACCCCTTTACCTTATGTGCCTTTCTGGGGGGCATAGAACCCTATTACAGGGCCAGATGGTGAAGGTAATGCTGCTGTGGTGAACACATGGGCAAGTGCACAGACACATCACAGACATCAGTGTACACACTTGTAATGTAGTGAATAAATGTAAAAATTTCGGGGCTATTCCCATATCCATAAATAAGCCCAGCTGTGTGAGCAGTGTGCCAAATGAACACATTGTTAACACAATGTCAGTGCATCAACACACAGACACAGGTTCACATGCAACGGATGTGAAAAACATGCAGTTTCATGTCTGAGACTGTCTCTTCTCTCATTATGCCCAGCTCATCCCTCCTTCCATCAGGCCAGGGTCCCTCGTTGGTTCTATAATTCATCAACATCTGTGAATCTGACAGTAAAAGGACATCTGTGACATGTGACTCTGCCTGAGGTGTGTGTGTGTGTGTGTGTGTGTGTGTGTGTGTGTGTGTGTGTGTGTGTGTGTGTGTGTGTGTGTGTGTGTGTGTGTGTGTGTGTGTGTGTGTGTGTGTGTGTGTGTGTGTGTGTGTGTGTGTGTGTGTGTGTGGTAAAATGTAACATCATCACAGTTTCTTTTGGAAGCAATATGTGGTGGGTGGCTGAAACAGAGATGCAGCACTCATTGTTAAGAGCAAACAATCCACCAGATCTCCATCTCTCTTTTGATTCAGTCATACCAAAATATCTGGCTCTGTGTGGCCTTGACAACAGATCAATTCTGTTTCAAATGGAACCATTTTATCCTTGACTAACCCTCAAGCCTTTTACTATGTTTAATCCACACTAACTCCCAATTGTTTGAGCTAAACATTTATGACCTTGGGTTTGAACTTTCAGGGTATCTTATGGTCCAAAGGCCTACAATCAATATCTAGGTCATGTATGACTTCATATTAGTGTTCAGTAGTAATTATAGTTGTATCTTTAAATAATTTGTCAGAATAGCTATTTAAAATATCCACTCTATAAACATTGGGTTCACATTTCGACCTTGGTCTGCGGCCTAAACTTTTAACCCTCTGGGGTCGACGCCATCGTATACGATGGCTAAGACCAAGCTTTACTAAATTATAAATAACTTTTGAATGATATGAGATAGAAACGTACTTTTTTTGCTGAAAAGTTAACTCCGCGGACTTTCAAGCCAGCCATCAGCCATCTTTGTACTCCTCATAGAAGCTGTGTGATGACGTGCGCAATGTGCGTGTCCAATCAGAATTGGTTCACCGTCACATGGTTTTCCAAAATCCAATCGTAGGGCAGATTTACCTCACGTGAAAAGCCAAAGATCGTTTTCAGGAGTGATATGTTACTAGTTGGCCTGTTTTTTAATAGCCCCCTGGGTGCTCCAATGAGTACATACTATTCCAATGTGCCCTGCGCCATTATGCATGGTGAAAATGAAAGCAGACGGAGCAGACGGAGAGCCTCTGATGACAATCTCACATGCTCAAACAAAGAGTGTGTAACTATCAGGATTGCTCCGCTAGTTTGCATGTGAATGTTACTGGATAACTCTGTTGCTTTCTCGGTGTAAAGCACTGTTTACCATATCAAAATAACAAAATGCATAGACAATTTTGTATATATTGTTCAAAATGTGCATTTGTGTTTAGTGTTTGAACCTTTTTGTTGTACAGTCTTTCACACAAGACCTCAAATTACCTTTATAAAGTGTCAATACACTTGTTTATCATAGTTTGCTGTGTGTTTTGAATAAATGTGTGTGGAAAATTATTTTTCGCTTTATTTTTTCCTTTCTTATTTCTGATTATAAACCTTTATTACACTTATTAAACACAACAAAAACATATATTCTGAAAGCACAGGTTGTCCTGAAAAAAAAGAGACATAAACCTTGATTGTGGGATGCAGGGAGAGCTGTTAACAGCAATAATAAAACATTTATGCCAGGCAAGTGAACTGCCCAAAAAATGCCCTCGGACACCAGAGGGTTTACTGATTTTTCTCAAAATCAGAACACTTTGTCCTTGATGGACCTTCAATCATTCTGGTGAATTTGGTCCAAAGGTTATTTTGTTCGTGGTTGGATGGAGGGCCAGACACACAGGACTGAAAACAATATCTCTGCATGTGCAGTTATTTAATACATACATTTTATTTGTGTAGCTGCTTACATATAGCAACTGCAGTAAAGCTAAAGTGCTTTATATCAAGATATAAATAATAATAAATAATACAGCAGCATTTAAAATGAAAATGCATGACAAATGATAAAAAAAAACCAAGAGCAATCAGAGATTTCTGACATCCACCAATCCGGATCCAGATCACCTCTAAAATGCAGTGGAGTCTTCCAGCCTTAATATGTATCTGTGGTGAAAATTTGGTGAGAATCCGTGAAGTAGTTTTGACGTAATCCGGTGTAACAGTATAGCTCCCCCACTGGATAGCTTCCCCCCGGGGAGGAGGCTATCCTACGATATCTTCCCCCCCCCACCCCGACAGGCAACATTCCAACATTCCACTCTTGGAATTAACTCCAAAATGAGTTGCCCCTTTCACACCGGGGCTGCCTTGAGTTGCTTCCTGTGACGTCATGATGATGCAGGAATGTCTGCGTCAGGTGTGCACAGCAGGGGGGCAGAGAGGAGGCGAGGGCGCAGCCTGCAGGTTCTCTGTACAGAGAAATCAGAGTGCAATTTGGCTGCAGACAGACTGTGCACTCTGATTTCTCTTCTAGTTTATATTTGTTCTTCTGCTGAGCTGCAGGTCTGCGCTCTGAGTTCTGTTATAGTTTATCTTTCTTCCTTTGTCCATGAGCTGCGTGCGCACGCAAGAACAAACCGTCCGTGTGTAAATGTGGAAATGTCTGGAGTTGTACTTGATGTGGACATGTCCTGTCTCTGACATTCAGTCTGTGAGCAGGAGTTATGTCCTTTTTTGTCCTTTATTTAACACAGTGATGAGAGAGTTTGAGGGGAGAACAGGGAAGTAACTGCCTGCAGCCAGACAGTTTTTTTTTTTCTTTTAATTGTTCACATGTGCACGCACAAACGAATTGTCCGTGAGTGGACTGGAGATGTCCGGACTTTTTACTGGATGTGGACATGTCCTGTCTCTGGCAATCAGTCTGTGAGCAGAACTTTTATGGACTTTATTTAAACACAGAGAAGAGCGAGAGAAGAGCGAGGAGCTGGAGCAGCAGTCAGGCTGCAGTCAGCATTTTTTTTTTTCTGTGCTCTTTTTGAGCGTGTAGTTTCACTGCATTGTGTACACAGTATAAAAACAATCCTGCGTGATTTACACTTCAGGAACAATGGAACACAGCAAGAATCATAAATTGGCATCGGGTAACGTATTGTGAGGGTGTGGCTTCCAGTCACATTGAGCACCGTCGCGTTGCCCTGACTCTGCATCCTGTGCTCGATGCAGAAATTTTTTGCGTCCGATTTGCTTCGTCCTTTGCATCCCTCGTGCTGTTGTGGTGTTGAGCTACATCATCTCTGCACTGGGTTGCTTCCACGTGGCATCGTCATGACGCTGCACAACACAACTCGAAGTGGGCCCGGTGTGAAAGGGGCTTTAAACTGAAAGAGCTAGTGCCACGTAACACTTTTAAATCACTCTTGATGGCTCTTGAAACAAAGTCTCTGACCTGTAGATGTTTTAGCTGATTGTATTATCTCCTTCAAGTGTTTGTTTTCTATGTAAATGTAACTGTGTATGTGAAGGTGCCCTGACACGAGCATGTTTTTGATTCACGCAACAGTACGACCTGTGTCGTTAAGCTCCCACCCACTGTGTTCACAGCTGGATGCTGTTCTTTGTTCTACCGGCTGCCATGCGCTCTGCGCTGGACGCTGCGTGATTATTTGAAACAGTGTGAGTCTCACTGGACGAGCAGCTCGACGGGGGAAAGAATTAATATAGAGTTGTTCAAATCATTTTTATCCACTAAATATTACAGGAAAGTGGTTTCAAGTTTTAGTAGCATGAAGAATGAGTCAAACTTTAGAGTTCCAATTGGTGTTGAACTACACGGCAAGTGAAGCCACAATAAGTGAAGATCAAACGTATTCAAAAGAACGAAGTCCCTGGAACAGACCCTTCTCTGCCCTGCAAAAATCAGTTTACTACTAATGTAACCATAAAATGTTATTACTATATAGATAAAAATATGTATGGTACAAAATATTTTGATACAATTTTACAGCATATAATTGATTTTAGGATAATTTGATTCAAGTGATAGTTAATAATTTTATTATGACAGTTGAAAACAAAGAAAAATTATTAATGATTATAAATGCTGTGTATGCGTGCATGTTTTAACAAGATATCGGGGTGGGGGGAAATATATCCATGGTGGGGAGTAAGATATCCTAGGACAGTGGAGTCTGCCATGGCCTAATACAAATCTGTGTTGAAAGTTTCATTAAAATCTGTGCAGTAGTTTTGACGTTATCCTGCTAACAGTAATCCTTCAAAGGCTATATAAAGTGAAACTTGATCCAGAATCCGGATCTGAATCCAAATCACCTCCGAAATTTAATGGATTCTTGCATAGCCTAAAGGCCCTGTCAAACCTTGATGAATTAGCCTACTGTATTAAAAACGCTGGCATACTCTGGCGTACGTCTAATAAATTAATGCAGCTGTCACACCTTGACAATTATCCAGTGTCTGCCGACAGCCCCGTTTTTAACGAGTGGTTCAGGTCGGTATTGCTTGGTGTGGTGCGGGTCAGAAACCGAGTAATTTAACATTATTTTATTATTTCATTTTTTATCTTGGTGGACCATTTTCATTGCGTAAAGAAAGCTGATGAGTCAACTGGCTGTGGTAAACGCTACTGTGAATGAATGGAGTGCTGTGACTCTTTAAACTTTTAAAGAGCCGTCGCTGTAGTCTGATCAGACCTGATCCGCATGAGGACTGCAGGTTTCAGCCAGTCAGTGGCCAGCATCGATGGATGTATTTAGACTTATGAGTAAATTACAAGAAACATGTGCCAACAATCACATAACTTACCTACAACTTATGTCCATAATGTGCAGGACGTATGAGCCTTCATGCTGACATGTGTTGAAAATTTTCAGCATGCCCAAAATTTTTCAAGGAGCTCAGCGTATTAGGACGTATATCAGTGAGCTTCAATCTGCTTCAGTGTGCTTCAGCGTGCTCTTAAAGGACATGTCGTACTGAAATCATAACAATTTAGATTTAGTCTGTTAGTGACCATCCGATGATCCACGGGGATTGCTTTGTGCACTTCCATGACCGGTTTCAAAGTATACGGCATTCACAGCAAACAGCTATGGAGACTTTCAAAAACAAAGTACGCGTGAGTACTCGAGTGTTTCGGACAGGTGACGTAGTCACTAGAAGCGTCCCAGCGTGCGCTTCAGTGAGCTGAGGCACAGATTAATTCCAAAGTTTATACAAGTGTGATGTTCTGTTATGATGAATCATTTTTAATGATAACTGTTATATGTCGGACGCAGCCCGGAGAACCAACCAGCGTTTGAAGGACCCAGTATAAAATAAGCAGAGCACGGTACAAAGGATAACAGAGTTTAATGAACATAACAGTGATGTGAAAAAATATAAAAGTGCGCGGTCTGGCGTGGTGGTTTTGCGGTGCGCTCCCAGCAGCGCCAACGGTCCGGAGCCAGAACCAATTCGGACCCAAGGACCCCGCCGACACCCCCCAGGTGGCCGCGACAAACCGAGTCTGTGAAAGAAGGAATCATTATGTGAGTCCACACTCAACACACAGAGAGAACGCTCAAAGGTGCACAAACAGCAAACACTTCCTGGCTTAATTACTAATCAGCTTCCCACCCTGCAGGCATGGAACATCCAGTTCACAAAACTCCACTGCAGTGGAAGCTGATTACATGACCAACATACAGCTCAATATAATAAGGTGTGAGGGACACCACATTTACTGACTGTATAAATGTTAGTCACAAAATCTAACGTACCTCAGGAAGTGTGCTGACGAGCATGAGACCTCACCCCCTCCTCTTTCACAGACCATGCATCAAACCTGGACGTTCTCTGCATCCACTGATGATGAGATGGCTCCCGAGACGACGATCTCACCCGTCTGGTCACAAGGTCGAGTCTCTGGCAAATACACACTGTGTACTCCAGTCTTAAATGCCACCATGTTCCAATCCATTGTAGATGCACCACAGCTGTGAGTCCTGACGAGCCGCAGGTGATCAGCCTCAGGTGATCAGGGTGAGGTCCTGATAAACTCAGCTACACAGCCACTCAGTCCCAGTGTTAGTGTTTTTATTTGTTAGCTTAAGTTTGGGTTGTTTTTCTTTTCTCCCCTTCCCGGGGTTTGATGGAACGGTCCTCTGGGGAGGGGGGGGTGTTAGTGTTTTTATTTGCTAGCTTGAGTTTGGGTTGTTTTTCTTTTCTCCCCTTCCCGGGGTTTGATGGAACGGTCCTCTGGGGGGGGGTGTTAGCATTTTTATTTGTAAGCTTAAGTTTGGGTTGTGTTTTTCTTTTCTCCTCTTCCCGGGGTTTGATGGGACGTTCCCCTGGGGAGGGGGGGGTGTTTTGGTTGTTTGTGTTTGTCTTTTTTGTTTTATGACTAATCAGACTGTGAACATGGTTGGACAAAGGCTGACCGCACAGGTTCAAGAACTCCTGGCCACACCTGTGCTAATTGACTGACAGAAACAAGGGCAAAGATGCAGCCAGAGGAGAAGACATCAACCGTTCTGTTAGATGAAGATTCTGTTGGAAGATGAATGCGGATACGGTTTCCAGCCATGGTCCCTGGAGGGGGGTGTTTCTCCTGGGCCAGGTTTGTGTGGTCGCCGGGAGGCTTCCCGTGAGGGTGGGGTACTGTTGTATGGCTGGGGGGGCCTGGCTGCCTTTTTGTTTCTGTCTTTTGTCCTGTCTTTTGTTTTTTCTTCCAGGTGGCTTGCATTTGGGACTGAGTGGCTGTGTAGCTGAGTTTATCAGGACCTCACCCTGATCACCTGAGGCTGATCACCTGCGGCTCGTCAGGACTCACAGCTGTGGTGCATCTACATGGATTGGAACATGGTGGCATTTAAGACTGGAGTACACAGTGTGTATTTGCCAGAGACTCGACCTTGTGACCAGACGGGTGAGATCGTCGTCTCGGGAGCCATCTCATCATCAGTGGATGCAGAGAACATCCAGGTTTGATGCATGGTCTGTGAAAGAGGAGGGGTGAGGTCTCACGCTCGTCAGCACACTTCCTGAGGTACGTTAGATTTTGTGACTAACATTTATACAGTCAGTAAATGTGGTGTCCCTCACACCTTATTATATTGAGCTGTATGTTGGTCGTATAATCAGCTTCCTCTGCAGTGGAGTTTTGTGAACTGGGTGTTCCATGCCTGCAGGGTGGGAAGCTGATTAGTAATTAAGCCAGGAAGTGTTTGCTGTTTGTGCACCTTTGAGTGGTCTCTCTGTGTGTTGAGTGTGGACTCACATAATGATTCCTTCTTTCACAGACTCGGTTTGTCGCGGCCACCTGGGGGGTGTCGGCGGGGTCCTTGGGTCCGGGTTGGTTCTGGCTCCGGACTGTTGGCGCTGCTGGGAGCGCACCGCAAAACCACCACGCCAGACCGCGCACTTTTATATTTTTTCACAGCACTGTTATGTTCATTAAACTCTGTTATCCTTTGTACCGTGCTCTGCTTATTTTATACTGGGTCCTTCAAACACTGCTCGGTTCTCCGGGCTGCGTCCGACACTTAACAGTAGTCTCTGGCCAAACATCACGGACTCAGCGGTAGCAGAGACGGTAACGCGCCGGGAAGGCGGCAGCAGACGTTCAGAAGTTATCCGGATCAGTTGCGGGTGCTCTCCGCCCGGATGGTGCGCGTTGGAGAACCCATTACTGAATACTGATTTGAGCGCTCGTGCAGCCGTGTTCCTGTGTTTGTGCCTTATCCGTGGGTCGTGGTGGAGTGTGACTGGCGACGGCTTCGCGTCGCACTTCGACCAGATAAGAGGTTTGAACGGGAGCTGCAGGAGTGGGTCTGTAATGGGTGAACGCGCACGGCGGAGCTCTGTGGCACGGGTCGCGGTGCTTCCTGTGTTACAGTCGTAGCCCCGTTTCCCCGGGTAATGATAGCTACTGCATCTGTTGTGTCAGCTCCGGTGTTATTTAGTTGAATCACATTTTTGGTTGTGTGTTGCTCACAGCTGCGCACAGAAAAGCAGCTCGTTTGTTTTCTCTGTCACCAAAGAGGGTTTTTCATTTTTAGCACTCTGGCTCCCTCTTGTGGTGACTGAGTCACATTACCATTAAGCTCTTAAGTTGGAACAGGTGTGTTCGATTTGTTTGAGCTTGACGGTATAAACCACTGATTAGTTTTGTGTTGGTTCGTTTCTTGTGGGTGTTTTTTGAGTTGGTTTTTGTGTGGGATTTTATTTTTTGTTTTCCACTATTAGTGTCTGGGGTTGTGACCCTGCAGCCTGTTTGGAGCAACAAAAAAGGACCCAAGCAACTTTATGTTAGTCTGTTAGTCTTTCTTTTTATTTCTTTTAGTTTCACCTCCCCAGGGTTTGATGGGACAGTCCCCTGGGGGGTGATGGGGGGTAATTGGGTTGTTTTTTCTTTTTTCTTTTTTTTTGTTTTGTTTTTTGTTATGCCCTCTCTTCTCCTCTGACTCCAGCCGGGTAAGCCGTAGAGTCGGCGTTGCTGGAGTGGTGCAGTTTGGTTATGCTGGGCGTTTTCCAGGTAACCTCTGCACCCGGGAGGGGAGGGGGGGGGGGTTTGGGGTATTTTCTTTTTGTTCCCTCTCTTCTCCTCTGGCTCCAGCCGTGTGAGCCGTAGTGTCGGCGTTGCTGGAGTGGTGCAGTTTGGTTATGCTGGGCGTTTCCCAGGTAACCTCTGCACCTGGTGGGGGGGGGGTGTTTTTGTTTGTTGATTCCCTGTTCCACCTCCGGTTTCAGCGCGCCTTTGAGCCGTCTGCCATCGGCGTGGCTGAGGTTTGGGGCAGTGGGATATACCCGCAGCTGGTGGCTGGTTTGGAAGTCGGGGGAGTGGCGCCGTTTTTGTGCCGTCTGCCATAACCGCTGTTCCACTCCTCCCGGTTGGCTTCTGGGGTATAGTCATGGTTGGTGACACTGGACGTGCTTCCAGTTTCCACTGCGCCAAGGGGGTGGGGTTGGGGTTGTTTTGTTTGTATGTTTTTTTTTCTCCTTTTGTTTTTCCCCCCAGTTTCCGCTCTCAGGGTTTGACTGTGGTGTCCTCTGGGGGGGAAAGGGCTGTGGGTCCATCTAGCCATAGACGGCCGGGGCTGGGTCCGTTGGTCGTGAGGGGAGGCGTCTCCTGGGGTTGATGGAATGGTCCTCTGGGAGGCGCTGGGAGTCCCCGTGGGTGACATTGGATCCCAGAGGGACCTCGGCTGTGGTTATTACTCCTGGAGCTGGCGGGATGTCCTCTGGGGGGGGTGTTGGTCCCTACATGTCGTTTGGGGGGGGGGTGTTAGTGTTTTTATTTGTTAGCTTAAGTTTGGGTTGTTTTTCTTTTCTCCCCTTCCCGGGGTTTGATGGAACGGTCCTCTGGGGAGGGGGGGGGGGTGTTAGTGTTTTTATTTGCTAGCTTGAGTTTGGGTTGTTTTTCTTTTCTCCCCTTCCCGGGGTTTGATGGAACGGTCCTCTGGGGAGGGGGGGGGGGGGGTGTTAGCATTTTTTATTCGTAAGCTTAAGTTTGGGTTGTGTTTTTCTTTTCTCCTCTTCCCGGGGTTTGATGGGACGGTCCCCTGGGGAGGGGGGGGTGTTTTGGTTGTTTGTGTTTGTCTTTTTTGTTTTATGACTAATCAGACTGTGAACATGGTTGGACAAAGGCTGACCGCACAGGTTCAAGAACTCCTGGCCACACCTGTGCTAATTGACTGACAGAAACAAGGGCAAAGATGCAGCCAGAGGAGAAGACATCAACCGTTCTGTTAGATGAAGATTCTGTTGGAAGATGAATGCGGATACGGTTTCCAGCCATGGTCCCTGGAGGGGGGTGTATCTCCTGGGCCAGGTTTGTGTGGTCGCCGGGAGGCTTCCCGTGAGGGTGGGGTACTGTTGTATGGCTGGGGGGGCCTGGCTGCCTTTTTGTTTCTGTCTTTTGTCCTGTCTTTTGTTTTTCCTTCCAGGTGGCTTGCATTTGGGACTGAGTGGCTGTGTAGCTGAGTTTATCGGAACCTCACCCTGATCACCTGAGGCTGATCACCTGCGGCTCGTCAGGACTCACAGCTGTGGTGCATCTACATGGATTGGAACATGGTGGCATTTAAGACTGGAGTACACAGTGTGTATTTGCCAGAGACTCGACCTTGTGACCAGACGGGTGAGATCGTCGTCTCGGGAGCCATCTCATCATCAGTGGATGCAGAGAACGTCCAGGTTTGATGCATGGTCTGTGAAAGAGGAGGGGGTGAGGTCTCACGCTCGTCAGTACACTTCCTGAGGTACGTTAGATTTTGTGACTAACATTTATACAGTCAGTAAATGTGGTGTCCCTCACACCTTATTATATTGAGCTGTATGTTGGTCGTGTAATCAGCTTCCTCTGCAGTGGAGTTTTGTGAACTGGGTGTTCCATGCCTGCAGGGTGGGAAGCTGATTAGTAATTAAGCCAGGAAGTGTTTGCTGTTTGTGCACCTTTGAGTGGTCTCTCTGTGTGTTGAGTGTGGACTCACATAATGATTCCTTCTTTCACAGACTCGGTTTGTCGCGGCCACCTGGGGGGTGTCGGCGGGGTCCTTGGGTCCGGGTTGGTTCTGGCTCCGGACTGTTGGCGCTGCTGGGAGCGCACCGCAAAACCACCACGCCAGACCGCGCACTTTTATATTTTTTCACAGCACTGTTATGTTCATTAAACTCTGTTATCCTTTGTACCGTGCTCTGCTTATTTTATACTGGGTCCTTCAAACGCTGGTTGGTTCTCCGGGCTGCGTCCGACACTTAACACATACCTAGGGATGGGTATTGATAAGATTTTATCGATATCGATGCCATTATCGATTCTGCTTATCAATCCGATTGCTTATCGATTCCCTTATCGATACCTCTTGTGAATTTTGTACTAAAAGTAGTCTTTCCAGGTTTTCTATGTATTTCAATGAGTCTTAACTTGACTCAGCAGAGAGATGCGCAGCGTTTGGAGCTGTGTGAACAGAATGGAGGACGATTCTCATTTCTTTCTCACAACAAGACAGGAGTCCCAGTTAGTAACTTTAATCCGCACAAAAGTGACTCACGATTGACATATTCAGGGATGAAAGTGGTGAAAAACAAAAAAACCTGAACCCCCCCCCAGCACCACTTGCACAAAAATGTTTGAATTCTAGAAGCTCTGAAATGCAATCTGGGACTATTCCAGACAATAAACTGGAGTGAGTGCAGCATCCATTTAGGTGAGGGGGGAAAAAAACTTTCCTTATTCAAATTCATTCCAGTAGTATTCTGCTCTTACAAGGATGCAGCAGTTTTCTAGCTTGGCAGATAGTTCTGGAGGAAATCACTGAAGAAATTAACACACTGAAAATATGGTTTGACCGAAACAAACTGTCATTAAACTTAAATAAGACAGGGATGAAATGGAGGTGTAAGAGTCACTAGGTGTTCACAGGAAACATTTATTTATTTCTGTATGTATGTATTTATTTATTTATTTATGTTCATTGTTAGTTGGTTTTATATTTTCTGTTGTGTTTTTATTCAGGTTCTTTTTGTCTCTTTCTCTAAAATTGTATATAATAACTAATCATTAGATTATTAATATATAAACAAAAATAAATAAATAAATATTACAGTTTGTAATACAATTGACTCTTTTACGACAACAAACGCTTATTATACAGAAAAATGCACCTGAACGCGATGACAGCTGCAACTGCTTAATGCTAAATTTAACACTGAAAATGCCATAGACATGCTAACTCGTTAGCATCGCTCCCGTTTTTAAGTTATAACATACATCTATCAACTGTTTCAGAAGACCATAACAGGTCGGTTTAACATAAAAAAGGTAAATAATACTCACAGATGTATGCACTTTAGGGTTTTAGTGGGGGAAATTAAGATACAGCTAAAGAAAAAATGAATAAACGAAGCAATAGATCGAAGCACTGCTTCAATCTGCGAACCACTGCTTCGATTGGTTCAAGGTTCAAAGCAAAGCCGCGCTGCAGAAAAGTTGATTACGGAGCCGTTGCAGGGTCTGTAATGAACTTAGAGAAGTGATCATTTTCCTGACAAACACCCCTAAAAACAACGGCCACTCTGAAGGACCGATAACGGAATCGTTAAGCAAAAAGCTTATTGATGTCGGTGGATCGAATAATTTCTTAACGATACCCGAAAGGAACCGGTTCTCAATACCCATCCCTACTCATACCATTAGACGCACAAGTACAGCATAATACATAACATATGACGACATAATGCTGAATAATTTAACACTTTATTTACATTATTAAGTGTGTAGGCAAACAAACAAATAGCTTAAATAACAAAATTGCACCCAAAATCATGAATCTATTCTATAGGCCTACACCTGAGAGAACAAGACAACAACAAAAAAAAAAATACTTGTGGAGCTAAAAAAAAAAAAAAAAAAAAAGTTTTTGCAACCAAGATGTATAATCTATTCTCTTCATCAATAATGCAGTTGTAGGTATCTGGCAACCTAATTTGCCAAAAAAAAAAGGGCTTTCCAATGATATATGGTGTATTACGGTAAACGTAAGCCTGTGATGTCATAACGCAGAGGAAAAACACGGAAGTTTCACACTAGTGCGCCGCTGATTCTCATTACCGTAAGTTCTCATGTAAGGCCTCACTCTGAAAAATTTCAACACTAACAGCAACCCAAGAACCCGTGCTTTCCAACAGTATGCTATAGAGGGTTTTCATGTGACGTATCGGTCACGTCATTTTGTGTCCCGTGGCCATTCTGGATTACGACGCGGTGGCCGCTGTGATTACACTTCGTGCATTTGGCGAACAATTGCACAAGTTTCAACGTCGATGTGAAGAATCCTCACGGCACCGTGGCGCTGTGAGAAATCCACTGCTCCCAGAATTTTATTTTATTTTATTCGGCAATAAAATTATATAACAATACATAAAAATACTGCAGAGGATAACACAATAACGGTTCCAATACAGATGCTTATGTAGCGGGATGAAAGTCCCGGGTCCCAATTGAAAAGACGTTCCCGCTAGCTTGGCTAACGGGGAGTTCCCCTTTGGCTGACCTGGTAGAGGAGCAGTCTTTTGTGCGAGCCGCGTGGGTTCGATCCCCACCGTCGTCCCGGCCACGAAGGTCCTGCTGCTTCACTTATTTACGTTGTGGTCCTCGAGTACCGAGCTGCTGATCCACAAGCTGCCCTTCCAGCGCCTGGTGAGAGAAATCGCTCAGGACTTCAAGACCAACCTCCGCTTTCAGAGCCCCGCTGTGATGCTCTGCAGGAGGCCGGCGAGACTGACCTGGTCGGCGGCTTCCTAGTTCACAGTATCGCAGTGTGACACGGTTGGCCAGTTCATTACATCAACACTAAACTCACTATCTGGTATAAGATACGGATCCACTGAACCAACCGCTACACATCGATCACGATTAATAGCTTTATTTCGAGGATTTAAAGCCTCGTAATAACCGGACATTCTCTTCATTTTTCTATCACACGTCAGCCTCCTTGTAATACGGCACCTGTCCTGCAGCAAATCGGTCACGTGAATGAAAACCCTCTATATGTTGCATATATTACGGTAAAGTGCGTTCGGTGACTTTTGAAACGAGGGAAAAGTATGAAAAAGAGTGCAAAAGTGACAGAAAAGTACAGAAACAGACAGCAAACATAAATGTAGTAATTTTTGTGGAAAAGGCAGGGTGTTAGTGTCATTTGTGAAGGTGTGTGTGCGTGTTTGTGTGGGTGTGCAGTTTATTTTAAGTGTGGCGCACAGCATTGCTCGCAAGTCCCCCCCGCCCTTCTTGTTTTTCTGCGCTCCGGGACCTCCCACTTTACAAATTAAGCACTGCCTGCCACCATGAGATGCGCTTTGTTTACGTCCATGTGAGAAGAACGTGAGCCAATGAAATTGCAACATGGGTAACCCTGTCACTGGCACGTCGAAAACACAAAACGTGAGGACTAAAATTATAGTATCGAGTTCGCAAAAAAATAGTGAATGATTTTGTTATATAAAAAAATGCTAAATATTGGTAGGGACTATTTTGCCATCCCAAAATATTGGTTGTGACTTGTCCCTATGGTCCATATGCAAACCTACGCCCCTGATACTGATCCAGAATGGTCCGACTGATCGAGATGTTGCAATCTGATATTTAATTCACAAGCTGACACAAAATAGTGTCTTGGTTTTACATTGTGATATCCGTGAAGTAGTTTTGAAGTAATCCTTTTAAAGTCTACAAAAAGAAAACCTGATCCAGAATCTGGATCTGGATCCAGATCACCTCCAAAATTTAATGGAGTCTTCCAAGGCCTAACACCAGTGTGTGGTGAAAATGTGGTGAAAGTCCGTTAAATCGTTTCATGTGACGTAAACTTCAAAATATGAAAAAGTGAAGCATAGAAATTGAAATCCTGATCCAGAATCCAGATCTGGATCACTTCCAAAATTCAGTGGAGTCTTCCATGGCCTAATATTTAAACTTTGGTGCAGAATCCATGAAGTAGTTTTGACGTAATCCTTCAAAGTCTATTTTAATGGCGTCTTCCTTGGCCTAATATCTATCTGTGCTGCATATTGTATCAAAATGCAGTAGTTTTGACGTAATCCTGCTAACAGCCAGACAAATAAATAAATGCTGATGATTTTATTACATCCTTTGTGGAAGTAATAAAGTGAACATTGTAAATACAGTACAACAATAACCACTATAAATGTGCTATAAATGATTTAGTGCCACTAGATGTAGCACTAGCCAGCAGTCTGTAAGCATCTACATTTTTGGTCTCATTTGCTCGGCTGTCCCAGTGTGTTGAACATGTTCAAAACACTCCTGGCGCCATCTAGATGGAACAAACATTTGACGGCGTCATCTGATTGCAAGCTACATATTCTGAATGGCATCATAACAACATCTGAAACAATCTGATCGCGGTTGATTGAACTCTGAGATTGATCAGTCAGAGCAAAGCCTGTGGGCATGTTGTGCCACAGATGTCCACCTCCACTGGACCCCGGCCAGGGAGGGCAAAGGAAATGTTGATATGTAGTAACATGTATGTGGCACACATTCATCATGTACAGTGAATGTGAACAGTGCACTATCAACCCGAGAGCACCGTGTGCCACTGCGCCTCTATGTGGTCTCGTGCAGTAATGTGTCATCACACACATCAGAGCTGAATGGATCTCACCACTGTAATATGCATATTATTACTTGATCACCATCTAAACTCTGTAGGAAGTGTGATGTTGAACTGTATCCCAGACTGTGACGACATTATTAAACATGAAACTCACCTCCAGCATGGAACCAGGACAGTTCAGTGCGCAGAGGAACCAAACCACAGTCTGTGATGAAAAGCTTCTCACCCAGCTGCGGTGTGCTGCAAATAACCATGGCAAAAATTAAATCCCACGTGATAATCCAACCGACATCACGGTGTACAGAGCTGTGTTGGGTTCCTGAACCCAAGCAAAAAAGAAAAAAGAAATTAAAGTTTGCTGGAAAGACTGCATCTGATGCATGGTGTGACTGCTGCAAACTTTCAGAATGTGCGCCCTTTCAACAACTTTCAACACTCATGCGCATGTGCGCCTCGTACGGGGCTGGAATGATCACTCAGCTGTGTGTGTGTGTGTGTGTGTGTGTGTGTGTGTGTGTGTGTGTGTGTGTGTGTGTGTGTGTGTGTGTGTGTGTGTGTGTGTGTGTGTGTGTGTTCATAACGTCTGCATGAGCCACTAAGCATGAGCGTGGGGTGCACATGCCACTTGACACCTTTGCTGAAATTTTGCTGGCAGTTGGCCAAGCAGTCACACCATGCGTCAGACGCAGCTTTGACACATATGGCATGGGTCCAGTCCATACGTTGGTTGTATTCCAATGTACAGTGCCAGCAGGGACTGTGCAAAGGAGGAACACAGCGCTCCCTCCCACTCCAGTCCCGTGTTTGCCACCCAGATGGCCGTCTGATGGCAGCCTGTGTCATCTACCTGTTGTCTACATACGCTTTGGATGCCATCGTGCAGGTGTGGACGAGGTAATCTGGATGCATTCTGACCTGCCTGACCACGCCTCTTTCCCTTCCTACTGCGTCCGATGATGGCAATTTTTGCAGTTTCGGCCTGGTTCCTGCACATTCTTGCTATGTGTGACGGAGGATTAAGTCATTCACAGAGCTCCCCAGTCGAGAAACTGAGAGAGCATTTTTAATCGCCCACCGTCCAACTTTCAGATGCATAATGCTTAAGTGATCACTGGTATCACAGGCACCACCACTGTAGTTCCTGGACTATCACTGCAGTCAAAAATTGAAAGGTTTGTTTGTTCCTCCACAAATACGAGCAGCACGGCTAATCTGTAGTTTGTGTGTGGTCAGGATGAGGGTCTTTGCATCCCGTGGATGTTTATGTCTATGTAGGTGTTGAAGTGCGAAGCTCCCTGTTCTGACAAATGAGCACATAGAAGCCAGGAAATAAAGAGCAAAAGAAAATGGACGGGTAAAAGAGCAGAAATGGAAACATGTCAGATGAAAGCTGAACATACAGTAGTGTTCAGAATAATAGTAGTGCTATGTGACTAAAAAGATTAATCCAGGTTTTGAGTATATTTCTTATTGTTACATGGGAAACAATGTACCAGTAGATTCAGTACATTCTCACAAATCCAACAAGACCAAGCATTCATGATCAGTGTTGCCACAGTTACTTTGAAAAAGTAACTTAGTTACTTTACTGATTACTCAATTGTAAAAGTAACTAAGTTAGATTACTAGTTACTTTTTTAGTTACTTTTCCCAGCTGCCGACAACAACCCTCTGCCACCTCAACATGACAATGATACCTGTTTTGCCAAAACTCACTTTATAGTCACCCTTTCTTGACTTCAATGAAAATAAATACTTGTTTTATAAAAGTAAAATAAAGACGTCTTTCTTGACCTCATATTTAACTGTTGACAGCACTGTAACAGTAAAACTTGCAATTTCGAGCCTACATTGTTTATAAAGGTAACTATTAAATTCTAACATTTTTCTAACATTTAAATTCTCTCTAAACATTTTACTTGTCGAAATTATTATTATTTTAAGCAATATTAGTTGTAGTAAAAAACGGCTTCAAAATTGCACCTTTAATCTAGGGGTGTTGTGGGGGAGGGGGCACATCCTTGCCCCACGCCCCCATTCCATCTGGATTCGCCCCTGCTTTGGCGTTGAGCACAAAGAATGGATAACATTTATTTATGCAGAAAACATGACCAGATTTACAGGTAAGAAAGTTTTATTGCGTTTTCACATCATGTGGTCCTCAGAAAGAGAGTTTAGGTGCATTTGAGTGGAAAATAGTGTTAGTTGTTGACGCGTCGCGGAGGATCAGCTGTTTTTAACGAGACGATATGGAGCGGCTCAGCTCAGAATTCTAAATAAAGGAGGAAAAAAAGTATAAAAATGTCTTTGTAAAGTTCAGCGCAGGTGTGCTGATCACCGCGCTTTAAGAGGTGAGGACGAGTCGAGCAGCTGCAAAAAACCGCGGATTAAAAGCTCACAGCTCACTGAAAGTGGGCAGTTCAGTCGAACCCCGACCTCCTGCCCACAGACCAAGTTTAATGCTGCTATCGACCCACAATGAAAAATAATAGTAACGCACAGTGACATGGAGAAGTAACTTTAATCTGATTACTGATTTGGAAAGATTAACGCGTTAGATTACTCGTTACTAAAAAAAAAGTGGTCAGATTAGAGTAACGCGTTAACGCGTTACCGGCATCACTGTTCATGATATGCACACTCTTAAGGCTATGAAATTGGGCTATTAGTAAAAAAAAAAAAAAAAAAAAAAGTAGAAAAGGGGGTGTTCACAATAATAGTAGTGTGGCATTCAGTCAGTGAGTTCGTCAATTTTGTGGAACAAACAGGTGTGAATCAGGTGTCCCCTATTTAAGGATGAAGCCAACACCTGTTGAACATGCTTTTCTCTTTGAAAGCCTGAGGAAAATGGGACGTTCAAGACATTGTTCAGAAGAACAGCGTAGTTTGATTAAAAAGTTGATTGGAGAGGGGAAAACTTATATGCAGGTGTAAAAAATTATAGGCTGTTCATCTACAATGATCTCCAATGCTTTAAAATGGACAAAAAAAAAAAACAAAAACCCAGAGACATGTGGAAGAAAATGGAAAACAACCATCAAAATGGATAGAAGAATAACCAGAATGGCAAATGATGATCAGCTCCAGGATCATCAAAGACAGTCTGGAGTTACCTGTAAGTGCTGTGACAGTTAGAAGATGCCTGTGTAAAGCTAATTTATTTGCAAGAATCCCCTGAAAGTCCCTCTGTTAAATAAAAGATGTGCAGAAGAGGTTACAATTTGCCAAAGAACACATCAACTGGCCTAAAGAGAAATGGAGGAATATTTTGTGGACTGATGAGAGTAAAATTGTTCTTTTTGGGTCCAAGGGCCACAGACAGTTTGTGAGACGACCCCCAAACTCTGAATTCAAACCACAGTTCACAGTGAAGACAGTGAAGCATGGTGGTGCAAGCATCATGATATGGGCATGTTCCTCTTACTATGGTGTTGGGCCTATATATCACATACCAGGTATCATGGATCAGTTTGGATATGTCAAAATACTTGAAGAGGTCATGTTGCCTTATGCTGAAGAGGACATGCCCTTGAAATGTGTGTTTCAACAAGACAATGACCCCAAGCACACTAATAAATGAGCAAAATCTTGGTTCCAAACCAACAAAATTAATGCCTCGCAGATGTGAAGAAATCATGTGTACAACAAAACTGTGTACAACTAAATACTAGTTTAGTGATTCACAGGATTGCTAAAAAAGCAGTTTGAAGATAATAGTTTTGAGTTTGTAGCGTCAACAGCAGATGGTACTATTATTGTGAACACCCCCTTTTCTACTTTTTTTTTTTTTTTTTTAACTAATAGCCCAATTTCATAGCCTTAAGAGTGTGCATATCATGAATGCTTGGTCTTGTTGGATTTGTGAGAATCTACTGAATCTACTGGTACCTTGTTTCCCATGTAAGAATAAGAAATATACTCAAAACCTGGATTAATCGTTTTAATCACATAGCACTACTATTATTCTGAACACTACTGTACATGAATGAAGCAGAGGAAAGGATGGAAAGTGATGGATGAGGTAATCGCAGCCTGTTTCAGGTGGATCTCTGGGACCAAGCTGAGGATCGAAACAGTCACTTTGTAAGAGAAGGACAGTCAGAAAAAAGGCTTTAAAATAGAGAGCGCGATAATTATCCGGTTGGCTTGAGAGAAGGAGGGAGGCAAAGAACAAGGAAAGAGGAAGGAGAGTGTAAGGCATGAAGGGCAGAGTGGAAACGGAGGTCGGAGCTTAGGGAAATGAAGGCATTAATTAAAGATGTGGGGTGGTTGACCATGTCTCGTATAAAAACCTGATAGTGAGAGACAGAACAATGACTGAAGGAGGAAGAGAGATACGGAGATTGGCAGATGGAAAACATTTATGTGGTATCTGAACAGTTGTCTGAAAATAAAAAGAGGAGGGATGGATAAAGGAGAAAAAGAAGATAAAAATGGAGAGAGGTAGCATTACGTTTTTTGTCTGTATGTCATTAAAATACAGTGCCTGTGGTAGTTTGTAGTAGTTTCCAAAAATCCACTTCCAAAAAATGGGGAGCTTCTCTACATGGTGGTGTATAGTAAAACAAAACAAGGCATATTCCAGCAATTACCAAAATATGTTAGATGGCATCAGCAAGTTTAGAAGCACAGGTAACTGCTCGGTCTGTTTCTCTGGTAAGTGGCTGAAGTAATTCACTACGAGTTGTGATGGGGACGTTCTAACCTCCATTTTAAGTCTTCATTGAAGTAATTAACTACATACAAACCCTACAGCAGCTGGCCAGGGTGTCAAACAGGAGAGAATAAGGAGAAGGATTCTAGGGGCCCATGATTGACAGGGGCCCAGAGAAGCCCCTGATACAGTTATAATAATGGAGTTTTTCCTTCCCACTGTCGCCAAGTGCTTGCTCACAGGGGGTCGTTTTGACCGTTGGGGTTCTTCCGTAATTATTGTATGGCTTTGCCTTACAATATAAAGCACCTTGGGGCAACTGTTTGTTGTGATTTGGCGCTATATAAATAAAATTGATTTGATTTGATTTGATAATACTGGCAAAATAATAGGGGGGGGGGGGTTCTTTTCATGGATCCTAAATCCCGGGTTGCACCCCTGAGCTGGCCTTTATAATTTGCCAGACTTTATCCTACGGTCAGTTTAGTTACAAATAAGGGCAACAAGCAGTTGGCATTTGTCACGTGATGGGCATTACTGGGTGTGCCTAGCTTGTACTTACTTTTAATTTTTTTCTCCTCTGCATCCTGCACCATAGAAGAAGTAGTAGAAGAAGAAGAAGAGCCTTCTTCTTCTTTTATCATGTTTAACGGCATCCTGATTGGTGCAGTGCTGCCACCTTCTGCATCAGTTCGTTCCAGCACCAGTGCCTTGCGATCAACTGGAATCTGGAACAACTGGAATCAACTGGAATGGATCGACTGGTTGGGCACGCCAACACTAGACCATCACCTCCCCGCAAATATTAATATATACTCAACAAAAATATAAACGCAACACTTTTGGTTTTGCTCCCATTTTGTATGAGATGAACTCAAAGATCTAAAACTTTTTCCCCATACACAATATCGCCATTTCCCTCAAATATAGTTCACAAACCAGTCTAAATCTGTGATAGTGAGCACTTCTCCTTTGCTGAAATAATCCATCCCACCTAACAGGTGTGCCATATCAAGATGCTGATTAGACACCATGATTAGTGCACAAGTGTGCCTTAGACTGCCCACAATAAAAGGCCACTCTGAAAGGTGCAGTTTTGTTTTATTGGGGGGGATACCAGTCAGTATCTGGTGTGACCACCATTTGCCTCATGCAGTGCAAAACATCTCCTTCGCATAGAGTTGATCAGGTTGTCAATTGTGGCCTGTGGAATGTTGGTCCACTCCTCTTCACTGGCTGTGCGAAGTTGCTGGATATTGGCAGGAACTGGTACACGCTGTCATATATGCCGGTCCAGAGCTTTCCAAACATGCTCAATGGGTGACATGTCTGGTGAGTATGCCGGCCATGCAAGAACTGGGACATTTTCAGCTTCCAAGAATTGTGTACAGATCCTTGCAACATGGGGCCGTGCATCATCCTGCTGCAACATGAGGTGATGTTCTTGGATGGCACAACAATGGGCCTCAGGATCTCGTCACGGTGTCTCTGTGCATTCAAAATGCCATCAATAAAATGCACCTGTGTTCTTCGTCCATAACAGATGCCTGCCCATACCATAACCCCACTGCCACCATGGGCCACTCGATCCACAACATTGACATCAGAAAACCGCTCACCAACGTGCCAAACGCCAGCGAAGGTGAGCATTTGCCCACTCAAGTCGGTTATGACAACGAACTGGAGTCAGGTCGAGACCCCCGATGAGGACGACGAGCATGCAGATGAGCTTCCCTGAGACGGTTTCTGACAGTTTGTGCAGAAATTCTTTGGTTATGCAAACCGATCGTTTCAGCAGCTGTCCGAGTGGCTGGTCTCAGGCAATCTTGGAGGTGAACATGCTGGATGTGGAGGTCCTGGGCTGGTGTGGTTACATGTGGTCTGCGGTTGTGAGGCTGGTTGGATGTACTGCCAAATTCTCTGAAACGCCTTTGGAGACGGCTTATGGTAGAGAAATGAACATTCAATACACGAGCAACAGCTCTGGTTGACATTCCTGCTGTCAGCATGCCAATTGCACGCTCCCTCAAATCTTGCGACATCTGTGGCATTGTGCTGTGTGATAAACTGCACCTTTCAGAGTGGCCTTTTATTGTGGGCAGTCTAAGGCACACCTGTGCACTAATCATGGTGTCTAATCAGCATCTTGATATGGCACACCTGTGAGGTGGGATGGATTATCTCAGCAAAGGAGAAGTGCTCACTATCACAGATTTAGACTGGTTTGTGAACAATATTTGAGGGAAATGGTGATATTGTGTATGTGGAAAAGTTTTAGATCTTTGAGTTCATCTCATACAAAATGGGAGCAAACCAAAGTGTTGCGTTTATATTTTTGTTGAGTGTATTAATTCTAGTCTCTTCTTTCAATGACTATGACTTCAGGTAATGTTACCAGAATGTTCTGGGACAGCTCTGCCATTTTTACAAAGTGAAAATATCGCATATATCTTTTAAAGTAATGCGCTAATTCTGAAGGTTTGAGTGTTAACCGATACACGTGCCAAAGGGCATTATGGGAAATGATTCTCCGCTCGATCACTGGTTGGTTGGTTTATTTATTTGTAAAAACCAACACACAAGTTACTGTACGTGTGTGTTGGTTTTAACAAATAAATGTGTATTGTTAAATATGTCATTTTTTCATTTATAAAAAAAAAAGGCATTTGCAAAACTGAAAATTTAGTTTGAGAAGTGTGATTCAGCGCAATGAATAGTGACCAAGCACATTGGTCACTATTCACACTCCCACCCAGATGGCAGTGTTCTGTGCATTTTGATGGGGGGAGTGATTGAGAGGAGACTCATTTCCCCTAATGCCTTTTGGCATGTGTGTCTGTTAACGCTTTAAATTGGTTCCACTCCTCCAGCCAATGCAAAGGAGTCAGTATCGGGTTATTTGGTCACGTGACTTTTAGTCAGGATTCTGACATTTTGCTGATGGCTGAGACACGCTGCTCTCTGATTGGCTGCAGCCTTTGTTTACAACGTAGCACTGGTACCACAGTCTCTGGAGGAGTGGAACCAACTTACATTTTTGGCGGTTACGCCACAGCCAATCACAGAGCGTGGCATGATAGCCAGTAGCGGCCGACGTATCAGATGGGCCAATCACAGCAATGTTTTCAAAAACACGCTACCAGTCTCTTTGTATAAGAGACTGTGGTACCAGTGCTAGTTAACGCGCAAAACCTACAGAATTGGCGCATTATTTTAACCCTCTGGGGTCTGAGGGCATTTTTTGGACAGTTCACTCGCCTGGCATAAATGTTTTATTATTGCTGTTAACAGCTCTCCCTGCATCCCACAATCAAGTTTTATGTCTCTTTTTTCAGGACAACCTGTGCTTTCAGAATATATATGTTTTTGTTGTGTTTTATAAGTGTAATAAAGGTTTACAATCAAAAATAGGCAAGGAAAAAATAAAGCGAAAAATAATTTTCCACACACATTTATTCAAAACACACAGCAATCTATAATAAACAACTGTTTTGACACTTTATAAAGGTAATTTGAGGTCTTGTGTGAAAGTCTGCACAACAAAAAGGTTCAAACAATAAACACAAATGCACATTTTGAACAATATATACAAAATGGTCTATGTGTTTTGTTGTCCATTGATATGGTAAACAGTGCTTTATGCAGAGAAAGCAACAGAGTTATCCAGTAACATTTACATGCAAACTAGTGGAGCAATCCTGATAGTTACACACTCTTTGTTTGAGCATGTGAGATTGTCACCAGAGGCTCTCCGTCTGCTCCTGCTTTCACTGATCGCTGTGCGTGATGGCGCAGGGTGCAATGAGTATGTACTAATAGTATGTACTCATGGGAGCACCCAGGGGGCTATTCAAACAGGCCAACTAGTAACATATCACTCCTGAAAACGATCTTTGGCTTTTCACGTGAGGTAAATCTACGCCCTACGATTGGATTTTGGAAAACCATGTGACGGTGAACCAATTCCGATTGGACACTCACATTGCGCATGTCATCACACAGCTTCTATGAGGAGTACAAAGATGACCGATGGCTGGCTCGAAAGTCCGCGGAGTTAACTTTTCAGCAAAAAAAAAAGGAAGTTTCTATCTCATATCATTCAAAAGTTATTTATAATTTAGTAAAGCTTGGTCTAATGCTGCGTTCACACCGGGCGCAACACAAGCAACTGCAGCTACAGGTTGCCATGTAATTCTTATGTAATGACGCGTTTTGGCGCCAAACCTCCATGTTGTGTGGCAGAGAATGTCAACAAAGAGCAAGGCATGAAGCGGCAGTTAGGACTGAAGTGAGACAGTGGTTACTCAATGCGTGGGGTTCAAGTGTACACACAAACTGTGTCAATGTCGATGACAGGTTACTAAAATTTTCTGACATCCTGAGAGTCGTGACACACTGAGGAGCTTTCTCATGAGTGACGCAGGCTGTGGTTTGCGCGCACCTTAGAAAACAACATTACGCCGTGTGCTCTGAGCATTTGATCTCAGGTAATATGTATATGTCACAGACATGAACAAGCGAAGCTCTTCATCATCTCACCATGTCATTTAGGTTCTTCAGACTTTTTTTGAGCAAATGCTTCAGGGGAGCATTAGCATGGCTAAAACCTTTCAGCTCCGCGGGGGTGCCTTTTTAAGCATTTTTCTTTATTTGCCTGTAACATGCCTGGAAGCTCCTCACCACCTAACCATGTCATTTAGATTCTTCAGACTTTATTTTAGTAAATGGTTTTGGGGACAATGTCTTTTTAACCATTTTTTTTTGTGCATTTCAGTTTTTGAAAAGACCCCGCTAATAACAGCCCTGTTAACCCCCTGCCACTTTAAGCATTTTTTTAAATGTAGATGTAATTAATATTCAAAATTTTTAACTAGTTGACAGTAAGGCTGTACAATATGGCCAGATTATCATATCTCAATATTGTCATATCAATATGATAAACGATATGACTGATTTCACACAAAGTGGAGCAACAGTGAAAATTAAACATTCTTAAACAAAACAGTAATAATACCACACTCATTCTGCATGTTGGGAAGGTGTCGTAGCACGGACACACAACAGGGGGCGCTAAAGAACGGACAATGAATAAGCCAAAAAAGTAACAATTTAATGTTGTGATATACACAACTAATTCACAGAATGTACAAAGTCAGTTGACACCAGGTGACGTGTGGGCAGGCTCGAAGATAGAAGACCCCCGACGAGAGAGAAGCCGCATCCCACACGGCTTCCACCACCAACGGTCTGAAGAACACCGGAGCCGCCAAGTCCCGAGTCCCCAGGTGGCCTCTGTCTTCGGCTGTCGACCCTGGTACTGCTGGCAGAAAGCAGAGATAAGATGAATGAGTGTGAGTCCGCACACTCAGTAATCCACAGTCTGTACACAGTTAGGAGGGAGCAACCTCCACCTCCAATCACACACTCGTGCAGCTCCTGGTTAACCACTTATCTGGGTTGGGGTGTGAGGCAAAGCAGTCGCTGTCACACCAACGCCAATCCCCCAGACAAGGCAACACTCCAGGAAAACGGCTTGCAACAGAAGTTCAGGTTATTACACACAAAGTGTTAGTCAGCAGAGAAATTACCTCTTCAGTAGTTGCGATTTCTCGGCGAGGGAGGTGGAGTTGCAGTACGGCTTTTATGGTGGTGATGATGATGATGAACGAGGTGACAGCTGGTGCAGAGGATGAATGACAGCTGTCACTTCTTCTGGGTCTGGCGCCCTCTTGTGCTTGGAGCCCGCACTCCAAGCAGGGCGCCCTCTGGTGGTGGTGGGCCAGCAGTACCTCCTCTTCAGCGGCCCACATAACACTGCACTCATCATACGGTTAGGATATAGTGCCCTCCAAAAGTATTGGAACACTTGGTATTTCACACATTGTACTGCGTTTATTCATTCATTTCAACTACAAGAAATACAAAAAAAATCATTCATTCATTTCAACTACAAGAAATACAAAAAAATATACAGAATAAAAATGTCTAAAATTATCTTCCTCAAACTCAAACTGAAAGCAAATCTCTAAAACTTGACAATGCCTGTAAATAATAATCAGTTTTATTGCCAGTTTTCTTTAGACAAGTCAGGGAATGGAAACGTGAACATTTCCAAGTCACTGAATTTATTTACATCAATTATGAAAAAATACAAAAGTTTCTTTCACCAGAACATCAAATCTAGGCATCATCTCAGATGTACTTTCTGTCAAATTGTAGCTGAACATTCAGGTCTTCTTTTTAAGAAAATCCTCCTTTACACCACTTCATCAGGAAGCTGTAGTTTATATTTTTAGTTAATTTATATCAAGGTGTAGAGATTTGCTTTGAGTTTGAGTTAAGGAAGATAACTTAAGATCTGTTATGTAAAGTTGTGTCACTGGTGTGTCATTCAGAGAGCAAAATTAAGAGGTTACACAGGTTTTTATACAGAACAGAGGAGGAGTAAATGACCTGTATTTCTTTCAGCTCTGAGCATCTTCATGTTATAGCTCATGAATCACCAGCTGCCTGCTCTTTTAACCCTGTAAAACCAAAGAAAAACACACACAAAAAAATTTTAAACCATTAAGATGTTGTTGCAGGAGGCCTTTGAGGGTGAAAATGAGGTGTTTTTTTAATGTTTTTTTAAGTTTTTATGGAAACGTAATATTGCAACGTTGGGCTCTAAGGGGCGCAGAATCTCCTGTATTGGTGGTCATTATCTGACTACCAATACAGATCTAAGGGTTTATTTGCAGGGTTTTGCTTTTGTGCCAGAACAGTAAAACATGAAAAATAATCTCAGTCATGTTGTTGTGAACAGTCATTTATGCAAGACAAGAACTTTGCTATTTATTCACAATGATATTCCCAGAAACAGTGTACAAGGTCTGTTCCAAAAAGTATCGGACTTTTATTTTTTGCAAAAACCATATGGATTTGAATCAGGTGTGATTGCATCAGCCAAGCTTGAACCTGTCGTGGCATGCGTGAGTTTTTTCACGCCTGTCCGCTGGTGTCTGTCTCAGTGGCCGAAAAAAGTGCTGATGTCCACCGTCTTCCACAATTCCTTTTTAGTCAGACGACATGACCGGCTCAGACAGCGGTCCAGTTTAGAAATGACACACATTCCACTGTTACAGGAGTTTCGTTCTGGAAAGAGGAGCGGAGGAACTCCACGCATCGCGGCAGAGCCGCCTGGTGCAAAGCAACGCCGTGAGAAGCCTCACAGGACATGTGGGGCATGTCCAGCTCATGCACAATTTCTCGGATACTCACACGACATGAAAAGCAACCAGAAGCCGTCGAGCAATCTGAAAGCCGTCCTGTGAGACCAACACGGAGGTGGTTTGTCCCGCGCCATGAGCGGCATGGTGGCGCAATCCTCCACTTCTCTTTCCATGAAAAAACTCCTGTAACAGTAGAATGTGCCGAAAAAGTGCTGATGTCCACGCCTTCTGCCTTTTTGTGAAAGTTAGATGGACGTCTCGGATCAACAAAACCTTTCACGTTGGAAATGATCTGGTTGTTTGAGCGGGGTTTGAGCCTGTCGATCGGCGCTCGGAGCGTGCAGCGCTCTTCAGACGCTGTGGGCGGTCTTCAAACTGGCTGGAGCACTCCTTAATCTGTGTAATCCCCATAAAATCGTCCCCTGAACACCACATTAATTTTCCAAATGGTGTCCACCTGGAGGTCTCTCACAGTTTCTGGAAAAATTTGATGCAGCAAAGCTCCAAATCGTTCATTTATTCGCAATAAAAATCCGACGAGATGGGTGGACCAGTGCTCAATCAAAGCCTGCTCACAGGCGAATGACGCAACCGACAGGCGTGAAAAAACTCACGCATGCGCATGAAGGTTCAAGCTTGGCTGATGCAATCACACGTGATTCAAATCCATATTGGTTTTTGCAAAAATAAAAAGGTACGATACTTTTGGACAGGACCTCGTATAGTTGAATGATCGTAAATGTTGTGTGTTGGGGGGTGTGGCTGGATCTTTGGTGTTCCTTTTCTTTCTTTGCTCTTCAGGTGGCATGGAAACTGATTGTATGTGGAGAAGGTGCTGGCTGAAGAGTCCTCACCCTCATCAACATCATGTGTAGCACCTGTGACGGGTGTCACATGCAACCTTAAAGACTTCAGCTGAAGCAGATAATTGCGATGGGTTCTGCATTTAGTCATGTGTGATTCAAGCAGAACTGCCGGGAACTCGACCTTGTGATGTTCGTTTGTGAGACGCTGAGGACCGCGCCTGGGTTCTGACACATCGAGCCCGTGAAGCAATGAAGGGTGAGGGACACTGCTGTCAGCAACATTAAAGGTAATTAGTGTTTGATTAATTGTTGATAGTAACTGGTGTTTTGTTACAAGTATACTTGAATCGTGATGAGAATGTGCGCTGCTTCCACTGCTGTGGCGTGCAGGATAAGTGATCCTCCACTTGTTGTGAGAAGCTGCTCATTTGCCTAAAGTTAAAAAAGATACAGACCTGAATGTGTGCTGATAGCGTGTGTCTTTTGAAAGATATTGTTGAACTGCTGACTTACCTCACCTCTCTTTTGCTTCACAGAGAGTCAGTTTGTCGTTGTCCACTGGGGGTGTTTGGCGGTGGTAGTGGGCCAGGAGGTCGGGCTTTGATCCTTGCGGGCGCTGGAGAGTGTGCCAACAGTCACTCCACCAGAAGGACGCTATTTTTGTTTTTTACACTTTTATGCAGCGGTGTGAAATAAATATATTGTTTTTTGGTAACCGCTTTTCTGGTTATTGTAGCGCTGGGTTCCGTCTGACGCAGGTCGCTCCTCAACCGCGTCGACACATAACAGTAGTTCCCGGCCATTCCATTAATGGACCCAGCGGCCAGAGGCGGTTCCTTTTGCCGAAAAGTCAAGAACACTTGGAGAAAACTATGGGAGCAATTACAGCATCCTCGCAAACCAACTTACGTATTTTGTTTTTTACCACCTTTTATGCAGCGGGTGAAATAAATATATTGTTTTTGGAACCGCTTTTCTGGTTATTTGTAGCGCTGGGTTCCGTCTGACGCAGGTCCGCTCCTCAACCCGCGTCGACAACATAACAGTAGTTCCCGGCCATTCCATAATGGACCCAGCGGCAAGAGGCGGTTCCTTTTGCCGAAAAAAGTTCAAGAACACTTGGAGAAAATATGGGAGCAATTACAGCATCTCGCAAACAAATTAAACAAGCAGACGCCCGTGTTATGGAGCTTGCAGCGCAAGCCGCTCCGCTTCCTGCTGCTCCAGCTGCGGCATCATCGATACTAGTGCAGATAACTCCGCACCAGAGATTCGGCGTCCGAACCGATGTTGTCGTCCGGAGCCTTTGTGTGGTGATGCAATGTTCTCTGGTTTCTGCTCAGTCAGGTTGGAGCGCCGCAGCTTTACGAGGAATGTTTGTAGATGGGTTAAATGAGTCATTAACAAGACGAGCGGCAGTCCGTGACGAGCCAAACGATTTAGATGAGCTAATATCGTTGGTGATTCGTCTAGATGATCGGATGAAGGAGCGTGGACGCGAGAGAGGACGCCCATTAGAGCGGGGTTTTTTTCGTCTCTGGGCTTTCCCCGACACAGATCTGGGCCGCTCTTCTTCGCCCCACTGAGGCTCCTCCGACGGGACCTCTGGCTCCTCTGTTGACGCGCCCATGCAGCTCGGACGAGCAGAGATTACTGTATTGCCCCGACATATAAACGTCAAGAAAAATAATGGTGACGTATCTCAGGTGTTCTGGGACAGGCAAAATAACACACATAACAAAAAAACAAATATCTAGACGAGTAAATGTTTTGTTTTCTTTAATAGGGTATAATTGTTATGGGGAGTCAGAGGCGTATCTGGTGGAGTGCTTGTTAGTGGTAGAAGTCCGCCTGGGCTCACGTCATTGTAATTTTTAGTGTTTTTAGGTATTTTCTGTTTGGGTGTTGGGTCGTTTTATTTTGTTGTTTTATTTCTTACACCCTAACCCCCAACTCACTTGCCCCACAACGTTGTCTTGTGGGTTGTGGGGTGGTGCAGGTTGGTCACGCTGAGCATTCTCAGAAGACCTCTGCACCTGGGGGGGGGGGTGGGGAGGGGGGGGGTGTTAGAGGCATTTTTCTTGGTTTGGTTAGGGCCCGGTTCCACTCCAGCCTCGGGAGCCTTTGTACGTTCGTCATTGGTGTTGCCGGGTGTGGTGCAGCGGAGACTTACCTCAGTCGGGGGGTGGGCGATCTGTTGCGTTCGCCATTTCGGTAGTTCCACCCCTCCCGAGAGGCTGGGGTATGGTAGAGTTGGGGCACGGAGTATTCCGGTTCTCTGCTGCGCCTTGGGGTTGGAGCTGGGTTAGTTTTTTCTGTTCCCTTATCCAGCTTAATATTTGAGCTGTTCGCCAAAATTGAGCACGCCGAAGGGCTCTGGGCAGGGACCTGGGGTCTTTCGGGGTGCAGGGGAGGGTAACAGGGTTTATGGTCGTTTATATCCCCCCGGGGTTGTTTTTTGGTAGTCCTCCGGGGGTTGATTTTTGATTTGTTCTGTTTCCTTCTGGGTTACCAACTCAGGGTTGATGGGACGGTCCTCTGGGGGGAATTGGCTTGGGGCCAACTAGCAAGTGTGACCGGGTCTGGGGTTTACAGGGTTGTGGGGAGGGTACCTCCTGGGGTTGATGGTACGGTCCTCTGGGGGGCGCCGTTTGCTCCATGTACACCTGGGGACCTTTGTGGGATTATGGTTCTGGCTGTTCCTCCTGGAACTGGCGATGAAGGCCTTCTGGGGGGGGGGGGGGGTTGGGCTCTGCAGGTCATTCTGGGGGGTGTTTGTTATTTTTCTTTTATGCATTTAAGTGTGTATTGTGTTTGTGGGGCTGTGTGGGTTTTGCGTTTGGGAGTTTTTCTTTTCTTCTGGGGTTTTGATGGGACTGTCCCTGGGGAGGTTTTGGGTGGGTTTTATGTTTTTTTTTTCTGTGTGAATTGTACTGGGAATGTTTTGGGGCTTTTGTGATGCCAGCCGGCCTTCCAGCTGCGGTGCCTGTCCTGCTGTCTGTGGTGCTGTCTGCTTCCTGACATGGACCCGGAGGGAGGTGCTGTTCTCGGGACTGGTCTGTTTGGTCGCCGGGAGGCTTCCCGTTGATGGAGGGGTACTGTTGTGTGTTGGGGGTGTGGCTGGATATTTTGGTGTTCTTTTCTTTTCTTTGCTCTTCAGGTGGCATGGAAACTGATTTGTCTGTGGAGAAGGTGCTGGCTGAAGAGTCCCTCACCCTCATCAACATCATGGTAGCACCGTGACGGGTGCTCACATGCAACCCTTAAAGACTTTCACGCTGAAGCAGATAATTGGATGGCGTTCTGCATTTAAGTCATGTGTGATTCAAGCAGAACTGCGGGAACTTGACCTTGTGATGTTCGTTTGTGAGACGCTGAGGACCGCGCCCTGGGTTTGACACATCGAGCCCGTGAAGCAAGGAAGGGGGAGGACACATGCTGTCAGCACACATTAAAGGTAATAAGTGTTTGATTAATTGTTGATAGTAACTTGGTGGTTTTGTTACACAGTATACTTGAATCGTGAGGAGCATGTGCAGCTTGCTTATCACTGCTGTGGCGTGCGGATAAGTGATCCTCCACTTGTTGTGAGAAGCTGCTCATTTTGCATAAAGTTAAAAAAGATACAGACTGAATGTGTTGCTGCTAGCGTGTGTCTTTGAACAGATCTTGTTGAACTGCTGACTTACCTCAACTCTTCTTTGCTTCACAGAGAGTCAGTTTGTCGTGTCCACCTGGGGTGGTTTTGGTGGTGGTAGTGGGGTCCAGGAGCACTCGGGCTTTACTCCTTGCGGGCGCTGGAGAGGTGCCAACAGTCACTCCACCAGAAGGACGCTATTTTTGTTTTTACACTTTTTATGCAGCGGGTGTGAAATAAATATATTGTTTTTGGAACGCTTTTCTGGTTATTGTAGCGCTGGGTTCCGTCCTGACGCAGGTCCGCTCACTAACCCGCGTCGACACATAACAGTAAACTCGAATTATCATACTAATAAGATGTGCAGGTCGCCTCCAAGTTACAACAACACCTTACATTCCTGAGCACCATCACTTTGTACAGAACAATGGTTCCCCAAGCATCCCCCACTATGGCTTTGACTATGATTGATAGGAACATTCTTATCATGAACCAAGACAAGGGGCAGATGGACTAACAGAATTACTTTGTTAGAAAGTCCTGCTTTATGTTGAACGGGAAAATATGAGTGTTGAAGGTGGTTAAAAATCATAAGTAAATGGAAAAAAATATATGCATGCCAAATGTCATTGCACACTAGTTTCTAATACAATAATATGTAATCTAATATACGGGTAGGCTAGAGTGTGTAAATCATGTGTAGTTAAATTTATATTGAAGTTCCTCTCAAGGACGTTCCTCTCAAACGGGTTGTTTTGACTACCACAATCACCAACGTTGTAATATTGCAGCAATTACAAAACAATCTCTAAATAAAAAGTAAGACACATTTTCAATAATGACTACATATGGACATGTTCTAGACACTGTAACAAACACACAACAATATTTAAAGCATTTTACTTACTTTAAATGATGAATCCAAGCCAATGAATTGAGGGGATGATGGCGCCACAAAAATCTAGAGGTTGTGTGACTTCTGACCCCAGGGCAGGCCTTATATACAAATGTATGACCCAATAGCATTCTGAAGCTGAACAATAGGACCAACTGAGTATGTTAATGTGGTTTAACCCCCAAAAAAACTCAAATAAAAGTTTTTGGGGATAACAAAAATTGTAGTAATTCTGAAACAGTGGGTCTTAAAGGTGTTAAGATCACTGGAGAAACGTATATATAAGACAACCCAAATTAAAGGAGAAATGCCGCTTTAACAACCTGGACCTCATTACTTTTTGTGGTACACAGCAGCAGCTACTGTACCGGAGGGGCTGGCAGTCAATATGTGTCACTGATTTCAAATGCAGCTCTTTTCAACCCAGACATGCTGTGCCTGACATGTCAACATCTGTGTCCAATCAGATTTCAGGGGAGTCCAGCGCAATCCTGGCCTCTGTTGTAGCTCCACCCATGCCAGGAAGTGTTCACATTTTGGCATTTCTGTTCACTGTGGACTCAAATTTGGCCCTTACTGTTTCAGTCTCCACTTGCCACTGAGTTTTCCATGAGATTCCATGATGATATCGTCTTTCAATCCAGGAAGAGTTGTAGTTTCAGCATTTTAACAGATGTATCACCCATTCCCGCTTACACTTTGCAAGCATCATGAGTAAAACATACGAATGGAAGTGTTCTATAGGTTAACGTTAGTCTAGCTTAGTAGACAAGTTCATTAGCTTATGCTGGATTGGGTTGACCTGGAGTCTGTGATGGAGGTATCAGAGAGGAGGATGCGAGGAAGCTGCTCAGCATCCTGGACAACATCTCCCACTCCCCACATGCCACACTGACGTCCTGTCAGAGCATTTCCTGTTTCAGTCTCACTTGCCACTGAGTTCCCATTTGACATTTGACATTTCCTGTTTCACTGTGGACTCAAAATTTGGCACTTTCTGTTTGGGAACTCCTGCACCATGAGCAAGCTTCATGCTGCTGCGCGGCGCTTCCCTCATATAATTCTGACATGACTAAAGTAAAATATGATGCCGTAATATAACGATGGTCAGCTGTAAAAATTTTTGCATTTGCCCCTCCGTTTACATTACATTTTGAGGACCCTGATTGTGTTTTTTTTCTCACCCCACCTGTGGTCATCAGAAACACTTGTACAAATGATTTAGTGTGTTGACTAGTTTTAGAGATGGATGCATCTTGTGCAAATGTCTTCCAGTCATTTCACATAACTTTGTGTACTATTAAAAAACATTGTTTACTGTTCTGTAGTCTGGCAAAATAATTTCCTTCAGGATAAATAAAGCTGATTTTATCTTATCTTAGCTAAATGTAATCACTATCACTATCCTGAGAGTACAGCTCATCTGTCTCTTCAAATAAAACAATATCTCTTTTAATAGCAACTATTTTATTATTTGAAAGAGCTGCTTCCATATATATTTTAAAATAAATGAATCATTAAACATGACATGAAGTTCAGTCCAGAAAACACTTTTGCTTGCACAGGTAGAAGAAGCTGCACCCCTACTGTGTATAACTTTAAACATTCATTATTATAGTCAGATTTGTATATTTGCAATACTCTGTAGTGATTACAACACTAAAAGCCAGGACATAGTCAATGAGGACAGTAATAAATTTTGAACTTATTAAATTTAAAAAACAATCATCTTTGAGTTTGTCATCACCTGACTACGGTACATGTGTACAAATAACTATAAAGAGTAAATGAAATCTGCAGTAAATATACCTTCAAGCTTTAACAGACACACTACAGTAATTTTTCACATCATTTGCTGTTGTTATAATAAATATTTATTTACTGTGCCTTTTCCCTAGTTGAAATACAGATATATATGAATTCATCCTACCCTACATAAAATCCTACCATTATCTTTCATGCTCTTTTAGTTTGTCTAAAATGTTCAAGGTACATTATTACTATTAATCAAGAATCACTGTCTTATCTGAAGCAACAACCAACGAAGCAAACCATGAAGCATTTATAAGGATTTTTCTTTAGAAAACTGCTGTGTGTAACAAGCAGAGTTCTCTGACCGATTGTCTGGCACACATCAGCTCTGCAGGCTGTTTGGTCTTGATGCCTCATTTTTATTGTCTGCCCGAATGTGAATGTTAGATTTGGTTGAACTTTAACCACAGTGCACTGACAACAAGCTGCAGTATGCTTTTGTTGCTTTGCTCTGTACCACATCTCTGTGCGGAGCTTGCCATTGAAAATAATGGACTTTCAGAGCAAGTGTGCACGCTTTGCGGAGTGGTGTGAAAGGCTTTTATTTCATTGCAGACAGTCATGAACCCAAAATAATTCATGTTTTTTGTTTGTTTAGTATACATCCATTGCTGCATATAAGGCCAGCAACACATCCAAAAAAGTGGGATAAGGGACACTTAGGGCTGTTAAATAAATAAATAATGTAAGTGAATAAAAGAAGTATTGAACATGTCACCATTTTTCTCAGTAAATATATTTCTAAAGGTGCTGTTGACGTGAAATTTTCACCAGATGTTAGAAACAACCCAAGTACTCTACGATGAAAGAACCCAAACAAATGATTACAGAAATTATGTTATGTGTAATAATGTGAAATGACCACAAGGCAACACATCTTGAACACGCTTACTGGAAATTATTTCATACTTTGTGCAAATGCCTTTGTTGTACTCACAGTCTTCAAGATGCACCTGTATGGAGAAATGAGTTCTTGTGCATCGCTCAGGTGTAAATTTGGCCCATTCTTCCACAGAACAGTCTTCACACTATTGAAGGTGTAGAATCTTCTGTGAACTCTTATCTTTAGTTCTTTAGTGTTTCTGTTGGATTTAAGTCAGCTGATTGGCTGGGACCTTCTAGCAGTTTTAGTTCATTCTCTGAAACCAATTGAGAGTTTCCTTTCCTGTGTGTTCTGGGATCACTATCTTGCTAAAATGTCCACCCTTGTTTCATTTTCATCATCCTGGTGCATTTTTATCAAGAATGTCTCTGTACATTTTTCCATTCATTCTTCCTTCAATTATATGAAGTTTGCCAGTACGATATGCTGAAAAACTGGCCCCACACCATGATGTTCCCACCTCAAACTTCATTGTTGGTATGATGTTTTTGGGGTAATGTGCAGCGCCATTTATCGTGTATATTATGGCTACCAAAGAGTTCAATTTTTCTGACCAGGACTATATTCTCCTAGTATGTCACAGGCTTGTCTAAATGTTCTGCAATAAATTTCAAACAAGCTTCAACATGCTTTTTCTTCAGCAATAGAGTCTTGCATGGTGAGGTGTGCATACAGGTCATAGTAGTTGAATAATTACTTCTTGTTTTCTCGGAAACAGTTTTATCTGCTAATTTTAGGTTTTTCTGAAGCTCTGCACAAGTGGTCCTTTTTTCTTGAACAACTCTTTTGACAGCTCTTTCAATCCTCTCTCAGAAGTCTTGTGAGGACCACCTACCCATGCTGGTTTATGGTTGAAATGATGTTCTTTCCACTTCTGGATTATGGTCCCAACAGTGCTCACTGGACTATTCAGAAGTTTAGAAACCCTTTTGTAACCAATGGCTTCAGTATGTCTCTGCAACAATAAGGTTGCAGAGATCTGGAGAGAGCTCTTTTTCTTTACTCAATCATGAGATGTTTCTTATGGTGACACCCCACCATCAGTGAGGACTCTGAACCAGCTGATATTAATTTGCACTGACAAGGGGCAGGATTGTTTCTAATTATTGATAGATTTTCAGCTGGTGTCTCCATTTTCCATGTATTTTGCACCTGCCTTTCTTCAGGTGTTCAATATGTTTTTCCTCTATCATTTCACATATTACATATAACGTAATTATGGACAGCTATGGTTTGATTTCTTTGCATGTGTGGATTACTGGATTGTTACTGACATCTGCCTGAAATTTCTTGTCAATAGCACCTTTTGAAATATATAATGGTGAAGTGTTCAGTAATTATTTTACCCACTGTATTTTCAATAAATTCAATCAATTTTATTTATATAGCGCCAAATCACAACAAACAGTTGCCCCAAGGCGCCTTATATTGTAAGGCAAGGCCATACAATAATTATGGAAAAACCCCAACGGTCAAAACGACCCCTGTGAGCAAGCACTTGGCAACAGTGGGAAGGAAAAACTCCCTTTTAACAGGAAGAAACCTCCAGCCGAACCAGGCTCAGGGAGGGGCAGTCTTCTGCTGGGACTGGTTGGGGCTGAGGGAGAGAACCAGGAAAAAGACATGCTGTGGAGGAGAGCAGAGATCAATCACTCATGATTAAATGCAGAGTGGTGCATACAGAGCAAAAAAGAAACTGTTGGGAAAGTGTAGTGACACGGACCCACAACAGGGGGCGTAAATGAAACGGACAATAGAGGGAGTTAAATTAGAACACTTTACTGTTGTGAATGTCACAACCACACACAGCAGATTACAGAATGAATACAAGTCAATTAATGAAGTTGTCGTGTGGGCAGGCTCGACGATAGGAGACGCCCGTCTGGAGATGAACCGGAACCACACGATTTCCACCGCCACCGAACCCGAAAGATACTGGAGCCGCCAAGTCCCGAAGTCCCCAGGTGGCCACCGTCTCAGCGTGTCGGATCTGGTACTGCTGGCGGAGAACAAAGACAGTCAAGTGTGGGTGTGTGTACACCCCGTAACAATAATGGTGGGAATTCCACCTCCACCTTTAACACACACTCGTGCAGCGTCTGTTTAACCACTTATCTGACGAGACGAAGGACGAAACAGTCGCGACCCACGCCGGTCCTCTGGTTGACAGCTGCAACACAATAGCTCTTGAAATCACAGAATGGCAGAGAATATTACCTCTCACAGAAGTCGATATCTCAGCGATGTGGTGGAGGTGTCATCCTGCTTTTATCCCGGGTGAGATGCAGATGATTGGTGACAGCTGTCATAGTTGATGAGTGACAGCTGTCACCTCGGCTGTTCCTGTAGGCGGCAGCGCCCTCTCGTGCCTGAAGCCCGCACTTCAGGCAGGGCGCCCTCTGCTGGTGGGCCAACAGTACCTCCTCTTCTGGCGGCCCACACAACAGAAACAGTACATCATGGGAACCCCCAAGCAGTCTAAGTCTATAGCAGCATAACTAAGGGATGGTTCAGGGTCACCTGATCCAGCCCTAACTATAAGCTTTAGCAAAAAGGAAAGTTTTAAGCCTAATCTTAAAAGTAGAGAGGGTGTCTGTCTCCCTGATCTGAATTGGGAGCTGGTTCCACAGGAGAGGAGCCTGAAAGCTGAAGGCTCTGCCTCCCATTCTACTCTTACAAACCCTAGGAACTACAAGTAAGCCTGCAGTCTGAGAGCGAAGCGCTCTATTGGGGTGATATGGTACTATGAGGTCCCTAAGATAAGATGGGACCTGATTATTCAAAACCTTATAAGTAAGAAGAAGAATTTTAAATTCTATTCTAGAATTAACAGGAAGCCAATGAAGAGAGGCCAATATGGGTGAGATATGCTCTCTCCTTCTAGTCCCTGTCAGTACTCTAGCTGCAGCATTTTGAATTAACTGAAGGCTTTTCAGGGAACGTTTAGGACAACCTGATAATAATGAATTACAATAGTCCAGCCTAGAGGAAATAAATGCATGAATTAGTTTTTCAGCATCACTCTGAGACAAGACCTTTCTAATTTTAGAGATATTGCGCAAATGCAAAAAAAGCAGTCCCACATATTTGTTTAATATGCACATTGAATGACATATCCTGATCAAAAATGACTCCAAGATTTCTCACAGTATTACTAGAGGTCAGGGTAATGCCATCCAGAGTAAGGATCTGGTTAGACACCATGTTTCTAAGATTTGTGGGGCCAAGTACAATAACTTCAGTTTTATCTGAGTTTAAAAGCAGGAAATTAGAGGTCATCCATGTCTTTATGTCTGTAAGACAATCCTGCAGTTTAGCTAATTGGTGTATGTCCTCTGGCTTCATGGATAGATAAAGCTGGGTATCATCTGCGTAACAATGAAAATTTAAGCAATGCCGTCTAATAATACTGCCTAAGGGAAACGTATAAAGTGAATAAAATTGGTCCTAGCACAGAAACTTGTGGAACTCCATAATTAACCTTAGTCTGTGAAGAAGATTCCCCATTTACATGAACAAATTGTAATCTATTAGATAAATATGATTCAAACCACCACATCGCAGTGCCTTTAATACCTATGGCATGCTCTAATCTCTGTAATAAAATTTTATGGTCAACAGTATCAAAAGCAGCACTGAGGTCTAACAGAACAAGCACAGAGATGAGTCCACTGTCTGAGGCCATAAGAAGATCATTTGTAACCTTCACTAATGCTGTTTCTGTACTATGATGAATTCTAAACCCTGACTGAAACTCTTCAGATAGACCATTCCTCTGCAGATAATCAGTTAGCTGTTTTACAACTACCCTTTCAAGAATTTTTGAGAGAAAAGGAAGGTTGGAGATTGGCCTATAATTACAATTAAGATAGCTGGGTCAAGTGATGTTTTTTTAAGTAATGGTTTAATTACTGCCACCTTAAAAGCCTGTGGTACATAGCCAACTAATAAAGATAGATTGATCATATTTAAGATCGAAGCATTAATTAATGGTAGGGCTTCCTTGAGCAGCCTGGTAGGAATGGGGTCTAATAGACATGTTGATGGTTTGGAGGAAGTAACTAATGAAAATAATTCAGACAGAACAATCGGAGAGAAAGAGTCTAACCAAATACCGGCATCACTGAAAGCAGCCAAAGATAACGATACGTCTTTGGGATGGTTATGAGTAATTTTTTCTCTAATAGTTAAAATTTTATTAGCAAAGAAAGTCATGAAGTCATTACTAGTTAAAGTTAAAGGAATACTCAGCTCAATAGAGCTCTGACTCTTTGTCAGCCTGGCTACAGTGCTGAAAAGAAACCTGGGGTTGTTCTTATTTTCTTCAATTAGTGATGAGTAGTAAGATGTCCTAGCTTTACGGAGGGCTTTTTTATAGAGCAACAGACTCTTTTTCCAGGCTAAGTGAAGATCTTCTAAATTAGTGAGACACCATTTCCTCTCCAGCTTACGGGTTATCTGCTTTAAGCTGTGAGTTTGTGAGTTATACCACAGAGTCAGGCACTTCTGATTTAAAGCTCTCTTTTTCAGAGGAGCTACAGCATCCAAAGTTGTCTTCAATGAGGATGTAAAACTATTGACGAGATACTCTATCTCACTTACAGAGTTTAGGTAGCTACTCTGCACTGTGTTGGTATATGGCATTAGAGAACATAAAGAAGGAATCATATCCTTAAAACTAGTTACAGCGCTTTCTGAAAGACTTCTAGTGTAATGAAACTTATTCCCCACTGCTGGGTAGTCCATCAGAGTAAATGTAAATGTTATTAAGAAATGATCAGACAGAAGGGAGTTTTCAGGGAATACTGTTAAGTCTTCAGTTTCAATACCATAAGTCAGAACAAGATCTAAGATATGATTAAAGTGGTGGGTGGACTCATTTACATTTTGAGCAAAGCCAATTGAGTCTAATAATAGATTAAATGCAGTGTTGAGGCTGTCATTCTCAGCATCTGTGTGGATGTTAAAATCGCCCACTATAATTATCTTATCTGAGCTAAGCACTAAGTCAGACAAAAGGTCTGAAAATTCACAGAGAAACTCACAGTAACGACCAGGTGGACAATAGATAATAACAAATAAAACTGGTTTTTGGGACTTCCAATTTGGATGGACAAGACTAAGAGTCAAGCTTTCAAATGAATTAAAGCTCTGTCTAGGTTTTTGATTAATGAATAAGCTGGAATGGAAGATTGCTGCTAATCCTCCGCCTCGGCCCGTGTTACGAACGTTCTGGCAGTTAGTGTGACTCGGGGGTGTTGACTCATTTAAACTAACATATTCATCCTGCTGTAACCAGGTTTCTGTAAGGCAGAATAAATCAATATGTTGATAATTATTATATCATTTACTAACAGGGACTTAGAAGAGAGAGACCTAATGTTTAATAGACCACATTTAACTGTTTTAGTCTGTGGTGCAGTTGAAGGTGCTATATTATTTTTTCTTTTTGAATTTTTATGCTTAAATAGATTTTTGCTGGTTATTGGTGGTCTGGGAGCAGGCACCGTCTCTACGGGGATGGGGTAATGAGGGGATGGCAGGGGGAGAGAAGCTGCAGAGAGGTGTGTAAGACTACAACTCTGCTTCCTGGTCCCAACCCTGGATAGTCACGGTTGGAGGATTTAAGAAAATTTGCCAGATTTCTAGAAATGAGAGCTGCTCCATCCAAAGTGGGATGGATGCCGTCTCTCCTAACAAGACCAGGTTTTCCCCAGAAGCTTTGCCAATTATCTATGAAGCCCACCTCATTTTTTGGACACCACTCAGACAGCCAGCAATTCAAGGAGAACAAAGCAGTGATGTCAACAGATGAGTTTAATAATGATTTGGTTTAAAAGCAGTATCCACAAGAGGCTGAGTCTTTGAGGAGAAAAGATGAGCAGAAGATCTGCAGTTTGAAACCACGTGAAAACACAATTGATGTGTTTAACAAAACAACGTTCCTCAAAAAAAATTGGAAGGGATACGGCTATTTCTCTCCAGTGCATAATATCAAATAAATCAAGGTTGTTTTTGGTTTTCTGCCGGCCCACGTTTTTTTCAGGGTCACCACAGTGGATCCAGTACAGTAAAGGCATAAGTTTTACTTCGGATGCCCTTCCTGACACAAGTCCAGTCTCACCTGGAGAAATACACACAGCTCCTGGTTGATGTATTTATTTATGAAGGGAAAGTGCACGTTTATGTACATCACCATACAGTGATGTAAAGAAGCCAGATTATAGCCACTGGCTAATTTCCATCTATTGTTGCTGGTAGATGTTCCACAGCATGTTGTTCCGAAGAGGTCTTCAGCCAAGTACTAATCAGGACCTACTCTCCTTAATGTCTGAGATGTGACGGAGACTGCTTATCATTAAATGATTACTCGTTAATCTGGAGGAAGCCTAAACTGAACACCACCTCCTTGACACACCTTTTTCATGCACCACAATACAAAGATATACTCACAAATGCCACATAAAACGTAGCTGTGCAAAAAAGAAGCCTTCAGTGACTTTTCTGTGCTCAGAGGCATCTGGGTTGTGGTCATAATAATCAGTGTTCCAGATCTTTTATGGAAGAAATTGACACCGTGTGCTCCAAACAAAAGATGAAAAGGACCATCCAGACTGTTAAAAGCAACAAGCCCTCTGATGGCATGGGGTTGTGTCAGGGCCCTTGGCAAATGTCATTTATATTTCTGTGATGGCACCATGCATGTAGAAAAGTACAATGAGATTTTAGAGCAACATACGAGGTCTGTCCATAAAGTATCATACCTTTTTATTTTTTTTAAACTATATGGATTTGATTCATATGTTTTCACATCAGACAAGCTTGAACCCTTGTGCGCATGCGTGAGTTTTTCCACGCCTGTCGGTGACGTCATTCACCTGTGAGCACGCCTTGTGGAAGGAGTGGTCCCGCCCCGTCATCGGATTTTCATTGTCTGGAAATGGCGGAATGATTTGGGGTTTTTTTCCATCAGACTTTTTTCAGAAGCTGTTAGAGACTGGCACCTGGAAACCATTCGAAAAATTTATCTGGCTTTCGGTGAAAATTTTACGGGCTTCACAGAGAATAAGGTCAGTTAGTACAGCTTTAAGGACCCCTTTAAGGACCCCTTTAAGGATGCTCTGTTGTGAAAGTGTAGGTACACGGACCCACAACAGGGGGCGCAATGAACGGACAATGGAGAAAGTAAGAACAAGTTTTACTGTTGTGAAAATAGCACAACTGATACACAATTAGCAATTTGGAGATGTAAGCCGAAATCTGCTGGTGTCTTGTGGCAGGCCCGAAGGTAGGAGACGTCCGTCCTAGTTGAACCGGAACCACCCAGATCTCCTCTGCCACCGAAACCCAGAAGTACTGGAACCGCCAAGTCCCGAATTCCCAGGTGGCCACTGCCTCCGCTCGTCGGATCCGGTACTGCTGGCGGGAAAGAACACAAACACACAGGGTGGGATGCGACCGCACCCGGTAGATGAGAGGGGCAAAGCCGCCTCCACCTCTTGTCACACTGAAGCAGGAAAGGTGAGTACTTATCTGAACACAGATATATGTTGCAGAGGTGATTACCTGAAACTCAAGGTGATATCTCGGCACTGAGGTGGAGACGCTGTCCTGCTGATATACCTCCGTACTGAGTGAAGTCAGCTGTGTCCAGTAATGGGTGACAGCTGTCACCCTGGCTGCTCTCATCAGGCGGCGGCGCCCTCTGGTGCCTGGAGCCCGCACTCCAGGCAGGGCGCCCTCTGGTGGTGATGGGCCAGCAGTACCTCCTCTTCAGCGGCCCACACACAACAGGACCCCCCCCTCAACGGGCGCCTCCTGGCGCAACGACCGGGCTTCTCCGGATGGCGACGGTTAAAAGTCGGCCAGGAGGGCCGGGTCCAGGATGAAGCTCCTCTTCACCCAGGAGCGTTCCTCGGGGCCGTACCCCTCCCAGTCCACCAGGTACTGAAGACCCCGGCCCATTCGACGGACATCGAGGAGCCGACGCACGGTCCAAGCCGGTTCCCCGTCGATGATCCGGGCAGGAGGTGGTGCCGGACCCGGGGTGCAGAGGGGTGAGGTGTGATGGGGCTTTATCCGGGAGACATGGAACACTGGGTGAATCCGCAGCGAGGCCGGCAGCTGAAGCCTCACTGCGGCGGGATGATGATTTTGCGGATTTTAAAGGGACCGATGTATCGTTCTTGGAGCTTGGGGGAGTCCACTTGAAGGGGAATGTCCTTGGTGGACAACCACACTTCCTGCCCAGGACGATACGTGGGAGCCGGGGCCCGCCGCCGGTCTGCATGTGTCTTCGCCCTCGTCCGGGCCTTCAACAAGGCAGAGCGGGCGGCACGCCACACCCGACGGCACCTCCGTAGATGGGCCTGGACCGAGGGCACACCGACCTCTCCCTCGACCACCGGAAACAAGGGGGGCTGATACCCCAAGCACACCTCAAACGGGGAGAGGCCGGTGGCAGATGACACTTGGCTGTTGTGAGCGTACTCGATCCAGGCCAGGTGGGTACTCCAGGCCGTCGGGTGCGCGGCTGTCACACAGCGTAGTGTCTGCTCCAATTCCTGATTCGCCCGCTCTGCTTGCCCGTTGGTCTGGGGGTGATACCCAGACGAGAGGCTGACCGTGGCCTCCAGTTCCCGGCAGAAACTCCTCCAGACGTGTGAGGTGAACTGGGGACCGCGATCGGAGACGATGTCTGATGGGATGCCATGCAGACGGACGACGTGGTGGACCAGGAGGTCCGCTGTCTCCTGGGCCGTTGGAAGCTTCGGGAGGGCCACGAAGTGGGCCGCCTTGGAGAAACGGTCCACTATCGTGAAGACGACGGTGTTTCCCTGGGACGGCGGGAGACCCGTGACGAAGTCCAGGCCGATATGGGACCAGGGGCGATGAGGCACGGCCAGTGGCTGTAGCTGCCCTGAGGTCTTCTTGTGGTCAGCCTTGCCCCTGGCGCAGGTGGTACAGGCCTGGATGTAGTCCCAGACGTCGGCCTCCAGGGATGCCCACCAGAAGCGTTGCCGGACGACTGTCACGGTCCTTCGCACCCCTGGGTGACAGGAGAGCTTAGAACCGTGACAGAAGTCCAGGACTGCAGCCCTAGCCTCTGGTGGGACGTATAGTTTGTCCTTTGGTCCGTTTCCGGGGTCCGGGACACGGGTCAGGGCCTCCCGGACGGTCTTCTCCACGTCCCAGGTGAGGGCGGCCACGATAGCGGACTCCGGGATGATGGGATCCGGGGGATCCGACGGTTCCGTTTTGACTTCATCCTCGTGCACCCGGGACAATGCGTCCGATCTTTGATTCTTGGTCCCGGGGCGGTAGGTAATCCGGAAGTCAAAGCGGCCAAAGAACAGTGACCAGCGGGCTTGCCTGGGGTTCAGACGCTTAGCGGTCCTGATGTACTCCAGGTTCCGATGGTCAGTGAAAACCGTGAATGGCACGGCTGTTCCCTCCAACAGATGTCTCCACTCTTCGAGGGCCTCTTTCACAGCAAGGAGTTCCCGATTGCCGACGTCATAATTCCGTTCAGCGGGGGTCAACCTGCGAGAGAAATAGGCACACGGGTGAAGTACCTTATCGGTCTTCCCGCTCTGGGAGAGCACCGCTCCTATCCCTGAGTCCGAGGCATCCACTTCGACCACTAACTGGCGGCTAGGATCGGGCTGCACCAGAACTGGTGCAGACGAGAAGCGCCGTTTCAACTCCTTGAACGCGGCCTCGCACCGGTCCGACCAGGTGAAGGGAACTTTTGGAGAGGTCAGGGCTGTCAGGGGGCTAACTACCTGACTGTAGCCCTTAATGAACCTCCTATAGAAATTAGCAAAGCCAAGGAACTGTTGCAGCTTCCTACGGCTTGTGGGTTGGGGCCAATCTCTCACCGCCGCAACCTTGGCCGGATCCGGGGCGACGGAGTTAGAGGAGATGATAAACCCCAGGAAGGACAAAGAAGTGCGGTGGAACTCACACTTCTCGCCCTTCACAAACAGACGGTTCTCCAACAACCGCTGCAGGACCTGACGGACATGCCGGACATGAGTCTCAGGATCCGGGGAAAAGATGAGTATATCGTCTAGATATACGAAGACGAACCGGTGCAGGAAGTCCCGCAAGACATCGTTTACCAACGCTTGGAAGGTCGCGGGAGCATTAGTGAGACCGAACGGCATGACCAGGTACTCAAAATGACCTAAGGGGGTGTTAAATGCCGTCTTCCATTCGTCTCCCTTCCGAATCCGAACCAAATGATACGCATTCCTAAGATCCAGCTTGGTGAAAATCTTGGCTCCATGCAAGGGGGTGAACACTGAATCCAACAAGGGCAACGGGTATCGGTTGCGGACCGTGATCTCGTTCAACCCCCTGTAATCAATGCATGGACGAAGTCCGCCATCTTTTTTACCCACAAAAAAGAAACCTGCGCCCATCGGTGAGGTGGAATTCCGGATCAACCCGGCGGCTAATGAGTCCCGGATGTAGGTCTCCATTGATTCGCGTTCCGCCCGTGAGAGGTTGTACAGCCTACTGGACGGGAACTCACTGCCTGGAACCAAATCAATGGCACAATCGTACGGGCGGTGGGGAGGAAGCGTGAGAGCCAGATCCTTGCTGAACACGTCAGCGAGGTCATGGTACTCCGCTGGCACCGCCTTCAGATTGGGCGGGATTCGGACCTCCTCCTTAGCTTGGGAGCCGGGAGGAACCGAGGAACCGAGACACTCCCGATGGCAGGTTTCGCTCCACTGCACCACTACCCCGGACGGCCAATCAATCCGGGGATTGTGCTTAAGCATCCATGGAAACCCTAAAACCACACGGGAGGTGGCCTGAGTCACGAAGAACTCGATCACCTCCCGGTGGTTACCTGACACCACCAGAGTTACTGGAGGTGTCTTATGCGTGATTGGTGGGAGTAGGGAGCCATCTAGTGCTCGAACCTGCACAGGCGAGGTAAGAGCCACCAGAGGGAGCCCTATCTCCCTGGCCCATCTGCTGTCAAGCAGATTCCCCTCAGAGCCCGTGTCCACCAGTGCTGGGGCCTTCAGGGTTGAATCCTCATACAGGATTGTGACTGGGAGTCGTGTAGCAATGTGGGTGTGTCCCACGTGAATGTTTTGGCCCACCCCTGGCCCAGTCTCTAAGGGCGGGCGTTGGAGTTTAACCGCTCGGGGCAGTCGTTTGCCATATGCTCACTCGAGCCACAAACATAACAAGCTCCGTGGGCTCGCCTCCTTTGTGCTCCAGGTGCCCTAAATGTTGCCCTGCTCGTGTCCATAGCTTCGTCAGCAGGGGGAGCCGTAAGCGCACGGAGCGCAGGAACAGAGGAGCGTGGGGAGGGCGGAGCTCGATCGGACCCGGAAGGGAGAGGGACGACGCGTGCCTGGCCACGCCCTTCGCCTCGTTCCCGACGGCGTTCTTCTAACCGGTTGTCGAGTCGTATGACTAGATCAATGAGCCCATCTAAATCTCGCGGTTCGTCCTTAGCCACCAGGTGCTCTTTTAGGACCAGAGACAGTCCGTTTACAAAGGCAGCGCGGAGGGCAGTGCTATTCCAGCCGGATCTCGCCGCCGCGATGCGAAAGGCGACTGCATAGGCAGCTGCGCTCCGACGTCCCTGTCGCATGGACAGTAGTGCGGTTGAAGCGGACTCTCCTCTGTTGGGATGATCGAACACCGTTCTGAGCTCCCGTACAAACCCATCGTAAGTATGAAGGAACCGAGAGTTCTGCTCCCAGAGCGCTGTAGCCCAAGCGCGTGCCTCCCCGCGAAGCAGGTTTATCACATAAGCTACTTTGCTAGCATCCGTCGCGTACATCACGGGACGCTGAGCGAAGACGAGCGAACACTGCATAAGAAAGTCCGCGCACATCTCCACACAGCCTCCGTACGGTTCTGGAGGGCTTATGTATGCTTCTGGGGACGGAGGGAGGGACCGTTGAACGACCAGTGGAACGTTACTTTCGCACGCAGGGTCCTCGGGAGGGAGAGCCGCAGCGGCGCCCGAAGGGCGTGCGTCCACTTGTGCGGCGAGAGCCTCCACCCTGCGGTTTAGGAGAACGTGTTGCTCGGTCATTAAATCGATCCGAGAGGTGAAAGCGGTGAGGATCCGCTGCAACTCACCGATTACCCCTCCCGAAGCCTCCGCCACGTCTTGGTCTTCCAGTGGCCGTTCAACAGCCGGTTGACGCCCCTCGGGATCCATGACGCTGGCCGAGATATCCTGCTGTGAAAGTGTAGGTACACGGACCCACAACAGGGGGCGCAATGAACGGACAATGGAGAAAAGTAAGAACAAGTTTTACTGTTGTGAAAATAGCACAACTGATACAACAATTAGCAATTTGGAGATGTAAGCCAAAATCTGCTGGTGTCTTGTGGGCAGGCCCGAAGGTAGGAGACGTCCGTCCTAGTTGAACCGGAACCACCCAGATCTCCTCTGCCACCGAAACCCAGAAGTACTGGAACCGCCAAGTCCCGAATTCCCAGGTGGCCACTGCCTCCGCTCGTCGGATCCGGTACTGCTGGCGGGAAAGAACACAAACACACAGGGTGGGATGCGACCGCACCCGGTAGATGAGAGGGGCAAAGCCGCCTCCACCTCTTGTCACACTGAAGCAGGAAAGGTGAGTACTTATCTGAACACAGATATATGTTGCAGAGGTGATTACCTGAAACTCAAGGTGATATCTCGGCACTGAGGTGGAGACGCTGTCCTGCTGATATACCTCCGTACTGAGTGAAGTCAGCTGTGTCCAGTAATGGGTGACAGCTGTCACCCTGGCTGCTCTCATCAGGCGGCGCCGCCCTCTGGTGCCTGGAGCCCGCACTCCAGGCAGGGCGCCCTCTGGTGGTGATGGGCCAGCAGTACCTCCTCTTCAGCGGCCCACACACAACATGCTCAGCGTGCCACGCTCTGAGCTGCTACGACACGACACAAGCCACCGGACCATTTCTGAGCTGATGGCTCTGTGGATACGAGACCGTTGTGTGCTCTTTCTCTGGTTATCACAAGAGCTGGACATCAGCCATTTTCCGGCAGATTTCACTTTTAACAAGAGATTTTGTCATGGAAAGCCGCGCGGAGGCTTCGCGCGTCATGACCGATTCGCTTTGGAAGCGAGACAAAGGAACACCTCCGTTTCGGCGTGTCAGAGGACAAGTTTGGACATGTCTATCTCGGCTTTCAATGCTTACCAGTCCAGTAAGTATCAGTGAAATTATGGAGAGCTGGACATGTCCAAACTTGTCCTCTGACATGCCGAAACGGAGGTGTTCCTTTGTCTCGCTTCCAAAGCAAATCGGTCGTGACGCGCGAAGCCTCCGCGCGGCTTTCCATGACAAAATCTCTTGTTAAAAGTGAAATCTGCTGGAAAATGGCTGATGTCCAGCTCTTGTGATAACCACAGAAAGAGCACACGACGGTCTCGTATCCACAGAGCCATCAGCTCAGAAATGGTCTGGTGGCTTGTGCCGTGTCGTCGCAGCTCGGAGCGCGGTGCGCTGAGTGTCCTTAAAGGGGTCCATAAAGCTGTCCTTAAAGCTGTACTAACTGACCTTATTCTCTGTGAAGCCCGTAAAATTTTCACCGAAAGCCAGATAAATTTTTCGAATAGTTTCCAGGTGCCAGTCTCTTACAGCTTCTGAAAAAATTCTGATGGAAAAAAAACCCAAATCATTCCGCCATTTCCAGACAATGAAAATCCGATAATGGGGCGGGACCACTCCTTCCACAAGGCATGCTCACAGGCGAATGACGTCACCGACAGGCGTGGAAAAACTCACGCATGCGCACAAGGGTTCAAGCTTGTCTGACGTGAAAACATATGAATCAAATCCATATAGTTTAAAAAAAATAAAAAGGTACGATACTTTATGGACAGACCTCGTATGCTGCCTTCAAGACAACATCTTTTTCATGGACATTCATGCATTTTTCAACAAGACAATGCAAAACCACATTCTGCACACATTAAAAAGGCATGGCTAATGAAGAAGCTGGTAAGGGTACAGGACTGTCCACAATAGAAAATGTGTGGAGAATTTAGAAAAAAAAATGCAACAACCCCACACTGCTGCACACCTTAAGATATATTTTCAGGAAGAACGGGACAAAATATCATCTGAAATAATTCATCGCTTGGTATTCTCAATGCCAAAACATCTTTTACATGTTGTGAGAAGGAATGAGAATATTACAAAGTGGTAAATGCTTTACACTCCCAAAGTTTTTTAAAATACGTTACAAGCCTTAAGTGCAGCAATGGATGTACAGTGCCAGTCAAAAGTCTGAACGCACCTACATCAGAATCCTGGCTGAAGCCAAGCTTCAGGCAGGATTCTGATGTGGGGGGTGGCATGTGGGGGGGTGGAAGCTCATCAAGAACCAGCTTTGGTTGGTGGCTCACGCCATCAGGATGGATGTCAGCCGACTTCCCAAGCAAATCTTCTACTTCCAGCTGAGTGAAGGAAAACGGTCCAGAGGAAGGCAGAAGAACCAGCACAAGGACATCCTGAAGCACAACTTCAAGAGCTGCTCTATCGACTGGAAGACCTGGGAAGAAAAACGAGGGATTGAGCCAGCTGGCGAGCAATGATCCACATGGGAGTGGAAGTGTTTGAAAACATGCGGACGAACAAAAGAGGAAGGAGAGAGAGTAAGATCCTGACTGGCAGAGGCTTCCTGCAGCAACCATGTGCAACAACAAACCGCTCGACAAGACTGGTCCTGTTCAGCCATGGCCGCATCCATCATCCCATCTGAAAATTTATCAAGAGACAATCTTCCTCACAACTGAGGAATTGCCACCACAAGTCAAATGAAATTAAGATGACCACATAAAATATGAAATATCTGGGGTTCATACTGTCTGCAATGAAATAAAAGTCAAAGTAAAGGCAAGAATCAGTGTTTTTGTTTTGTTTTTTTGTTTTTTAAAATTGCATTTTCCATATTGTCCCAACAATTCTGATTCGTGAGTGTAGATCAGCTATTAATTTGAGAGCTTTGCCCATACAGCTATGGAAACCTCACCAATCTAGTTGGCAAAGTGATGCTTCATTTTTCCAAGACTTCTTTAAAAACGCTATCTCGGGTAACAGTTTGCTCCCAACCTGGATGACAGCTGGACAAATACGATGGCAGTCCCATAGTCAGTCTTGCGCTCTAGTTCATGCACAAGTTACATTAACTGACATCCTGGGCTACAGCATAAGGAGACAGGCAGAGCTTTTCCTCCCCACATGAATTTCAGAAATCAGTCGTGTATCCCTTTGGAAGCTGCTGGAGGGGGTACCAACCCCAGCCTGGACTTGACCTGAATCTGTGACCTTTCTGTGCAGAAGGTCAGTCCTCCCTTCCAGCTCATCTCCAATAAAACAGAGAAGCAAATTCTCACATTTGAAAAATGCAAGCATGTCAAATTTAACATCTTATCTCGAAAATGATCTCTTTTTCTGTTGTTCAACTGATACATGAACAGTTTTTAATGTGCAGAGTCTTCAGCAGTGCCTAGGAGAGCCAGAGGAGACGAGTGGAGATGAAGGTGGCATCAGAATCGGATGTCGGCAAATTTACAGGCTGAGAAATGAGAAGGAGAGATTAGAGGACAATTTGATACATGTTTTGGTGGAGAAAGCAATAACATGAAGAACAGGCACAGAAAAGAGGCAAAGAAGAGAGAAAGAGGAGAGGTGTGCAGCCAAGCAGAACTTGTCTCATTCTCTTTCATCAGCCCTTGCTGTGGCCTCTTCCTCGCTCCCGCTTTACCTCGTTCTCCATCTTCACCAGCTTCTCTTTCCCTCGCTTGGAAAGAGGTAATCAGAGAGAGCGAGCAAGGTAGAGACACAGGCAGAGAGCGAGAAAGGTGCACTCACCCACCCTGAGCTGTCAGAGGTGCTCTGAGGAAACAAGCAGTCCAGTTTGCTCTGCTTTTCAAATTCTTTTGCTCCTCCTCATCTCTCCTGTTGTCTAAAGTGCCGACAAAAACGCTTTGTATTCTGTGCACACGTGTTTGGGTGCGCATGTGTTTCACTTGATTACATATAAGCTGAAGAATCTCTGCATGGGAACACACTGTAAAATTAAGAAATATGTACAACCCCAAAATAGAAAAAGTTGGGATAACATGGAAAATGCAAATAAAAATCTGCAGTGATTCTTACGATTGTTGTAGCTTCTATGTCATTGAAGACAGAATGAGTCCAAGATACTTCATGTTTTGTATGGTCAACTTAATTTCATTTGTTAATATACGTACATGCATTCCTTTATTTCAGGCCTGCAATATATTACAAATAAATTTGGGAGGGGGGCATTTTAAGGATAGTCATGAGGTTAAAACAAAAAGTTATTTCAAACAGATGATGCCAACAGATGACTGTGATCTTGGTTTAGTACAAAAGCAGAGTTCACAAAAGACTGACTCTTGAGGGGAACAATTGGCAAATGATCTTCAGTTTCTTAAGAAAGGCATGAGAAAATTATTGAAATGTTGAAAAACAATGTTCCTCAAAGAAAGACTGGAAGGAATTTTCATATTTCTGTCTTCACAGTGCAGAATATCATCAAACAATGTAAGGAATCTGGGGGAATTTAACTGCATAAAGAGAAAGGGCACAAGGATGGCACTGCATCAAGAACCATCATTCATCAATAGCTGATATAACCATATGGGCACAGTGGTGGGCACAGTTCCGCTAACCGCTTATTAGCAAAGCTAACTTTTCTCTTAGCTGATTAGCTTTTCAGCTAACTTTGACAACCATCAGTGGACCAATTAACTTCCGCTAAATTTTGTTCCGATAACTTTTAGACCGCCAATATCTTTTTCCAGGCATAGTGAATAAAGCTTAACAGTTAAAACATTTGTAAAGCCTGAAATCATACATTTTTTTTTACTGCCTGTTACGTGTTTTGGAGTAGACAGACAGATATGAGAGAAAGAGCTCACTACTCTGCCAGCAGAGAAGACCTGGCTACCAGAGAGAAAGGAAGAGAAGAAAAAAGATCATTTATGTTCACAGCCATACAGTCTTGCAGTCGTGTCACAGGAGACATGCACAGCAAGGCAATTTTGACTTATGGTTAAAATTTTAAACAAACTAATTCCAGACAGGTTATCAAAATTAACATCACCTCTGTCATTTTCACAAAGTGAAAATATCAGCTTTATGTTTTAGTTTTAAAGTAACGCAGTAATTTTGAAGGTTTGAGCATTTAGAGGCACACATGCCAAAAGGCATTATGGGAAAATGAGCTTCCTGTCATCAGTGGTTGGTCGGTTTATTATTAACACACAAGTTTTTGTCACTTATATTTTATTAAGCTTTATACAAATTTTGTACAGAACAAACAATAAGTTAACATGTCTGGGTAACACATTGCTATACTAACACACAAGTTACTGTAATGTGTGGGTTTTTTGTTTACAAATAAAACTGTATTTGTAAATATGTCATTTTTTTTCATTTGTTAAAAAAAGGCAATTTGAAAACTGAAATTTTTGTTTGTTAAGTGTGATTCAGCACTTATCTATATACATAAAGGGCTACGTCTGTCTGCCTGTCTGTCTGTCTGGGATAAACTCCCAAACTATAATATGTAGCCCTAAAAACTATATATATTCCGAATCCTCATAACATGGGGAACAAACTGGTACCATTTTTTAAAAAGTTGAACTGAAAATTACCCCCAAAATAGCCATTTATGTAAGACCATACAGTGTTGTACCATATGCTTTTCATGCTGCCACTTCTGTCTGCCTTTCTGTCTGTCTGAGATAAACTCCCAAACTATAATATGTAGCCCTAAAAACTATACTCAACAAAAATATAAAGGCAACACTTTTGGTTTTGCTCCCATTTGTATGAGATGAACTCAAAGATCTAAAACTTTTTCCACATACACAATATCACCATTTCCCTCAAATATTGTTCACAAACCAGTCTAAATCTGTGATAGTGAGCACTTCTCCTTTGCTGAGATAATCCATCCCACCTCACAGGTGTGCCATATCAAGATGCTGATTAGACACCATGATTAGTGCACAGGTGTGCCTTAGACTGCCCACAATAAAAGGCCACTCTGAAAGGTGCAGTTTTGTTTTATTGGGGGGGGATACCAGAGAGTATCTGGTGTGACCACCATTTGCCTCATGCAGTGCAACACATCTTCTTCGGATAGAGTTGATCAGGTTGTCAGTTGTGGCCTGTGGAATGTTGGTCCACTCCTCTTGCTCAATGGCTGTGCGAAGTTGCTGGATATTGGCAGGAACTGGTACACGCTGTCGTATACGCCAGTCCAGAGCATCCCAAACATGCTCAATGGGTGACATGTCCGGTGAGTATGCCGGCCATGCAAGAACTGGGACATTTTCAGCTTCCAAGAATTGTGTATAGATCCTTGCAACATGGGGCCATGCATTATCCTGCTGCAACATGAGGTGATGTTCTTGGATGTATGGCACAACAATGGGCCTCAGGATCTCGTCACGGTATCTCTGTGCATTCAAAATGCCATCAATAAAATGCACCTGTGTTCTTCGTCCATAACAGACGCCTGCCCATACCATAAACCCACCGCCACCATGGGCCACTCGATCCACAACAATGACATCAGAAAACTGCTCACCCACACGACGCCACACACGCTGTCTGTCATCTGCCCTGGACAGTGTGAACCGGGATTCATCCGTGAAGAGAACACCTCTCCAACATGCCAGCGAATGTGAGCATTTGCCCACTCAAGTCGGTTACGACGACGAACTGGAGTCAGGTCGAGACCCCGATGAGGACGACGAGCATGCAGATGAGCTTCCCTGAGACGGTTTCTGACAGTTTGTGCAGAAATTCTTTGGTTATGCAAACCGATTGTTTCAGCAGCTGTCTGAGTGGCTGGTCTCAGATGATCTTGGAGGTGAACATGCTGGATGTGGAGGTCCTGGGCTGGTGTGGTTACACGTGGTCTGCGGTTGTGAGGCTGGTTGGATGTACTGCCAAATTCTCTGAAACGCCTTTGGAGACGGCTTATGGTAGAGAAATGAACATTCAATACACGAGCAAACAGCTCTGGTTGACATTCCTGCTGTCAGCATGCCAATTGCACGCTCCCTCAAATCTTGCGACATCTGTGGCATTGTGCTGTGTGATAAAACTGCACCTTTCAGAATGGCCTTTTATTGTGGGCAGTCTAAGGCACACCTGTGTACTAATCATGGTGTCTAATCAGCATCTTGATATGGCACACCTGTGAGGTGGGATGGATTATCTCAGCAAAGGAGAAGTGCTCACTATCACAGATTTAGACTGGTTTGTGAACAATATTTGAGGGAAATGGTGATATTGTGTATGTGGAAAAAGTTTTAGATCTTTGAGTTCATCTCATACAAAATGGGAGCAAAACCAAAAGTGTTGCCTTTATATTTTTGTTGAGTATATATATATTCTGAATCCTCATGACATGGGGAACAAACTGGTACCACTTCTTTAAAGCTGAACTGAAAATTATCCCCAAAGTAGCTGGCTGTGGGTATGACCAGGCAGATTCAAATTTCCAGCCCTGTATATGTGTTGGCCATCTCTGTTAATTTAATCCCTTTCTACAGCACAGTCAGCACAGGACAGCCACAGCACACTCAGCAAAACAACAACATGCTTAGGCTGAGGCTGTGGGTATGACCAGGCAGATTCAAATTTCCAGCCCTGTATATGTGTTGGTCATCTCTGTTTATTTAATCCCTTTCTTCAGCTACTTTGTTCTCAACTGTTAAGTACCTGACTGTCCTGTACAACCCAGTTTGCCTTCCTGTCTGAATACATTCATTTTATGTTTGTAAAATGTAAAAACAGTGAAATACACCACTACCTCAATTTTGATTCATTGATATTTACATTTACTGTTACCTACCTTTTATGTGTAATTTTGTTATAAACTTGATTGCAAAACATCTGCATGAAAGACTTCACATGTGTTTGTCTTTTACCCAAGTATTTCCAATTAGTTTGGGGAGTCCACCCCTTATACTTCTGCTGGACAAACTTTAGTCCATTAACTATCATATTTATAAGACATCAGCATTACAAAAACAAATGTTGGGCAACTGTTTTGATTAAAATGATTGGCATTTGGCTTATGTCTAAAACAGGTTAAACAGGTACCCCAGCTAGTAGCAAATGTGTGGCAACTGGTATTCACACTCCCATCCATTAGATGGCAGTGTTCATGGCAGTTTCCTCAATTCCAACACAGACCATCAAGTCATCAGGCACCAATTACACATCATTACCAGTAACATGATTGCCTTACATTTAAGCAGTACAGTCATTGTTCTTATAATGTTCTGTGCGCTCTCATTATTTGGTCCTTACACATTTTTTTCAATTTATGTACATTTGTTCAACATTTAATTGCTTCCACTGCTGTGTGAGTGTGATGTGGTATCACACCTATCACGTGGTCGCACTGTGCTTGTGAGTGTACACGAGTGTGCACAAAACCGTTACCGCGGGATCATACGGCATCCGTACACGGCTGTCCGACCGACTGTCCCTTCCGACAGTGGCTGTAATTTTTTGAGGTTTGCCAATTGGCCTGTTTCGGCCTGTTTCAGCCTCATTCGCCCAACTTCGTGTTATGTGTGAAGGAGCCGTAAGATGCATATGCAGGAAAAAATGGGATCAAATACACCTGAAATGCTTCATTGCTTGTATCCTCACTGCTAAAATGTCTTTTAAATGTAGCAAGAAGAAAGAGAAACATTGCAAAGTCATAAATACTTTACCCTCCCAGCTGTTTCTGGAATGTTTTGCATTCCTAAAATGCAGGAATGGATTTATATTAGCAAATTAAATGAAGCTGATGACACAACAAATGAAGTATCTTGCATGCATACTTTAAATGTAAGAATCACTGAAGGATTTTTTTTTATTTTTTTTATTCCATTTTCTATATTCGCCCAACTTTTTCTGATTTGGGATTGTAGCAAATGTGCACATTACCTTTCCATATGTTTTGTTTCAAATTTCTCATGACAATAGACTGTTCAATTAATATATTTTGGTGTTTTTACAGCAGTATTTTTGAGATGTAAAAAATAATTTGTAAGCTGCGTCAATAGAGAAATTGAAAGCATTCTCACTATGTTACACGTTTCATTTGAGATCATCCAAGATCGTCTAATGCTTATTTTATATTTACAGTGACTGAAAGGTTTCTTAATCAAAAATAGATTAAATGATTATGTAAAAAATGTATTTGCAGCTGGAATAAGATCATGTCATTGTCAAAATTGAAATACTGCAGGTGTCATAACAAATCCACAAGCCTGTAGTGGTGACATGCTCACCAAACACATGCTGAGACTGCTTTTGGCCAGAAATCACTTCACTTTTCTTTCTGTGTCATGTTGAGCAGAATCCCCACAAATCCTGCTCAGTGACTCACCTCTCGATGGTGTCTGTCTTGTTTGCAGCATTGTTATAATTGATGTTGCTGATGTGTGATCGGTAACCCTGTTTGTGTGTGAGAGATAAAGTTTGAGCAAGATCAGCAGCTGGATTGTCACGCACACTGCTGTTTGTGCTTGTCTTCTAGCTAACCTTTTTTGGAGGCAATGTATATTTAGTGGCACATTTTGGATGCATATTTATATTTTGTTTTATTTTGTTTGTGGGTTTTTTTTGTTGTTTGTTTTTTTGTGATCATTAAAAGTACTGCACTCACAATGCTGGATTTTTTTTCCAAATGGTGTTGCATTCATTGAGAGCTAGTATCTGACATCAATTCTGATTCAGCAAGACATGCAGCTTTCATCAGTGTTCACCAGCAGATATCAGGACATGCCCCCTCTGGCCAGTCTTTCATACTTTGTTCAAACTGGCAGTCAAAATCAGATTTATTACATATCTTGATTGTCCACAATATATGTAGCGAAGAACCAGATCCAATCTGTATGTCTGTGTTGCAGTCCTCATCTACCTTCTTAACCACATCGGCCGCTACAGTAGTCAAAGTCATACACGTGGACACAGTCACATGACTGCTGTCCAGTGTCTGAACACTGAAACTAAACTCATACAAAGTTCTGTGACTCACATGTTATGAATTAGAAAAATAACAAAGCTGGTATCTTTATAATGTATTTATATTGCTGTATATGTGCTGTCAAATCATGGCTGGCTGAACAAAACCACACACAAATGCACACAAAAACATCCAAACTCAGTGTGAACTATAAAAGTCACTTTCAAAAATGGTCTCAGAAAATGCAGAGTGTGGAACAAAAGACTTTACCAAACACAGGTGATGCGGACAGATTCAGCAGCACCTGAAATGCCTACCAGGATAAATAGAAAAACACACAAGTCTCCTGTGTGTGTGAGACGCATGTATCTGGCGTAACATGCAGAGTGTTTCAGGTATGAGGTCTTATAGACACAGCAAAAAAAAAAAAAAAAACACCCACAATTTAATCTGAGCATTTAGACCAAAATGGCTTTGCAAAAAATGTGATTTGAATTGTTTTTCAAACCACCTATAAATAAGGATGGAAACAGATTTGGAAAAACAGATTTCGGATTTTTGGATTATGCCTGGCAGTCTGAGCAAAGTCATAAAATGTTAGCAGTATAGCTGCGGTTGCAGCATGGTCTGTCTAAATATTCTATGACCTTTATCTGGATGAAAGTCCATGATGTCATGGTTTTATATTTCTGTAGTTATACAGAAACAGCAGAATGGAGCCAGCAGGAGAAACCAGACCTTGATGACTCAGATAAAACACGCAATGACACGTAGATGTGCTTCACGCCACTCCTCTTTTGCTGTGACCCATAATGCCTGGCTGTGGCGGTAGCTGCCTTCAGGCCACCTTGACCTTTGTGAGGCAAATTTCTCCTGATGGATGCTGTTTGGGTGAACACATGTTCATTGGTCTGCTGTTAATTAGAACGAAACAACAAACCAACAGCTATGTTGGTGCACCATTGACCCAGATACACAGTTTTACACATGCGTGCACACTGGGGCATACACACATACACACACACACTCACACAAAACCTCAGAAGTGCACCGAATTAAATACATGCATGTGGACCTTAATTTGTGTACAAATGAACATATCTGCATTTTGGGTCTTGGTGACGTTATGCCCTCTAAGGAGTGGCCTCCGAGTTTCTAGAAGCCACTGGTTTCTAGATAAGCTCAGATGCATTCTGAGCATCCAGAACAGTAATTTTAATGTTTTGAGAAGACCATAAAGTGGACACCATTTGACTTATGCAATTTGAAACTGTGGATATAAGTACTTTATTCTGAGAATAGCCGACATTGATTTTACTAACATCCTGGTGTAAATAAGGTATCACCACATTTGTAGAACTCAAAAAGAATGATAGGTTGACTTTTCATTAAAAAAAAACAACTGTATTCATAAATATGAAAGAACAGGCTCTTAATAATTATTAACTATCACATACTGTATTTTTTTTTTTCAAGATTTGTTTTTGCATAAGTTTGAAAAAACAACAGATCATAAGTTTAGGATAATTACTTATCATGAATTTAATTTTCAAAGTGGCACTAATGGCAACACTCATATTGAACATAATTTCACTTGCATAGACTGATTTTGGAGATCAAGCAATAATTGCAGATGGGCTTTCTGAGGTCCCAGATAGCTTTTCTGATTTCCTTTTCTAATTTTCAGAATTTAGTAAATTAGCATATGGTTCATTGATACTTATGTGTAGACACTCGTCCCTAGAGGCAACTACTGTATTTTTGGTTTCAAATCTGGGCAAATGCAGTCCCAGAAAATTCTGAATGTGTTGGGGAAAGTGTAGTGACACGGACCCACAACAGGGGGCGCAAATGAATGGTCAATAGATGAGCCAAAAGGTAACAATTTAATGTTGTGAATGTGCACAACAATTATACAGACAATCACAGAATCTAATAGCAGACAATACACCAAGGTGACGTGTGGGCAGGCTCGAGGAAAGAAGACGTCTGTCCTGAGAAGAGCCGGGACCACACGATTTCCACCGCCACAGAACCTGGTGAATACTGGAGCCGCCAAGTCCCGCATTCCCAGGTGATCACCGTCCCCGACTGTCGGATCTGGTACTGCTGGCGAGGAGCACAAACAGTGAGATGTGGGTGTGTGCACACCCAGTAACAAAAACAGTCAGAAGGTGGAAAGTCACCTCCACCTCTAATCACACACTCTTGCAGCTCCTGTTAAACCACTTATCTGGTTGGAGTGTGAAGCGAAGCCGTCGCTGTTCACACCAAACGCCAATCCAGCAGATAAGGCACACCACAGGAAAACGGCTGCAAAAGAGTTCAGACTTATGACACAGTTTTTGATACAGCAGAGAATTACCTTCACAGGTAGATGATATCTCGGCAACGAGGTGGAGACGACGTCCGGTCTTTATGGAGTGAGATGATGTAGTGTAGATGGGTGACAGCTGTCAAGAGATAATGAGTGACAGCTGTCACCCCCGGCTGTGTCCGTGCCTGAAGCCCGCACTTCAGGCAGGGCGCCCTCTGGTGGTGGGCCAGCAGTACTTCCTCTTCTGGCGGCCCACACAACAGAATGTGACAAACAAGAAACAGGTGTTGTAAACAAGTCAATGCTGCTAAAAATACAAACTTGCAGAAACAAAGATACTATTCTGACATGGTTTGCACATAAAGCCTCGGTCCCACCGAGTGAAGAAGGAGTGAAGAAGGAGCCACGCACCCTGTTTTTTTTTTTGTTTCGTGAGCTATCGTGGCATTATAGTGGCTCAGAGTGGCTCTTAGACGCACTGTCTTCAGTTAACGAGGCTCCTCTCTGAGCGTGGCGCTAATTTCAAGATGTTCAAAATTTAGCAACAACAGTGTGGCGCAGTTTGTGTTCGAGGTCCTGCGACGGCTTAGTGGCATTTGCGTGGGGCTTACGAGTCTGCAAAAAGTCCATTATCCGTGCGCCTGTCACCTTCGCAGGACCTGAGAGGCTATTTTTGGAGCGGCTCTCCTCCTTTGCGCACCAAATTCCACCTGCTCTGTGCACTGGACTCTATATAAAATAATTATTTTGTAGCGGATTAATCATTTTCTGTCAAACCTTGGATGCTGAAAATACCTCTAATCACTTCTGGAATTAATGGATCACATGAGCTCCGCTGTGTGAGCGCACTGAGGCAGTGACTCATCATCACGCTTCAAATGAGCATTTAGGCAGAACGCCAGCTCACAAAAGAGTGATATTTCAGGTCAGTATTGGATGAACACAAAGTTAAAATTTGGGTGACTGCGTGAAGTGGATGTGTGTTTAAAGCCATGGAAAGATAATAACGCCAGTGGAGCAGCTAAGGAGCAGGAGCTGTGCGGCAACACAGGTGGAGAGCGCGCAAAAAGACCGATTTGAAGACATAACACAAGTTAAAAGTTGTATCATGGTGACTTGTAAGCTGCGGAAGAAATAAGAAATATATATATTGAAAATACTCACAGGGTGATATAATAAACGGCCACCTCATTCTGTATGCAAACGGCAACCGGCGCGCAAAAGAGTGCTTTGCAGAAATAAACGGACGAACAGAAAGTTAAAGTGGATTCACGTTGTAAAAATGATTGTGCTTAAAGCCAGGGAAAAAAATAAAGCCAGCAAGCCACAGATGGAAAGGAAGCCAGAAAGAGCAGAGAGGCGGCTGTTCATGAAAGGACAACATCAGCGCGCCGCGCGCAAAAGAGCGATTTTGCAGAAATAAACAGACAAACATAAAGTTTTGTGTGTTTAAGCCGCAAAAAAACAATTAAAAAAAAAGCCACGAGAGCCGCAGAGCCAGCGAGGAGCACGAGGCGCGGCTCTCCAGGAACCCGTGATTCGGGGTCTAGCTGGTCTGGTGCACTTACAGGTGGACAGCAGCCTGGCACACAGCGCACACTGCGGAACTGTGATGAGTGTCTATTTTTGGACTGTGTTTAAAAAAAAAAGAGGAACATCTTTAAATGCTGCTGTGCATCTGTGAATTGAAAACCCCCACTTGAAGGGACCAGGTGTGGAGGGCTGGAGGTTGGACCAAACTCATGCCTAACGTGCCCCACATGGCGTTATCATGGGCGCTATCATGGCACTACGTGGATAATGTGGCTGATGCGAGCCATTCGAGGCTGTAATGACAGGTCGGTCGTGGCTCACTAGAGGCTGCTACACGGCACATGCTGGGTACAGAGAGGCACATAGTCGCACCTTCATAGTGGATACGTGATAGATCAAAACGTGGGTCAGTCTTCAAATAATCACCCCACCCCATGCGTGGCTCCTTCTTCAGCCTTCATTATTCGGTGGGTACTGAGGCTTAAGACTGGCATAGCATGTTTCAAGTACACACATATATGTCAGAAGGTGGGGGGGGACATACCATATTCTGTCCCCCCTGGTTGAAAAGGTGGGGGGGCATGTCCCCCCTATCCCCCACCAAATTGCGCCCATGCTCGGATGAATACCAGAGCTGCTCTGGCGAGACTCAACAAAAAGGAAGAAGTCAAAAGAAAATACTGATGGAATGAAACAAGACAGATTAATCAGGTAGCTCATACAGGTAGTGTGAGTGGGACTCGAACAAACAAACAAACAAACAAAACTAGTCTATAAACATGATGCACATGAGGTGACAGTATTGGTTCTGAAAAACCAATAAAGCCAGTACAACCAGCAGCATAACAGAATGTATTATCTCAAGTTCTCGCAAGGCCAGATACTCTAGAACGTGTGTTAGTCTAAACAGTTTTAAAGGTCCCCAGTGTGCTGTTTGTTACTCACACATCATCATGATGAAAAGTCTGACCTGAAGGCACAACGCACCAACTTAATAAACTCTCCTTCCACTTGTATGCATTAAAGTTATTTTTAGCAGGTTGTCATTACTGTCCATAAACTTAATAGCATTCCTGATGATGTCATGTTAACATTTATCATGCTAAGCAGCGTGGACTAATGAGGCTGTGTGCGTGCGTGAGTGTGTGTGCACGTGGCCATTTCTTTGTTGTGAATCAGAATCTCATCTACTGATGTAGCATTCTGGGTTCCAATGCCACAGTTCTGGTGACTGATCCACCGGTCAGTTGCTAACCATGAAATGGCAGTGACATTATACAAGTGGGGAAACATCTGAAGATGGGTAAAGGTATAGAGATCATGTGGTATTGGAATGGAACTCTTTCATGCAGGTAGAGAGGCGCTGTACTCCTGACATTGCAAGTACTGTTCTTTTATTTGGTTCCATTTGAGAGAGAAGTATCATCCCAGCGGACTGGTAAAAGGACTTTTTGTCCTTCTCTGGCAAGGAATAATTGCAACAACTTCGGGCGTATCACACTGGTCTCTGTTCCGGGCAACTTACTTGCAAGTCATTGTCAATACAGTTGCTCTCTGCTCAACATCCAGAGCAGCTTGCTTTTAAGAAGTCAACCAGTGACTGCATCCAAGCTCTGAGAAGACTCATTGCATGCATGCATGAATATCAGCAATGCTTCTTTGTGATCTGTGTTGACTTAAATATGATTTGAAATGAAAATGGAGATTGCTGATAATATATCACCAAGGTTCATAAAAACACGGCTTGATACAAAAACACATTGCAAACACTAATCACACACTCCAGCCTTAACAGAAAAAGAAAAACTCACCTCTACCATCTGCATCAGAGCACAAGACAGGGTGCGAGATACCAAATTTTCAGTTAGAGATAAGTAAACAGTTTTTAATTTACCTTATAAAGCAATATTTACCTGCATACTTTGTAATTCCATTCATTCAATAATTTGTGTGTGAAGTTTTCTTCAATGACTGGCTGAAACAGCTGCACCTTACTTCATGAAGTTTTCATAAGGGCCCCTCAAACATAGTGCGAATTTGGTCAAATTGCGCATGAAGTGCGCATGAAGCAGGAATCATATGCAATACGTGTAAAATTGTAGCTGCCTCCAATGCCTCGTACACCTGTTGCTACAACTATTTGTGCACACCAGCAGCTGAAAGACAGAGTGTGCGCTGTGAGAGCGCATCAAACCCTCTTGTGGCAGGTGTCAGCCAAATTCCAGCTGACACGCACGAACATCTAACACTGCTCGTTTGGCACTTAGAAAATGTGTGGCCATTTGCACTGTTAACACAACAGTCTGTCAAGTAATCGTGCACATCCAGCGATTGTTGTGCACATCCAGCTTGACAATCACTGTTGAGCTGGACGTGATATTTGTCTAAGTACCCCACGAGTGTGGCTTTGCAAAAAGCCACCCACATGTGGTGCATGTGTCTCACGTGTCCCCCCCCCCCACACACACACGCACGCTTACACTTGCATAAAATGTTGTTGTCTTACACACCTCTCTGCAGCTTCTCTCCCCCTGCCATCCCCTCATTACCCCATCCCCATAGAGACGGTGCCTGTTCCCAGACCACCAATAACCAGCAAAAATCTATTTAAGCATAAAAATTCAAAAAGAAAAAATAATATAGCACCTTCAACTGCACCACAGACTAAAACAGTTAAATGTGGTCTATTAAACATTAGGTCTCTCTCTTCTAAGTCCCTGTTAGTAAATGATATAATAATTGATCAACATATTGATTTATTCTGCCTTACAGAAACCTGGTTACAGCAGGATGAATATGTTAGTTTAAATGAGTCAACACCCCCGAGTCACACTAACTGCCAGAACGCTCGTAGCACGGGCCGAGGCGGAGGATTAGCAGCAATCTTCCATTCCAGCTTATTAATTAATCAAAAACCCAGACAGAGCTTTAATTCATTTGAAAGCTTGACTCTTAGTCTTGTCCATCCAAATTGGAAGTCCCAAAAACCAGTTTTATTTGTTGTTATCTATCGTCCTCCTGGTCGTTACTGTGAGTTTCTCTGTAAATTTTCAGAACTTTTGTCTGACTTAGTGCTTAGCTCAGATAAGATAATTATAGTGGGCGATTTTAACATCCACACAGATGCTGAGAATGACAGCCTCAACACTGCATTTAATCTATTATTAGACTCAATTGGCTTTGCTCAAAATGTAAATGAGTTCACCCACCACTTTAATCATATCTTAGATCTTGTTCTGACTTATGGTATGGAAATTGAAGACTTAATAGTATTCCCTGAAAACTCCCTTCTGTCTGATCATTTCTTAATAACATTTACATTTACTCTGATGGACTACCCAGCAGTGGGGAATAAGTTTCATTACACTAGAAGTCTTTCAAAAAGCGCTGTAACTAGGTTTAAGGATATGATTCCTTCTTTATGTTCTCTAATGCCATATACCAACACAGTGCAGAGCAGCTACCTAAACTCTGTAAGTGAGATAGAGTATCTCGTCAATAGTTTTACATCCTCATTGAAGACAACTTTGGATGCTGTAGCTCCTCTGAAAAAGAGAGCTTTAAATCAGAAGTGCCTGACGCCGTGGTATAACTCACAAACTCGCAGCTTAAAGCAGATAACCCGTAAGTTGGAGAGGAAATGGCGTCTCACTAATTTAGAAAATCTTCACTTAGCCTGGAAAAAGAGTCTGTTGCTCTATAAAAAAAAAAACCCTCCGTAAAGCTAGGACATCTTACTACTCATCACTAATTGAAGAAAATAAGAACAACCCCAGGTTTCTTTTCAGCACTGTAGCCAGGCTGACAAAGAGTCAGAGCTCTATTGAGCCGAGTATTCCTTTAACTTTAACTAGTAATGACTTCATGACTTTCTTTGCTAATAAAATTTTAACTATTAGAGAAAAAATTACTCATAACCATCCCAAAGACATATCGTTATCTTTGGCTGCTTTCAGTGATGCCGGTATTTGGTTAGACTCTTTCTCTCCGATTGTTCTGTCTGAGTTATTTTCATTAGTTACTTCATCCAAACCATCAACATGTCTATTAGACCCCATTCCTACCAGGCTGCTCAAGGAAGCCCTACCATTATTTAATGCTTCGATCTTAAATATGATCAATCTATCTTTATTAGTTGGCTATGTACCACAGGCTTTTAAGGTGGCAGTAATTAAACCATTACTTAAAAAGCCATCACTTGACCCAGCTATCTTAGCTAATTATAGGCCAATCTCCAACCTTCCTTTTCTCTCAAAAATTCTTGAAAGGATAGTTGTAAAACAGCTAACTGATCATCTGCAGAGGAATGGTCTATTTGAAGAGTTTCAGTCAGGTTTTAGAATTCATCGTAGTACAGAAACAGCATTAGTGAAGGTTACAAATGATCTTCTTATGGCCTCAGACAGTGGACTCATCTCTGTGCTTGTTCTGTTAGACCTCAGTGCTGCTTTTGATACTGTTGACCATAAAATTTTATTACAGAGATTAGAGCATGCCATAGGTATTAAAGGCACTGTGCTGCGGTGTGTTTGAATCATATTTATCTAATAGATTACAATTTGTTCATGTAAATGGGGAATCTTCTTCACAGACTAAGGTTAATTATGGAGTTCCACAAGGTTCTGTGCTAGGACCAATTTTATTCACTTTATACATGCTTCCCTTAGGCAGTATTATTAGACGGCATTGCTTAAATTTTCATTGTTACGCAGATGATACCCAGCTTTATCTATCCATGAAGCCAGAGGACACACACCAATTAGCTAAACTGCATGATTGTCTTACAGACATAAGGACATGGATGACCTCTAATTCCTGCTTTTAAACTCAGATAAAACTGAAGTTATTGTACTTGGCCCCACAAATCTTAGAAACATGGTGTCTAACCAGATCCTTACTCTGGATGGCATTACCCTGACCTCTAGTAATACTGTGAGAAATCTTGGAGTCATTTTTGATCAGGATATGTCATTCAAAGCGCATATTAAACAAATATGTAAGACTGCTTTTTTGCATTTACGCAATATCTATAAAATTAGAAATGTCTTGTCTCAGAGTGATGCTGAAAAACTAATTCATGCATTTATTTCCTCTAGGCTGGACTACTGTAATTCATTATTATCAGGTTGTCCTAAAAGTTCCCTTTAATTCAAAATGCTGCAGCTAGAGTACTGACGGGGACTAGAAGGAGAGAGCATATCTCACCCATATTGGCCTCTCTTCATTGGCTTCCTGTTAATTCTAGAATAGAATTTAAAATTTTCTTCTTACTTATAAGGTTTTGAATAATCAGGTCCCTTCTTATCTTAGGGACCTCATAGTACCATATCACCCCAATAGAGTGCTTCGCTCTCAGACTGCAGGCTTACTTGTAGTTCCTAGGGTTTGTAAGAGTAGAATGGGAGGCAGAGCCTTCAGCTTTCAGGCTCCTCTCCTGTGGAACCAGCTCCAAATTCGGATCAGGGAGACAGACACCCTCTCTACTTTTAAGATTAGGCTGCACTGAGTGTTTCTTTCTCTTTTTGCTCTGTATGCACCACTCTGCATTTAATCATTAGTGATTGATCTCTGCTCCCCTCCACAGCATGTCTTTTTCCTGGTTCTCTCCCTCAGCCCCAACCAGTCCCAGCAGAGGACTGCCCCTCCCTGAGCCTGGTTCTGCTGGAGGTTTCTTCCTGTTAAAAGGGAGTTTTTCCTTCCCACTGTCGCCAAGTGCTTGCTCACAGGGGGTCGTTTTGACCATTGGGGTTTTTACGTAATTATTGTATGGCCTTGCCTTACAATATAAAGCGCCTTGGGGCAACTGTTTGTTGTGATTTGGCACTATATAAATAAAATTGATTGATTGATTGATTGATAAAATGCCTATATGTATGTACAGATCTGATCACATGGGGCCAGACAGCAAGGTCTGATCGCACACAGCACAGGGAGGGGCCTGTCAGCTGATCACAGCACACTGAGGGGTGGATGACAGCTCAGTGCACATATTACAAACACTGAAACCACCAGGACAGTTATATAAATAATTACGACAATACCTACATATGCAGTTACATAACAAATAACGAAAATGAATGACCATATAACGCAGAGAATGACACGTTGGTCTGACTGCTGAATGGACGGTGGTGTGTGTCCACTCACAGCTGCAGCTGTAAAGATCTCTGCTCCTGGACGTCCCAGCTGGAGGACATGTTCCATGTTTGGAACAACATGTCTCTGCCTGCTATGCTCACGTGGAAATATATAAAACATCTTTCACCTTCACGCTGGGCTGCAGCTCATCCATGTACTCATTGATTTCAGGCATTTTTCCGCATTGACAACAGGACAGCGATGGTAGCTCAGTGGTAAAGTTTCTGGCTGGCAATGAGAGCTTTTGGAAAGTGCAGGTTCGAATCCCGTGGGTGCCTTATATTTTTTAGTTTTGTTTATTTTCACAGCAGCTGTGTAACCATATGGTGCAGCTACTCGCATTATGTTCCCACGTGCACAAACCATCGCAGCTATGTGTCAAGGGGCCCTAAAAAGCAGTTAATGTTACAGGTGATAATCCACCTCTCATTACAGTTACTATAACTTCCAGAATTATGTCTGCCTGCTGATTCCATGCATATACCTAAAGTTGCTTCGTCCTAAAAGTTGATTCGAGGCTGACTGGCTGGCATTTATTCCTATGGATTTTTTTAATCAGAGAGGGGGGGGGATCGAACACGTGATTAGTGGCACCCAGCCGCGTCGCCTTAACCACTATTCTACGCGACCGGGCTGAAGCAACTTTTACACAAGAGGCTATACCAGCACCGCAGAGAGGTCGCCAGTGGACCTCAGTCTGCAGTTCATCTCCACCTGAAAGACACTAACCACACGTTTGAGGACAAGGAAGTTAAAATGTTAGCCAGAGAGAAGAATGGTTTGAGAGAGGTGTCAAGGAAGCATTCTTTGTAAAGCATTGAAACCCAGCCTTAACCACGGAGCGGGTCTCAGACATGCTTTGTCCCCTGTTAGCCAACTGTGGTACCCCACGTCACAGCAGTTTCAGTCTTTTGTGTCATGGTAATGAGGAGAGAGTCATCAGGAGAGAGTCGTCAAGGAGCCATCAGGGGAGGCTTCCGTCCTGTCATTAGGAGAGTGCTAACTAGAGCACAATAGGTGCTAATTAGAGCTATTGTTTAGTCACTAACCTATAGCAGTCAGCCTCTCGGTAGAAGGGGTCTGGTTAGGTTAAAAAACTCCAGCTTTTGTTGGCTTCTGGTTTATTCTTCTCTACAAGAGTCAAGACAGAATCAGACTACCAGAGCAAGAATTTTAGCTGAGGAAGCTTCTGTGATTTGAAGCGAAATGTCCTCACGTGAAGCAACCCAGTCCAGTCGAAGATTCAAGCTTCTCTACCTGATTAACTATTTATACACATTATTTGTAAGTTTTAGCATTTAAAATGAGAAAAAACACAAAAACGAACTTGATTTTTTTTCAGTTTTTTAGTGAAAAATGATTGTTATGTAAAGGAAGTTTGGATTTCACATTTTTAACAGGAAGCTGTACGTGTTTACAATCAAAATAATTAATTTTGTGTGTCTAGAACACAGAAACAGTGCAGAAACAGTGCAAAAGGAAACATTTTACAAGGCGAAAATATTCAAAAAGTAACCAATTTTAAAGTGCAGAACCAAACAATATGAATAACAACAAACAAAGTGCAAAACTATATATAAATATATCAATTATTATCTGTATTATTAAAATGTGCAATAAATCACTCATTTGATCACTCATTTTGTGCAGAATTATACAATATGAATAAAACAATAAAGTGTCAAACTATATACAAATATATAACCAAGAATCAAAATTAGATCTAAACTACATCAGTCCATTGTCAGTGTGGTACTGTTTGTAACAGTTTCTGTCTGGCTGAAGACAGAGGCCAATTTTACAAAGTTTGCACATCCAGCAGGTTGACCTCTTGCAAACCTTGCAAGAACGCCGCCCCTTTGTGGATTGCTGGCAAGGTGGGTTTCCACTGCTTGTTGGCACCGGGCCAGTGGCTTGTGGCTGATGGAGCCATCACACCCACACAAACACGCACACACACTTCACAAATACACTAACACCCTGCCTTTTCCTCAAAAATTACTACATTTATGTTTGCTGTCTCTCTGTACTTTTCTGTCACTTTTGCGCTCTTTTTCATACTTTTCCCTCGTTTCAAAAGTCACCGAACACACTTTACTGTAATATATGCAACATATAGCATACTGTTGGAAAGCACGGGTTCTTGGCTTACTGTCAGTGTTGAAATTTTTCAGATTGAGGGCTTACATGAGAACTTACGGTAATGAGAATCAGCGGCGCACTAGTGTGAAACTTCTGTGTTTTTCCTCTGCGTGATGACATCACAGGCTTACGTTTACTGTAATACACCATATATCATTGGAAAGCCCTTGGTGTTAGCTTAACAATGCACTTTGAATCATTCGGATTGGACAAACTATGGCGGAGTTACCGTAAAACAAATATGCATATGGAAAATATGGCGTGGGCGCCATCGCCGTAGATAAAGGATTAAGAAAAGAAAAGCTTTGGAGGAAGATGCTGCCAAGTGTGCAAAGCTCAGATATTTTTTCAAGAAGACAGAGCGAAGAGGGAAATGGTAAATAGGGCCGGGCATAACAGGCTACATGCCTGTTGATGCAACATTTGTAGTACAGTACCACCTCTTCCAGCTACTTACAGACTTCACTGACGATATTTTCAATCGTACTTGGCTCCAGCTCAAACTGTGCGACAAAACCGCAGAGTTTAAAAGTTCAGAGAGCACGGTTCATGTTCTCACACTGTACGGCCCGATGCTCTGATGCGATCTGACTGCTCACATTGTACGTTCAAAAACCACACGTCGGGCTTGTGTTTCCAAAAGCAAAACATAACAGAAGCTTTTCTTTTTCTTTTTTCTTTTTTTTTCCGCGCTGTTGAAGCAGCGCTACAAGCGTCTACGCGCTGATTATGTTCCCAGCACACCCCTGCTCTTTATATATGTCCTTATCAGAAAACCACTGCCTTGTGCATTGAACCTCCCACTCACTCCAGTTGGGATGCAAATTCATGATCTTCAACATGGGCGGCAGATGCTCTGACCAGTCAGCCAAAACCCGGGCTCTGGCTTAAGTGGCCATAGTATCCTTTGGCTGTCGGGGCTATTGACTACCACAGGCACAGCAACTCCTGCTTGCTTCTGTCACACTAGCAATGCACCAGGTTTGAGTGAATCCCAACTGTTAAAGGGAAAATAATGTAATTGGTTATGTTTTGCCCATAACACACCCCTGATTAAAGAGTTGACTTTCTCCAACACCTTTGCATCCAGGACTCTGCTATGCTCTGATATCGTAAATCCCTGTTCGTGGGTGGACACACCCCAAAACCATCAGCACTGCTCACATACTGTAACACTGTCAACATAGAGTGCTTTGACTCTTAACACATGACATAAGGTGACAATGGATGCTTGACTTTGTGTGAAATGAGCAGTTACTTAAAGAAATCCACATGACATGTACTACTTGTACTGTAAGGGAAGGTAATCTACATCACTACAGACATGTGGATGGTCCAACATGCAGGTGCAATGGGAAAGGCACGAGAACATGGGGATGGACCAGTGTTCTGTCCAAACAGTACTCAAGGTGATTTTGTAATGGGGTGGATGTTTCCAGAGCTGGCATGACCTGATGTTGCATAAAAGCAGACACTTATTTTGCTGTTGCGTGGAGGCTGTACATCAGGGTGGTTCGATGCCAAGTTGTCTATTAAAAATGCAGAATCTATAATTGATTTCTCAGCTAGCAAAGACTAGACACAGCTCTGACCGATGATGTTGAACACTTTCATGTTTCCAGCAACAACAAATAAACTGCTCCCACTATGCCAGGCCACATTTAAGAAATGCAGTGCCTCCAATCAAGTCCTTGGACCATCCTTGTTTAGTTCCTGTTGTTTGTGCTCAGCTTACTGTCTTTATGAGGGTGTTTGTTCAGATTTGTGTTTTGTAATTTTTTTAAATTATGTCTGGATCTGTTTCTGTATTACTTTGGGCTTTGTCTGAGTGTTACCACTTAGTCTTTCTTTGGTCTTTTTTTAATGCCGGTGGTGATGTGGTTATCACTCTCGCTTTGATTGTTGATATCTCACAAATGTTGTGAATGGATTGTGTCAAAATGTGGTGGAGAAACTCATCAATTATTATAATTGTTGCAGCTCTGTGTGTGCTTTTAAAATGAAAACATTAATTTTTATAGACAAGCAGACAGATGAAACTATTACACATGAATTCTGAAATGAGTTTTTAATTATGTACAGTGCTTTTTGTTTCGCTAATTAAAATGGAAAGGAACAGACTAATATTGTTTTTGTGTTCAATCCAAATTGATTTGCTTCCTGCAGGAACATTCAGAGGTGTTTGTAAGAAGATCGACCACTTCCCAGATGATGCCGACTATGAAGCAGACGCTGCTGAATATCTTCTCCGTAAGTCTGAACTCAATCTTATTACACAAACATGCACAAATGGCTTGTACACATAAAGCACCAAGATCGCTAGGTGACATCTACAATATTTTGGATCCATATTTGAAAAACATGCATGGAAACACTACCTACACCCACTATCCAAATGTATAGCAGCAGATACCACAAGGTGCCTCTACCATTGTATTTTGAAAGGACAAGCTTAAAAACATTTAAACCTTTATTTTCTTTTGCTTATATTCACAGTATGACTTTATCTCATGCTATTTATATTTGTTGGTTTACATGATGTGTTTTTATTTTGGTGTTATTCTCTTTCTCTTTAGATTTTTTGATATTGTAGCTATGGAGAACAGTTTGAAATGTTCTGACTGTTCTATATAAATAATAATTCTATTTTTTATTATTATTTATATAGCATAGCCATTCCTTTTTAACAACAGACAGCTGGAGGTGATGATCTAGTGGTTAAGTGGTGGGCTTGAGACCAGAGGAATCTCAGTTTAAATCCTCACCCTTGAGCAAGATCATTAATCCCCCAGTTTCTCCCAGTGTGCAGTTGAGGACCTTGTATGGCAGTACCCTGACATCGTGTGTGTGTGTGTGTGTGTGTGTGTGTGTGTGTGTGTGTGTGTGTGTGTGTGTGTGTGTGTGTGTGTGTGTGTGTGTGTGTGTGTGTGTGTGTGTGTGTGTGTGTGTGTGTGTAAGACATCAGTCTAAACCGCTTTGAGCTTCTGATTCAGATGAAAAAATGTGACATAAATGCAGTCCAATTAACAACAATAATTATTATTATCAAGACCCAACTTGAAAATAGATCAAAGGTTTATTTCACTCATTTTAAAATAGTCATCATGAACAAACACAAAGACAGAGAACACAACATTAACAGTAACGTGCAAATCTTGAAGTGTAATAAGAAGCAGATCTCATTTCTGGGTGCCTTCAATGATCAGCAGCTCTTTTTCATTTAAAGTGACAGACATACAAACAACAAACAATAAAGAAGCTTGTTTTAAAGGATGTGTACCCCTCCGTGTTGTCTGAAGTGAGTCTTTTTGGATACAAATAATTACTGCCGGTTCTTAGGGGACGCAACAGACTACATTTAGCTGCACATAAGGTGTGTGTTGTGGAATTTTCGTGATGATGTCAGCAAGAAATGAGACCGGCAAGCAAGGACCACCAGGAATCGATATACGATGCAGAGAGAGAGATTTAATTGCAGTTGAAGCACAATAACAGATGTATCTGGAGAGTCTCCCGACGCACATGCAAGCAAACATAAAATACAGTGTTCTGATCTTAGAAGCTCAGCGGTCTTAAGGACCCCTGCCTTAGTAAAACAAATCCTTAATACAGATATGGCCTTCAATTAGTCTGGGACACAATCAGATGTTATGTTGTGGACTCGGAGAAACGCAACCTGTTCTATGGATGACCCTGACCCAGTATGCACAGTGGTGGGCACAGCTAACCACAAAGTTAGCTTTGATAACCGAGAATAAACTAACTGAAAAGTTAACATTTATAACGCTAAACCGATAAACCACTAAAAAATTTCATGGAAGCTACAGCTAACCGCTAACTTTCAGTATTGTCTCCAGTACACTCTCAGCTACTGACAAGCTGGTTTTGAGTTTCTGTTATGCTTCTGATTAGATTCAAAGATGATCACAAACCCAACACAACCAATGAGTCAGCACTTCTATCTTTGTGCAGCCTAGCTAACTGCTAGCCGCTAATTTTGGAGGCTCATTTTACCCATAATGCATTTTGGCATCTGTGTGTGTTAATGTTCAAACATTCAGAATTAGTGCATTATTTTAAAATTAAAAGATTTGTGTTATATTTTCACTCAAAACCATAAGTCAAACCTGCTTTCTTTTTCATGACTTCTACCTCACGTTCGGGCCACTGTATGCTGTGAATGTAAATGATGTTTGTTCTTTTGTTTTTGTAGCAACCTGGCAGCCTGGCCCCTTTTGCTGGGGTAGAGTTGAGCTAAGCTCCTCTCAGCTGCCTGACTGCTGCAAAATATGTAGCAGACAGGAACCAACATGCATGATTTTAGGGTTTTCAAATGTTTTTCACCGTTACTAACTATGAAAAAAAAAATGATAGCGGACTAAATTAGCGGAACTAAATTTAGAGGAAGCTAATTGGTCCGTTGACGGTTTTTGAAGTTAGCTGAAAAGCTAATCCTCTATTAGCACTGGTACCACAGTCTCTTATGCAAAGAGACTGGTAGCGTGTTTTTGAAAACATGGCTGTGACTGGTCCATCTGATACGTCGGCCGCTATTGGCTATCACGCCACGCTCTGTGATTGGCTGTGGCGTAACCGCCGAAAATGGTGAAAAACCGAATAGCAACTGGTTACCCACAGTCTCTTTGGAGGAAGTGGAAACAACTACACCTAAAACAAAGGTCTGAGCCAATTCAGAGGAGCAGTGTGTCTCAGCCACTCAGCAAATGTCAGAATCCTGACTAAAAAGTCACGTGACCAAATAACCGACGACTCCTTTGCCTTGGCTGGAGAGTGGAACCAACTTAATCCGCTAACAAAAAGTTAGCGTTCCGCTAATTAGCGGTTAGGGGAACACCAATGTTTCACCGACAGTGTGGAATATGACTCCTATAAAAAGTCAGATTTTTGATTTCATATCTCAAAATTCTACTTGTCTTCCCCACAATTTTTTGTTTTGTTTTGTTTTGTTTTTTACAGCAGCAGCATCATTTCTCTCTGATAACAAAACTATGTGCTTCACTTCTGTGTCATGACGTAACATTTACCTTTGGTTGGGTTATGGTTATGATCATGGTTAGGTTAGTGTTTCTGTGCACATTAAATAGCCAACTTGTCCTATATTGTTGTTGTATCTAAACAAACCTTTTGCATCAAAATGTAATGAGTTGGAAGGGAGTGAGAATGTGTTGCAAAATTATGACTTCCAACATCTATATTTTGACACTTTATCTGATAAATTTGGCTAACTATGAGGACTTTTGTCTTCCTTTAATTTCCTACTTTGTAATTTGTTTCCCTCTGTCTCTTGGTGAAAACGGACATCCATACAGAGGGGATGGACGGGTGCAAGAACGACACATATGAAGTTGCCGGAATCTGAGCAAACATAAGATAACAGAGTGTTCATAAAGGAGAGAACAGAGAGGGTTTCGTCTGCAGACGTATGATCTATGCCGTTTGTTGTATCAGTAATGGCACAGCGGTAAAAAGAGCAGGCAGCGCTCTCTGTTGACTTTGTGACAGTAAAGATGGATGCAGCAAGAAAACAACAACAAAAACAGAAAATGGATCCAGTCTGTGCTTCTGTTTTGTTGCTTCACTGAACACACAGGAACATCCCCAGAGCCAGCCAGTGAGATCACAGGCCTCTGAGCTGGACAACCAATGGGAGCAGGGACCTAGTGACCAGCATTTCATACAGCCTAGAGGTGTGAGACATAGAGGCGGAGCCTCTGTGCTCAGTAGCGGGAACGGCAGTGGTCAGCACAGTTGTCCGTCATCCTGGGTGCATGTAGATGTGATGCAAATATATTCCAAGCTGGATATGGTCTAATTTCTGTGTTTAACATGATAAGATGTCAGAGTGTATTATAATATTTTAGGATGCAAAGCTTTTAATTCTGCTTGACAGTCTGTTTACAAATATCCCACAGTATGTTAGTGCATCATGTGCACATATGGTGAATAATGCCACTTCATTTTCTTCATCTTCCTCGTGTCTGTTTTACTTTCCATATGTGTGAGTACACACGTCCATCTGTCTGTTTTTAATATCTTTTTCTCTCACTGTCTGCCTCTCTTTGAACATGTTCTCATCTGACTTTTCATTGTCTTCATGGAAGTCCAGTGAGCCATGGAGTCGCTACAGTTGCCTGTTTTTCTTACTGAAATCAGCTTTGCTCATATCTACAAGTCATGTCAACCCTGGGAACATGAGCTGATGCGCTTCGACGCATCCACGACACCACGGAACTGACTTGGGTCCTGGATGACAGTCATGACAACCGGTCCATTTCCACATCTCTAAAATAACCATCTATCTGCTGCAGCCAGGTGAAATGTGGCCATTCCCTTGGCCTTCACCAGCCTTTGAGGTCCTCAATACTCAGGCACATGCTTGCTGGATCGTGCACAGAGAAACGAGTCCCATGGCCAAAATGTTAAAGCTGATGCTCCATCACAATGCATGTGATACTCCTCATCGTAGTCTCTCTGAGTAACCGCCCGTTTGACACAAAGTCATTCCAGCAGTACCCAAGGATCCTCCGAAGAGACCAAGTACCAAAGACATCCAGTCAACACCTCAGGTCATTGGTTAGCATCCAAATCTCACAACCATACAGCAAGACAGGCAGCACCAGGATCCTAAAGACTTGGACCTTCTTTCTCCTGCAAAGATATCAGCATCACCAAACACCTCTGTCCAGTGACCTCATCACTTCCTGATCTCTTCCTGGATGCCACTCAAGCTCAAAGGCAGAGGAATCAGAGCCATTGATGTCACTACCAAGATAAGTGATAAGGGAAGGTTTACAAGACGGTAGTTAGACCAACTATGTTGTAAGGTGGAGAGGCGGCGTTATTTCTTTTGGGAGTGACAAGTATAGACAGGATTAGGAATGAACATGTCAGGGCGCAGGTTTGGTTTGGAGACGAAGTCAGAGAGGCAACATTGAAGTGGTTTGAACATATACAGAGGAGGCACCCAGGGTACACAGGGAGAGGGATGCTGAGGATGGAGCCACCAGGCAGGAGGAGAAGAGGGAGGCCAAAGAGGAGGTTCATGGATGTGCTGAGAGAGGACATGCAGGTGGTTGGTGTGACAGAGGAAAGTGCAGAGGACAGGGTGAGATCGAGATGGATAATCCGCTGGAACAACCCCTAAATGGGAGCAGCTGAAAGAAGAAGAGCACTGCACAGATGTTGGAGGAGAGTTGCATATATGCAGGGGGTTTGTTCAAATTAAGCAGTGTAAAGTGAAAATTTAGGTATTTGGGGCCTCATGCTGTGGTCACACCCCCCCCCCCCCCCAAAAAAAAAATGCACCAAAGTAATAATTTAATTTCTTGCAACCCATGTATTCCCATAGATATCCCCCAAGAAGCTATATATTTGTGCAAGAAATCCATCTTCAACTTTAGCCACCTCTGTCACATTAAGTCACATTTTTGCTGTGTACTGTAGACAACTAATAGAACACATCAGTACAGCCAGAGCCATGCTGCCTACTGCTGTTCCTGAAGGCTCCAGCGCGCCGCGCTCTCGTCGCCCCTGTTGACAGGGAGTGGTACTGCTGCCGACGCAAGCAGTCCAGCAAATGTCATGCTGTCTGCTGATGGCTCCAACATGCCGCGTTGCCCTCTGTCGACAGGGAGGGCTACTGCCACCAACACCGTGATGGCCATTGATCATAGCTCACCAGAGGCTGCTATTGTAGCTGCAGATGAGCCTCTCCCACCAACGATGATGGCAAGCCTGTCACAGCCGGTGGTGGTGCCAAAGTCATCAGTCAAGCTGCCCAAATAAAATGGAACAACGCCGTTGGCACCATACCTTTTTCGAGTCCAGCTAGCAACACTGCACAATGGCTGGAGCAATGAGGAGACTGCCACTCATCTGGCCCTAGCATTGGAAGGGAAAGCAGTGCAGGTGCTCCTTGACCTCTCCCCGGCAGAGCAGCGAGATCTCCACAACCTGACCATAGCTCTGCAGAGGCAGTTTGGGCAGCGACGCTCCACAGATCACAGCAGAGAGCAGCTGGCTAGTTGGCACAGGTAGGAAGTGGAAAGACTGGGCACCTTTGCTGCTGACGTGCAGCTCTATGCCCAACAAGGTTACCCCCACTTCGATGCAGCTGCCCAAGAGGAGTTGGCTCTCTATGCTTTCCTATGGGGGCTTGCATCTGAGAAGTTGCAGCAGCATGTCCGCCTAGGGATGCCTCAGTCCCTCACCGAGGTGCTGCATGAAGCTGAATGGGCTGAGGTGGTGCTCGCCACCTGACCTACACAGACTGCAAGGGCACCTGCTCCACGACCACTTGTCAGAATGTCAGACTGCGATGAGGAAGAGGAGACTGGAGGGGTCCACCAAGTCATGCCACTGCCACTACAGTCCCAGAGGAAACGTCCACGCTCCTAACGGCAGGCCCACTCAGCTGATCACTGCTACCAATGCGAGGAGCCTGATCACATTGCACAAAATTGCCCAGCCCCTGCCCCAAAAGCCAAGGTGGTGGGAAACTACTGCGTAGTGGCCCAGTGATGGCACCACCACTCTAGCCGCCATCCTCCCCCCTAGGCACTTGTGGCCACAAAAAAGGACTGTACCTGAACTGCCAACTGGAGGGCCAAACCTGCCAAGCCCTGATAGACATGGGGTCCACCATCTCCTTGGTGAGACCGGGCACCCTCTCTGACACCTCTGACCTGTCTTCCATGTCTTGGGCCCTACCAATACCCAGCTGATGATGGTAACTGGAGAAAAAGTTAGCATGGGAGGAAGGAGGCTGCTGACAGTCAAAGCTGGAGACCAGGAGGTGGTGCACGAGTTCTGGCTCACCAATATCCAGGACCATGGATCATTGGCCTGGCCCTGCTGAACCACTGGGGAGCTCGAGTTGATGTGCTGGGGAGGACTGTCATCCTGGGTGGGGAGACTGTGGCGCTTCAGTCTGGGCAGAGGGTGGAGAGCTGGCCAAACAGACACTGTCAGTCAGCCACAGCCCAGCAGGTACCAAGACCCCATGCCCCAACACTCAATACCAGCAGCATGACACAGCCAACAGTCACTGCATCTGCTGAGACAACCAAGACTATACACCAGCTATGGCAATGCAGCATCGATGACCTTGACCCCGGGCAGTGCCACCAGCTGAAATGTCTCCTCGATGACTACGGGGGCATTTTCACTGCCACAGACAAGGACTGCAAGCAGACTGACTGGTCCACTACACCACTGACACTGGCATTGCCCAACCCATCTGTCTGCACCCCCATCGCCTGGCCCTTTTCAAACGACAGGTGGCAGAGGAAACAATCTGCGAGATGCTCGCTGCTTGAGCGTTCAGACAGCCCATGGGCAGCCCCAGTTGTACTGGTGAGGAAAAAGAACGGCACCTGGTGGTTTTGTGTGGACTACCATCACCTCAATGCAGTCACCAAGAAGGACTTCTATCCACTCTCTCGGATCGATGATGCCCTTGACTACATTGCTGGATCCAGCTGGTTCAGCTTCCTGGATCTCCGCAGTGGGTACTGGCAGGTAGAACTGGCCCCAGAGGCGAGGCCCAGGACTGCCTTCACCCTTGTGCCATTTGTTTCTGTGTAGGCTCTCAGTTGTCCAGGTGGTTTCCATAGTAGAGAAGCTTGAATCTTCGACTGGACTGGGTTGTTTGACGCGAGGACATTTTGCTTCTAATCACAGATGCTTCCTCAGCTAAATGTGGTACTCAGGTCAAAGTAGTTTCAGTCTTTTGTTCATGGTAATGAGTCATTCACGTCATCAGGAGAGTTATCAGGAGAGGCATCAGTCCCATCGTTAGGAGGGACAGCTGCCCTGTCATTAGGAGGGTGCTAACTAGAGCACAATAGGTGCTAATTAGAGCAATTGTTAGTCACTAGGCAGTAGCAGTCTGCCTCTCCAGCTTTTGCGGGCTTCTGTTAGTCTTCTCTACAAGAGTCAAGACAGAAGTCAGACTACCAGAGCAAGACATTTAGCTGAGGAAGCTGAGGAAGCTTCTGTGATTAGAAGCGAAACATCCTCACATCAAGCAACCCAGTCCAGTCGAAGATACAAGCTTCTCTGCTATGGAACCCACCTGGACAACTGAGAGCCTTCACAGAAACCTGCAAATGTCAGCGAGCTGCAGAGACTCCTGGGACTGGCTTCTTACTTCGAGACTTTGCCACCATTGCCAGTCCACTGCCTCACTGACAAGGGCCAGCCCTTCCGCTGGAGTGACAACTGTGCAGCAGCCTACACCCGACTCAAAACAGCCCTCACTGAAGCTCCGGTCTTGGCATACCCCAATGCTCAGCAGCCGTTCATTGTAGACATGGATGCCAGCAACATGAGCATTGGAGCTGTCCTCTCCCAGCAAGGGAAAGGTGGGTAACGTGTGATGGCCTACTTCAGTCGAGCACTAAGCCAGGCCGAAAAGAACTACTGTGTCACCCACCATGAGCTATTGGCAGTGGTCCTGGCACTGCGGCAGTTTCAGCTATATCTGCATGGGAGCCACTTCCTCCTCTGCACCGACCATGCCTCACTCACCTGGCTCCTGACCTTCAAGAACTCTGAAGGCCAGATGGCCCATTGGCTGGAAGCCCTCCAGGGTTATGACTTTGACATCCAGCATTGGGCCAGGTGGCTTCATGGTAACGCTGACGGTCTCTCATGCCATCCATGCGCGGCCATGGGATGTCAGTACTGCTGCCGGCAGGAAGAACAGAGCCATCTGGTGCAGAGGGTGGCGACCACTTCTCCCATCAATGACAGGGAGAAATGGCTCACACTGACCACTGAGCAGTTAAAGGAACAGCAGGAGGCTGATGTGAACCTAGCAATGGTGAGGGGCTGATTGGAGGCAGGGCAGCACCCTGAGTGGGCAAAGGTGTCAGCCCTGGTACCTGAAAGCTTATCAGTCCCAGTGGGGCACCTTTGAAGTCCATAATGGAGTGATGTATCGGAGGTGGCAGGCCCCCGGGAGAGGGAATGACCTCTTGCAGCTGCAGGTCCCCCAGGCCCTGCATCCCCAAGTTCTCCAAGTTGTCCATGGCTCGGTGGAGATGGGACACTATGGGAATGCCAAAACCCTCCACCGCTTTCGGGGAAGGTTTTATTGGCCTGGTTGTCAACGAGATGTGGAGTTGCATGTACACTGCTGTGATGCCTCCACTGCCTGGAAGGGACCGACCCAGCGCTCCCATGCCCCATTGCAACAGTACTTAGTGGGTGCCCCAATGGAGAGAGTAGGAGTGGACATTCTTGGGCCCTTTCCGGTCAATGACTCTGGTGGACAAGGTGTGGGTGTACTGTCCTGTCTGCTAAAAGGGGATTTCCCCCAAGCTTTGCAGAAACTGGCAGGGGCCTGGTGAGGTGGTGGACCGCTTGTCCAAAGTGGTGTACCAGTTACGGATGCCCAGCAAAGGACCCATAGTGGTGCTGCACTAGGACAGGCAGGCTCTCTCTGTACCGCTGCCTTGTGCCACCCGCCATGAATAAGGAGGGTAATGGCAGCACTCCATGCCATGACCAATGTGATCCCCCAGCCCGCTCGCCGGCGGAGGCGGCCTGGACACTTGCGGGACTTTGTATTGCTCGCCGAGGACGACTGACCCCTCAGGTGGGGGCAATGTAGCGATCACCAGGCTGGTCACTAAATCTGAGAACTGCGATGCCACAGTACATCATGGGAGTACGGGGTTTTGGAGTTTTTAAGCGCTGTTATTGTATTTCAAATTGTATTGTATTTGGGTTAGTCAAGTTTAGTTAAGTGTTCTGTTGTCACCATAAGTAAAAAATGTATTATGTTTGATGTTCTCCACCATTTCCCATGTTGTTGGAGTCGAAAAATAAAGCAGCATCTCCTTGTGACAGAGTGCAGAAAAGTTCCAAGCGTCTCATTCTTCCACACCTCTCGGCACAATATAATAGCCATAGAATAAACAAATTATGAACCTCGCTTGCTCGGCCTGTACAGTGAAATATCAGACCGACAGTACGGACCTCCACCTCGGCCTGATATTTTCCCGTACAGACCTCTCGCTCGGTATCATATAATACCACGATGCTGTAAAATGTACTGTAAATAATCCATTGTAATGTCAACACAGTGGAGCTATTAACAGGTAACTTTGTGGCATGCAAATCCCCTTTGTGCGTCAGTGTATTATTTTTGTTCTAACATGCGGGAAGAGAGGTACAAAAACATGGGACTTTCCTGCAAATGAGCCAGGGTAAAGCAAAGTTTTGGGAGTTTGGATCTCAGACATTGTGGGGACTTTTCAGAAACATGTCGATTCCTGGCAAAAATTCACTTCCTGATATATGTAGCTATGTTTCTGACAACAAGATTAAAGATAAATTATTGTTAGAAAAACCCCGACATTACAGAATTTTGCTGAATGAGGCAAATAAGTGGTTTTGCTGATGAATCCATATCCAAATTTGATAGCCTGATTAGGCCAGTAGCATCAAAGAGGTTTGTACCGCTCTATAAATTCTTATTACTCATATTTGCCCTCTGGGGATAATTACAGCCACCAATTGTCCTCAGGGTTTATATTGGGTTTACTTCTGTTCTTCTAGATGAAGGCTGTTTCATAACATACACATGTTTGCATGCTTGCAGGTGCTGTGCGTGCCACGAGTATCTTCCCCATCATGAGTGTGGGCCTACTGTTTCTGGGGGGGCTCTGTGTGGCTGCAAGTGAATTTTACCGAAGTCGGCACAACGTCATCCTCAGTGCGGGAATCTTCTTCGTCTCTGCAGGTATCTGGCTGTGTAAAGTCATTCATTCATTCATTCTAATTTACCATTTAATGCTTTTAAATAATTTATGTCTTCCTTCTCATCAGGCCTCAGTAACATCATCGGCATCATTGTCTATATCTCAGCCAACTCAGGTGATCCGGGCCAGAGTGACAGTAAGAAGTCCTACTCTTACGGCTGGTCCTTCTATTTTGGTGCCCTCTCTTTTATTATGGCAGAAATGGTGGGCGTGCTGGCTGTTCACATGTTCATCGAGAAACATCGCAAACTACGAGCCAAATCCCGCACAGAGCTCATCAAAAAGTCGGCTTTCAGTCGTATCCCTTCCTACCGCTACCGTTTCAGGCGTCGCTCCAGCGTGCGTTCATCTGAGGCTCACAGCCGTGATGCCTCTCCACTGGGAAAAGGTGGCTATACGGGGCCCGCCGCTTCTGAAATGCCTATGTACACGCTGAACCCACGTGAGGCAGGTAATACTGGCACCAAACCAGGTGGCGGTGTCATGGGAGGGCTGCTTAACTCTGAAAGGGAGTTCCTTCAGAGCAGCACCCTCACTAAGGACTACAACAAGGACCCGAACCGCAGGACCACACCTGTCTGAGAGGTGCTGGGTGGAGATTTCACACAAATAGAGAGGTTGTTGGCGACAGAAAATACAGGGGGGAGTGTGAGGAAAAATGGGGTAAGGGGTGTGGAGGACACACACAAGTGTTTGATAAACCTTGACTGTGAACTGTGAACTTGTAGCCTTTGAACTGTGAATCCTGAGCCGTGTCAGAAGTTGAATGTGTGTAGCATGTTTGTTTTGATGGGAAAGTTGTTCCTAACGCCACATTAACCACATATCACTGTAGTTTTACCTGTAACTCTCTGGCACACTGTTCAATTTATGTTCATATGTTTTATGTACATAAATTGAATTTACTGCTTTTTAAAGGGGAAACGGGATTTACCTTTTAAACAAGATGGTTCAAAGCATATCGTAAGCGGTTTCCTGTTTGGGGCAACTTCTCTGTTTGGGGCAACTTCTCCTACATGATATAAAACAATTTAAGGAGAAGCAGACAGGAGTAAGAAACTAACTTTTGGTATTGCCATCGATGGGAAACTGGATCTGTTCTGGTTTGCAAACCTACTTTGGAACCATTTGCAGCACTTTAACCAAAAACAAACTGATTTGGAACCTGTATCTAAAATGTTGGACCATGTCTGCTCATAAATGATACAGAGGGAACTGTGAAGACATCTCATGACAAAGACTAAAACTATGGTCACTGTAGGAATTGTTAAATTTGACTTGTCTGGTTTAGCTAAATGGGTGGGGCTGAAATTTGGGCATGGCTATTGTGTTGCCATTGTGGAGCTAATTATCAGATGCAAATATCTAACACATCTGCAAGTCGAAATGATTTAGTGAAATCACTTAGCAGCCAAACACCTCCACATGTGCCTATACCAGCACATTATTTGATCATAAATAAGGTCTATTTCAAACCAGTTACATGCTACCTAGCCCAGCTACAGTAGCTGACTTGTTTCGAAATTATAGCGATGAGGCTAGCTACCATGCTAGTTGCATCACAAATTAAAAGTAAGCTGAAAAAGGGATGTATTTTAATTAGTAGTACTGACATCAACTGAGGTCAAACTTCATCAGTCTGTATTTTGAGCACTTTAGAGTTCAACTGAGCAGTGTTTCATAACTTTGGATTAGCTAGGTAATATGATAATTCCCTCTATTTTAGACACTGTTTAGCTGACTTACAGAAATGGACAGTAATACATTTGACATTTTATGATTAGAACCACTGCGTTTGAGCTACATAAGTGGGACATAACATGCATTCCTCAATTCAAGTTAATTTACAGCAGCTTAGAAGCACTTTGCCGATTCGATCAAACCATTTAAAGTGGAACTGTCTCTAATTTCATTAAAGTCAGTTTAACACATTTTACTGTTGATATCTAATATCTGGTTTCAGCCAGGTTGTAATATGTTTTAAATCATTTTTAAAAAAATTTTGTACTAGTCTTTATCAATGTAGAACCTTTTAAAACCAGAAAAAAGTTCAAATCCTTCTATTTGTAATGCTAGCAAAAAAACAAAGCCAATGAAATTATTATTTTTTCCTCATATATGACTTAACTTATTAGTTAAGTACCTGACCATGGTGGATTAGTGGTTAGCACTGTTGTCTTACAGCAAGAACGTCCTGCGATTGCTTCCCACCTGCTCCTTTCTGTGGAGTTTGCATGTTCTCCCCGTTTCTTTGTTGTTTTCCTCCAATAATCAAAAACATGCTAATAAATAGTTGACCATGTCAATTAAATAATCGATTAGTCATTTAATTTCTGCTGCACTTACCAATCAATTAGCAAACAAGCTAGCTACGTTAGCAAGCCAAATGAGTGGCTTTAAACTTTGCTGATATTTTCACACTTTTTAAACAGTTTAATATATTTTCAAGTTGCAGGTTTATCCAGTAACTGTCTGTACAATTGTGGTCAGAGTTTACATACACTCATCGTGGGTATGAATGGAAAAACAACAAATAACTTGAAGTAAAGAGGTCAGTGCCAAACCAGAACTCTTCAACACTTTCCATGTGCATGCACCATTGCGTAGCAATAGCTGCATTATGGGTGATGACAAAACAGTGAATTATACCGGTTACATCCCTGACTTTCCATGTTGGAATTTTGACTTCAGAAGGCATTTTTTTTAAACATCAGAAAATCGAAATTCGAATGAAGCATTGAAACTGACACCTTAGTCTCATATGAATAACTTGGTTTAAATGCAGACTAGTTCACTGGCATTTTGGGTTCATGAAACTGGTTTCACAACCAGAACATTTTGGGTGGAACAGCAGCATGCAGGTTATGGTCCTTGACCTTTTGACCTCTATTCCCCTGGTTGCTGCAGAGTAATAATATTCACAAGAGTAGAAGTTAACACCTCAGGTTTGAAATCAGTTCATTTTCAGCTCAATGGAATTAAAACAGAAGCTGAGAATGCAGTTTAACCCTTAATGGCAGCACATTTATTTTCATCGATACTTTGTTGTGTTTTATTTAAACATGGTAAAATTACACTGATCTGAACGTGAACTGAGCTCAGTCCTGAATAAATGTACTGCCATGTTTCTGATCCCAACTCAGTTGGTGTTACGCCTGTGTAATGATGTAATATGGAACATGAGCGTGGAGATCAGTTAACGGAAACTCTCATGATTAAAAAACAAAAATTGTTAGTAGAATCCTGCACATGGCCACACTGTCAAATACATGACCCAAAAAACTCAAAACCGAATTTTATTTCTTCACATCTAATCCCAGAACTGTAATGTTGAATGCACAACTTTTCAGTCATTGCACTTTCTTCTTCTTGTGGGTTTAGTGTTGAGTATCCGTCATGTTGCAGCTCTCTACTGTTGAATTTTATTTAGATGGTAACTGTTATATCATTGGTGCTTCCTTTTAATTATTTTCATAAAGTCTTCTCTTTATTTTTTCACTTAAGATTTAAAAGAGATTATAAAATGTCTGTCTGTCTGTCATCTCTCATCTGTCACCATCTGCATTTTTCCATGTAGCAACACAACTCACCTCACCGCCACTCTGTCCCCACATATTTCCTCCAAACGTAACTGAACTTGATTTAGGTCTCGTCTTCCGTCGTGTTTCTGGAGGTTCAGGGTGCTGCATGGCGATGAGACCGCTGAACTGTGTGAATATGCTTAAAAAAATGGAGCCAAATTGATATCAAACAAACAGAAATTTTCATTTTGTTTGTCCACTACCTCTTGCTACATATAGACCTATAAATATTTTACTGTTGACATTTTTATTATGCTTATTTGTCTCCCACAGCATATTGGTGTTGAAAACAAATCGTAGTGTGAGTCCTATGCAGACTATCCCTTTTTAAATGTTATTTACATCCAAACTGGGTGAACAGTGTATGAAATATAACACTTTTTCTATGTCATTTTTAATGGGCCAAAAGCATTCATGGCAGGTTGTGTGTTTTCCTTCATTATTTTATACTTAGAAGTAAGCTAATATTTTGTTTTAGAAACCCACTGCTACACTGAAAAAAAGTGAAACTTAGACCAGTTTTAAAAAATACTGTAATATGTTACAGATAAATTTGTTACATTATCTCAAAGTATATTTAGAATGTAAGGTTTCAACCACATTCTAAATATACTTTGAGGAAAAACTAATGAATTTAGGTGTAACAAATTAACAGCAATTTGGGAAGTGTGAGATGAACTGCTTGGTCTCCTGCCACCGTGACCCACTCTTGGATAAGTGGCATAAAATTAAATGACAGAATTTTTTTTAAAAGTTGATCCAAGTTTCATGTTTTATAGTGTGAGATGACTGATTTCAAAATGCGTGGAGGACCACAGATAGCAAATGTTGTCTTTCCTTGAAGAAATGATGAAGAAAATCCCTATCATCACACATAGCCAGATCAAGAACACCCTAGTGGAGCCTGACTACGTCTTTAGTACGAGGTCGTTTTGGAGGAGTCTTGGGAATCACTGGAATGACAATGTCAAATGAGATGAGGAGTATCACTTGCATTGTGAGGGAATATCAGTTATGACATTTTGGCCATGTGGCACATTTCTCTGATCCAGCACGCAGGTGCCTCAGTGCTGAGAACACCAGTGGCTAGAGGAGGCCCAGGGGATGTCCATGTTTCACTTGGTTGTAGCATATACAACCCCTGGCAAAAATTATGGAATCACCAGCCTCGGAGGATGTTCATTCAGTTGTTTAATTTTGTAGAAAAAAAAGCAGATCACAGACATGACACAAAACTAGGTGTAGCTTATTCGTAGCTTTGGAGGCCAGGCTGGACGAATTGGAGACTCGGCTCCGCACCGTGGACAATTCTACAGCTAGCCAGGCCCCTGTAGTCGGTGCGGACCAAGGTAGCTTAGCCGGCGTTAGTTACCCCCTGGCAGATCCCGAGCAGCCGGGAAAGCAGGCTGACTGGGTGACTGTGAGGAGGAAGCGTAGCCCTAAACAGAAGCCCCGTGTACACCGCCAACCCGTTCACATCTCTAACCGTTTTTCCCCACTCGACGACACACCCGCCGAGGATCAAACTCTGGTTATTGGCGACTCTGTTTTGCGAAATGTGAAGTTAGCGACACCAGCAACCATAGTCAATTGTCTTCCGGGGGCCAGAGCAGGCGACATTGAAGGAAATTTGAAACTGCTGGCTAAGGCTAAGCGTAAATTTGGTAAGATTGTAATTCACGTCGGCAGTAATGACACCCGGTTACGCCAATCAGAGGTCACTAAAATTAACATTAAATCGGTGTGTAACTTTGCAAAAACAATGTCGGACTCTGTAGTTTTCTCTGGGCCCCTCCCCAATCAGACCGGGAGTGACATGTTTAGCCGCATGTTCTCCTTGAATTGCTGGCTGTCTGAGTGGTGTCCAAAAAATGAGGTGGGCTTCATAGATAATTGGCAAAGCTTCTGGGGAAAACCTGGTCTTGTTAGGAGAGACGGCATCCATTCCACTTTGGATGGAGCAGCTCTCATTTCTAGAAATCTGGCCAATTTTCTTAAATCCTCCAAACCGTGACTATCCAGGGTTGGGACCAGGAAGCAGAGTTGTAGTCTTACACACCTCTCTGCAGCTTCTCTCCCCCTGCCATCCCCTCATTACCCCATCCCCGTAGAGACGGTGCCTGCTCCCAGACTACCAATAACCAGCAAAAATCTATTTAAGCATAAAAATTCAAAAAGAAAAAATAATATAGCACCTTCAACTGCACCACACAGACTAAAACAGTTAAATGTGGTCTATTAAACATTAGGTCTCTCTCTTCTAAGTCCCTGTTGGTAAATGATATAATAATTGATCAACATATTGATTTATTCTGCCTTACAGAAACCTGGTTACAGCAGGATGAATATGTTAGTTTAAATGAGTCAACACCCCCGAGTCACACTAACTGTCAGAATGCTTGTAGCACGGGCCGGGGCGGAGGATTAGCAGCAATCTTCCATTCCAGCTTATTAATTAATCAAAAACCCAGACAGAGCTTTAATTCATTTGAAAGCTTGACTCTTAGTCTTGTCCATCCAAATTGGAAGTCCCAAAAACCAGTTTTATTTGTTATTATCTATCGTCCACCTGGTCGTTACTGTGAGTTTCTCTGTGAATTTTCAGACCTTTTGTCTGACTTAGTGCTTAGCTCAGATAAGATAATTATAGTGGGCGATTTTAACATCCACACAGATGCTGAGAATGACAGCCTCAACACTGCATTTAATCTATTATTAGACTCTATTGGCTTTGCTCAAAAAGTAAATGAGTCCACCCACCACTTTAATCATATCTTAGATCTTGTTCTGACTTATGGTATGGAAATAGAAGACTTAACAGTATTCCCTGAAAACTCCCTTCTGTCTGATCATTTCTTAATAACATTTACATTTACTCTGATGGACTACCCAGCAGTGGGGAATAAGTTTCATTACACTAGAAGGCTTTCAGAAAGCGCTGTAACTAGGTTTAAGGATATGATTCCTTCTTTATGTTCTCTAATGCCATATACCAACACAGTGCAGAGTAGCTACCTAAACTCTGTAAGTGAGATAGAGTATCTCGTCAATAGTTTTACATCCTCATTGAAGACAACTTTGGATGCTGTAGCTCCTCTAAAAAAGAGAGCTTTAAATCAGAAGTGCCTGACTCTGTGGTATAACTCACAAACTCGTAGCTTAAAGCAGATAACCCGTAAGTTGGAGAGGAAATGGCGTCTCACTAATTTAGAAGATCTTCACTTAGCCTGGAAAAAGAGTCTGTTGCTCTATAAAAAAGCCCTCCGTAAAGCTAGGACATCTTTCTACTCATCACTAATTGAAGAAAATAAGAACAACCCCAGGTTTCTTTTCAGCACTGTAGCCAGGCTGACAAAGAGTCAGAGCTCTATTGAGCTGAGTATTCCATTAACTTTAACTAGTAATGACTTCATGACTTTCTTTGCTAACAAAATTTTAACTATTAGAGAAAAAATTACTCATAACCATCCCAAAGACGTATCGTTATCTTTGGCTGCTTTCAGTGATGCCGGTATTTGGTTAGACTCTTTCTCTCCGATTGTTCTGTCTGAGTTATTTTCATTAGTTACTTCATCCAAACCATTAACATGTTTATTAGACCCCATTCCTACCAGGCTGCTCAAGGAAGCCCTACCATTATTTAATGCTTCGATCTTAAATATGATCAATCTATCTTTGTTAGTTGGCTATGTACCACAGGCTTTTAAGGTGGCAGTAATTAAACCATTACTTAAAAAGCCATCACTTGACCCAGCTATCTAGCTAATTATAGGCCAATCTCCAACCTTCCTTTTCTCTCAAAAATTCTTGAAAGGGTAGTTGTAAAACAGCTAACTGATCATCTGCAGAAGAATGGTCTATTTGAAGAGTTTCAGTCAGGTTTTAGAATTCATCATAGTACAGAAACAGCATTAGTGAAGGTTACAAATGATCTTCTTATGGCCTCGGACAGTGGACTCATCTCTGTGCTTGTTCTGTTAGACCTCAGTGCTGCTTTTGATACTGTTGACCATAAAATTTTATTACAGAGATTAGAGCATGCCATAGGTATTAAAGGCACTGCGCTGCGGTGGTTTGAATCATATTTGTCTAATAGATTACAATTTGTTCATGTAAATGGGGAATCTTCTTCACAAACTAAAGGAGAGAGCATATCTCACCCATATTGGCCTCTCTTCATTGGCTTCCTGTTAATTCTAGAATAGAATTTAAAATTCTTCTTCTTACTTATAAGGTTTTGAATAATCAGGTCCCATCTTATCTTAGGGACCTCGTAGTACCATATCACCCCAATAGAGCGCTTCGCTCTCAGACTGCAGGCTTACTTGTAGTTCCTAGGGTTTGTAAGAGTAGAATGGGAGGCAGAGCCTTCAGCTTTCAGGCTCCTCTCCTGTGGAACCAGCTCCCAATTCAGATCAGGGAGACAGACACCCTCTCTACTTTTAAGATTAGGCTTAAAACTTTCCTTTTTGCTAAAGCTTATAGTTAGGGCTGGATCAGGTGACCCTGAACCATCCCTTAGTTATGCTGCTATAGACGTAGACTGCTGGGGGGTTCCCATGATGCACTGTTTCTTTCTCTTTTTGCTCTGTATGCACCACTCTGCATTTAATCATTAGTGATCGATCTCTGCTCCCCTCCACAGCATGTCTTTTTCCTGGTTCTCTCCCTCAGCCCCAACCAGTCCCAGCAGAAGACTGCCCCTCCCTGAGCCTGGTTCTGCTGGAGGTTTCTTCCTGTTAAAAGGGAGTTTTTCCTTCTCACTGTACATAATTATTGTATGGCCTTGTATGGCCTTGCCTTACAATATAAAGCGCCTTGGGGCAACTGTTTGTTGTGATTTGGCGCTATATAAAAAATTGATTGAAATTCATTGATTGAAAACTAAAGTCATTTCAAATGGCAACTTTCTGGCTTTAAGAAACACTATAAGAAATCAGGAAAAATAATTGTGGCAGTCAGTAACGGTTACTTTTTTAGACCAAGCAGAGGGAAAAAATAAGAAATCACTCAATTCTGAGGAAAAAATTATGGAATCATGAAAAACAAAAGAACGCTCCAACACATCACTAGTATTTTGTTGCACCACCTCTGGCTTTTATAACAGCTTGCAGTCTCTGAGGCATGGACTTAATGAGTGACAAACAGTACTCTTCATCAATCTGGCTCTGACTTTCTCTGATTGCTGTTGCCAGATCAGCTTTGCAGGTTGGAGCCTTGTCATGGACCATTTTCTTCAACTTCAACCAAAGATTTTCAATTGGATTAAGATCCGGACTATTTGCAGGCCATGACATTGACCCTATGTGTCTTTTTGCAAGGAATGTTTTCACAGATTTTGCTCTATGGCAAGATGCATTATCATCTTGAAAAATGATTTCATCATCCCCAAACATCCTTTCAATTGATGGGATAAGAAACGTGTCCAAAATATCAAAGTAAACTTGTGCATTTATTGATGATGTAATGGCAGCCATCTCCCCAGTGCCTTTACCTGACATGCAGCCCCATATCATCAATGACTGTGGAAATTTACATGTTCTCTTCAGGCAGTCATCTTTATAAATCTCATTGGAACGGCACTAAACAAAAGTTCCAGCATCATCACCTTGCCCAATGCAGATTTGAGATTCATCACTGAATATGACTTTCATCCAGTCATCCACAGTCCACGATTACTTTTCCTTAGCCCATTGTACCCTTGTTTTTTTTCTGTTTAGGTGTTAATGATGGCTTTCGTTTAGCTTTTCTGTATGTAAATCCCATTTCCTTTAGGCGGTTTCTTACAGTTCGGTCACAGACGTTGACTCCAGTTTCCTCCCATTCGTTCCTCATTTGTTTTGTTGTGCATTTTCGATTTTTGAGACATATTGCTTTAAGTTTTCTGTCTTGATGCTTTGATGCCTTCCTTGGTCTACCAGTATGTTTGCCTTTAACAGCCTTCCCATGTTGTTTGTATTTGGTCCAGAGTTTAGACACAGCTGACTGTGAACAACCAACATCTTTTGCAACATGGCGTGATGATTTACCCTCTTTTAAGAGTTTGATAATCATCTCCTTTGTTTCAATTGACATCTCTCGTGTTGGAGCCATGATTCATGTCAGTCCACTTGGTGCAACAGCTCTCCAAGGTGTGATCACTCCTTTTTAGATGCAGACTAACGAGAAGATCTGATTTGATGCAGGTGTTAGTTTTGGGGATGAAAATTTACAGGGTGATTCCATAATTTATTCCTCAGAATTGAGTGAGTCCATATTTTTTTCCCTCTGCTTGGTCTAAAAAAGTAACCGTTACTGACTGCCACAATTTTTTTTTCTTGATTTCTTATAGTGTTTCTTAAAGCCAGAAAGTTGCCATTTGAAATGACTTTAGTTTTGTGTCATGTCTGTGATCTGCTTTTTTTCTACAAAATTAAACAACTGAATGAACATCCTCCGAGGCCGGTGATTCCATAATTATTGCCAGGGCTTGTAGATGGTTACTTTAGAGAGGTGGGGATGGACCAGTTGGCTGTCTGGGTGGTTGCTATCCAGGACGCAGGGTGGTTCCATGGTGTGGTGGATGCAGTGATGAACAACATTAGAGCATTCTCCCAGACCAGATTTGACCTGACCTACAGGAGATAGGCATATCTACGTATGACCAAGTCAGCAACTGAGAAAATGCATTACCAGAATCAATGAGAGTTTACAAAAAAAACTATGATATAAACTAGCTGTAAGAGTGTGGAGATGAGAAGTTAAGTACTTATGATCTGAAACTTTCCACCTCTTCAAAAAATATGGTAGAAGTAGTTCTTACAGTGCGGGAGTAGCTTCCAATGGAACGGGTTCTTTGTATTTATTGATGGACTGTGAGGTGTTTTGAACTTTATTATCCGCTCACATTCAGTCAAAATGCGTGAAAACTCATACGCTGTGCAGAGAGACAAGGACCTGAAGGACCCACAATTTCCTGTGTATTCATATTGTTAATTATGTTGGTAGCGTGGCCCAAGCAGAGGGTCACCCCTTTGAGTCTGGTCTGCTTGAGGTTTCTTCCTCAAATCATCAGAGGGAGTTTTTCCTTACTACTGTCATCTATGTGCTTGCTCTAGGGGTTGGTAAGGTTAGACCTTACTTGTGTGAAGCGCGTTGAGGCAGCTTTGTTGTGATTTCCCTTACCAAAAAATAGTACTGATAAGTATATAAAAAGTAAACTGTAAGTATACTTGAAACATACTTGCATGTACTACTTTTTGGTAAGGGTTGGTGCTATATAAATGAAATCGAATTTAGTAAGAGGCAAAATGTTCTACCTGAAATGAATTAAGTTCATTTTTCACGTTTGCAAAATAGCCTAAGTACTATAAAAAAAAAAAACCCTGAATATAGCTGCAGTGGGCACCTGCTGATTAATAAACCAGGTATCTGGTGATTTCTATGGGTTCAAAACTTAAGACAGTCATTAACTGCAAAGATTTTGTGACAACGTATTTTTTTATTATTTACTTGTGATTCATGAGCATACTAGTTTGTTCCATTTTCTTTGGTCCATATAAAATGAGAGGGTGTTGGCATGGTGGCTTAGTGGTTAGCACTATTGCCTCACAGCAAAAAGGTTGTTGGATTGCTTCCCACCTGAGGCCTTTCCATGTGGAGTTTGTTTGCGTTGGTTCCCTCCAGTTCTAGGTTGGGTGAATTGGAAACTTTTAATTCACCGTAGGTGTGCATGTGTTTATCTGCCCTGTGATAGACTGGCGTCCTGTCCAGGGTGTACCCTGTGCCTGCTGGGATAGGCTCCAACAACCGCCTCCACCCATCCATTGACCCTTGATTGGAGTAAGTGGATATAGAAAATGAGAGACGAGATACAAAAACCTTATATTTATTATTTGTGTTCAACTCCAATATGCTGCGCTAAACAAGTAAAACAACAAATTTGTCAAAATCCAAATATTTATGGCTTTGCTATCTACTTCATGAGGTCAAGTGTTTACTTGCAAGAACAGATAAAAATATTTTCAGCAGGAACCCAGAGGACATGGTCTCTCTGGTGTAGCAGTTTTAATTTATCGCAAAAACATGCACTGCTGGGTTTTTCATGTACAAACACAACTCTGTTGAAGAAGCATCGGGACGTGGCCCACAGTTTAAAGCTGTGGAGATGGTCAGGCGGTTGCTGGTGGTTCATGAATTATTCATATTACGTGTGCTCCAGCCGTCATAACCTCCCCTCATCTTTATCTCCCTCATTGCACATACACAAATTACATTTGCACGTAAACGGACACATAAAGCCTAGACGGGGCGGCGAGCAGTGGGAAACACCGCTGACGTGCACATCAGCATAATTCAAGTCTTTCTAACACATAAGTCAGCTGTGCAGGTTTTTTTGTTCCCTTGGATTTCAGAAGCACGTCCCTGTAGTTTATCTTTCCACTCTCAAATTCATGCACGTGGAAATATAGATGAAATTAGTGGCGAAGAACCTCAGCAAACTTTTAATTAATTGAGCGGATGTGAGCTGACATCTTTTGGACCCTGATTCTTTTGTCGCCTCTAAGCTCAGCAGTATCAAGGTGGCAAGAGCCACGAGGTGGAAGTCGTCACGACATCTATTAATATTTTGAGTCTGGCATTTGGACAGCGGTGCTGGACTTGTGTGTTGATTGGCTGGGTGTGCAGCAGTGTCTACTGGGTGGGTTAACTATTTTCTACCACAGAGCCCTATATAAGAACCACAGAGGGCGCTTCCTATAGTGCTGCCATAGTATGAACGTGCCCGTAAGGAGACACCCTCGTGACATGTTCAGAGCGGGCAAAAGATGATGTAAAATACCCAAATTTGTAAAGATGGTGCGTTCCATTTCAGTTTGGAAGTAACAATGTGAGTGTAAGCTGTGACAGTAAAGCCACGAAAAAGCTAATTTCATCACCCTACTGACTTTCTCCTGATCGTGCAGCTGTAACTTTAAGAAGGAACTCGAGGGTGATTTACATCGTAGCTTAAACACTGTAAGTCCAGTTACTCAGTGTTACATTAAACTACACATGCACATTTGTGACGAAGTGGTGAATGAAAAAAAATTCCTTGATCGTTTCACCAACTGGGTACTGTAATTTCGTTTGAGGGTGGGAGATAAAGGGGTTAAAAGAAAGAGCATATGATGCAAAAATTGTACTTCGCTAAAAACTTAGACATAACCTCTCATTTACCTCATCTTCCCTCCTTCACTGGGAACTGAAAAAAAACCTGCACTATTCACAACTGCTTCAGTGATTGCAGCTGAAAACCAAACAGTACACCCCATTTTTCTGTGTGAAGTGTGTTTGTGTTGCGCGTTGGCTGGCTGTCCCCGGAAGTGGTCAAATCCCATGATATCACGCAGGGGTTCAAACGAGACTGCGCTGTACCATTAAAAAAAAAACTTACATGAAGGAAATGTTGCCTTCCTTCTTTCTCCGGTTCATACATCCATGACTCGCAGAGCTCTGGGGTATTTTGGCTGTATTTTTCGGCTTTTTTATCACAGATACACGAAGCTTACAACCGTGTTGTTATTGTTTGTTGACGGCCAAAAATGGTAGCGCCATCTCCTTGCAGGTGCGCGAGAATGGCCAACTGTCCACTCTAGTTCTTCATATGTAGGGCTCTATGTTTTCTACCAAACTCCTAGTTTTAAAGTCTGGAGGCCAAAAGACCACCAGAGGGCAGTATTGCTAAAGCTGTGTATATATTATTTCATCCAACTGCAAGGTATCTCAAAAACTAGAGGACACATTTCCGTAACAGTTTGTGTCAAAATAGTCTTTGGATCAATGAAGAGTTGATTACATTTTTTGGTAGATATACATTTGCTTTTGTACATATTTTAACATTCATTCCTCATGTCATCACAAAGATTTCAATGGGAAAAGATTCTTTGATCTCGACAGATTGAAATAAATAACAATCTTTGACCCTGACTTTCACAAATAGCAGAATTTGCATCTTACTGGCTGTAACTTGGATCCTAACAATTGTCACCTACTTTCTCTTAACTCAAACATTATGGTTGAAAAATATCCTTAAAAACAGTTTGGGTTGTTTGCTTTGTGGACAGATAAACTCATGTGCCTTCTGTGGATTTACACGAGACTAATGGGAAAAGACGGCAGTAAATCGTTAAACCTGTCTTCCAGTATTCCCTGAGCCTGTTTCATCCCAACCCCAAGTGCAGGTCGGCGATACAAGTAAACATGGAAAAGCTTATGTATTTAGTTATTTATTTGGTTGTGTGGCTCTCGTGCTAAGTGATTAGGATGAACGACGCCGCCACCTTTATAAAAGTCAGAGTTGCGATATATGTGACCCCACAGTTACAAAAGATTTTTATCACAGCACTGGAATCTGATATCTTATGTGCACACAAGAGGAAGTGTTTTGTCAGCATCAGGGGACAAAACGGCCAAAAAAAAAAAAAACTCAAGGCCTGTAAGAGCAGTACATGTAATGCAGGTACAGTAATGTTCAGAATAATAGTAGTGCTATGTGACTAAAAAGATTAATCCAGGTTTTGAGTATATGTCTTATTGTTACATGGGAAACAAGATAGACAGACAGACAGACAAATACTTTATTATTCCCAAGGGAAATTGTGCATTATCTGTGCTCCAAGGATAAATAGAATTAAAAGATACAATAAAATGGAAGGAACAAAGCCCATCACAGAAATAAATAAATAATAACTAAAAACTAGCTGCTAAAACACATTTTCCCTCCTGCCCTCCCAGCCGAGGGCCTCATTAAGCAGCCTAATGGCACGCGGAACAAATGAGTTCCTCAGTCTCTCTGTAGAACATCTCAATGACTGAAATCTCGAGCTTACTGAACTTCTCTGGATGGAGAAGACAGAGTTCAGCGGGTGACTCTCATTAGACAGGATGGCATGGGTCTTTATGAGTGTTCTCTACTCCACCACTGTCTCCACAGAGTCCAAGCCCAGACCCACTACAGAACCGGCCCTCTTAATGAGCCGGTTCAGTCGATGAATGTCCTTCTTAAAAGCACTGCCCCCCCAACACACCGCGGCATAAAAATGAACACTGGACATAATAGCCAAATAAAACAGGTGCACTAACTTAGGGCAGACTCTGAACGAGGCCAGCCTTCTGAGAAAATACATTCTGCTCTGGCCCTTCTTATAAACAGAGTCCATGTTGGCTGCCCAGTTCAGCTTATTGTCCAGATGTAGTCCCAGGTACTTATACGTGGAGACCACCTCCACCTCCGCTCCACCTATGTTAATGGGCTGCAGGAGGGTGGCGCCCGGCGAAAGTCCAACACCATCTCCTTTGTTTTAGTGGTGTTCAGCTGGAGCTTATTCAGCCGGCACCACTGCACAAAGTCCTTCACCAGGCCTCTGTACTCCCTCTCATCCCCCTGCCGAATACATGCCACAATTGCAGTGTCATCTGAGAACTTCTGCATGTGACATGTATTGGAGTTGTAAGGAAAGTCCATGGTGTAGAGGGTGAAGAGGAGAGGAGAGAGCACTGTGCCCTGAGGTGCTCCAGTACAGCAAGTCAGAGTTGAAGACCTGCAGTCTCCCACCCGGACAAACTGCGGCCTATTGGTAAGATAGTCTGAGATCCAGCTCACTAAATGGGGGTCCACAGCCATGATGTTGAGTTTATCCTGGAGAAGGCTGGGGTAGATGGTATTAAAAGCACTGGAGAAGTCAAAAATAGCATTCTCACAGTGCATCCCCCCCCATCCAGGTACTTAAGAACACGGTGTAGGAGATAGAGGAGATACCAGTAGATTCAGTAGATTCTCACAAATCCAACAAGACCAAGCATTCATGATATGCACACTCTTAAGGCTATGAAATTGGGCTATTAGTAAAAAAAGTAGAAAAGGGGGTGTTCACAATAATATTAGTGTGGCATTCAGTCAGTGAGTTCGTCAATTTTGTGGAACAAACAGGTGTGAATCAGGTGTCCCCTATTTAAGGATGAAGCCAGCACCTGTTGAACATGCTTTTCTCTTTGAAAGCCTGAGGAAAATGGGACATTCAAGACATTATTCAGAAGAACAGTGTAGTTTGATTAAAAAGTTGATTGGAGAGGGGAAAACTTATACGCAGGTGCAAAAAATTAAAGGCTGTTCATCTACAATGATCTCCAATGCTTTAAAATGGACAAAAAAAAGCAGAGACGCGTGGAAGAAGATGGAAAACAACCATCAAAATGGATAGAAGAATAACCAGAATGGCAAAGGCTCACCCATTGATCAGCTCCAGGATGATCAAAGACAGTCTGGAGTTACCTGTAAGTGCTGTGACAGTTAGAAGACGCCTGTGTGAAGCTAATTTATGTGCAAGAATCCCCCACAAAGTCCCTCTGTTAAATAAAAGACGTGCAGAAGAGGTTACAATTTGCCAACGAACACATCAACTGGCCTAAAGAGAAATGGAGGAATATTTTGTGGACTGATTAGAGTAAAATTGTTCTTTTTGGGTCCAAGGGCCGCAGACAGTTTGTGAGACGACCCCCAAACTCTGAATTCAAGCCACAGTTCACAGTGAAGACAGTGAAGCATGGTGGTGCAAGCATCATGATATGGGCATGTTTCTCCTACTATGGTGTTGGGCCTATATATCGCATACCAGGTATCATGGATCAGTTTGGATATGTCAAAATACTTGAAGAGGTCATGTTGCCTTATGCTGAAGAGGACATGCCCTTGAAATGGGTGTTTCAACAAGACAATGATCCCAAGCACACTAGTAAATGAGCAAAATCATGGTTCCAAACCAACAAAATTAATGCCTCGCAGATGTGAAGAAATCATGAAAAACTGTGGTTATACAACTAAATACTAGTTTAGTGATTCACAGGATTGCTAAAGCAGTTTGAACATAACAGTTTTGAGTTTGTAGCTTCAACAGTAGATGCTACTATTATTGTGAATACCCCCTTTTCTACTGTTTTTTTTTTTTTACTAATAGCCCAATTTCATAGCCTTAAGAGTGTGCATATCATGAATGCTTGGTCTTGTTGGATTTGTGAGAATCTACTGAATCTACTGGTACCTTGTTTCCCATGTAACAATAAGAAATATACTCAAAACCAGGATTAATCTTTTTAGTCACATAGCACTACTATTATTCTGAACACTATTGTAGATCAGTGGATAAAGCAATGGTTTGCCAATATGTAGACCTGGGTTCAAGTCCCGTTCATGCTGTCTGTCTTTGGACAAGACACTTAATCTACATTGTCTCAGTCCACCCAGCTGGAAAAAAAAAAATGGGTACTGGCAGTAAATGTGACGTGTAAAGCACTTAGAGCATCTGCTAGATGGAAAACCATGATAGAAACGCAAAAAAGTAACATGATGCACAGTGTATTCACAGGATTGAAGGATTTCTAGGACTGCAACACTGTGTGCAAAAACCAACATGGAAAAAACACTTCTGTTTTGTTTCCTGCTTAAACCAACTGCACTGTTTTGTACAAATTAAACATGAGACAACATGATAACATGACACCACCCTGATAAGAACATACATTTTAACCTCAATCATACTGTTTAATTTATGAGGCTGCTGTTTTATCTCCTGTCTTTTATGCCATAAAGGGAGCTTAAAGGGACAAGATTGCATCACTTCGGACTCGCACTCGCTGTCCTCCACATGTAAATATTAATTTTTCAAGATAACGACAACATCAGCATTTGTCAGGGGCTGAGAAACGGAGGGAAAGTAACAGCTTTTTCTTTCCAAGCAAGGGCTTTTAATTTTTAAGGGACAGGAGCTCACAAGGGCTTTTTATGTGCCGCGCTGCAGCAACATTCTTTTACAGGTATTATGAAGAATGTTGAGTAGGTGAAAGAACAGTACAAGAAAAAGAAGAGCAAGTGTTTTCAGTGCGGACGATTAGATAACAAACATGCAAAAGTATCTATACACCGAAACTGCAGTGCAACCATAAAGACAGTTGCAGCCGACTATTAACCCATAACCAACCCAGGACCACAGTCTGGCTGGCCCATGTGGCTCACATATCTCTGGCTTTTTGTCAGATTGGCCTCAGCCTTCGGACACGGCACGATAATGTGCATCTTTTATTATGAAAATTTTGGGGATTAATTTTCAAAAACTTTATTTTAAGTCATCATCATCATTAATGGCACAAGGTGGGTTCTCACGCACCAGCTTTGACAAAGATGGCCTTAAGCAGATTCAAAGGGGAGAGACGGAAGAAATAAATAATATGTGATGGGGTAAAGAGTAAGGTATATTGTAATTTTTAGAAAAATGAGATTTGATGAATGAAGTTGGCCGATTAAAGCTGATATTGAAAAGGAGAGCTAGAGCAAACAAACAAGGCAACCACTCAGTAGCAGTTAACAATTTATGTAACAAATAATTTAAGTATTTAAAAACATAAAAACACTGTTAAAATGAGCAGTCACTAAATTAAGAAGCTAACTACGCCAGCGGGTGGAGAGTGAGCAGTCCAGGCCCAAACGAAGCGTCCGTGAGTCCGGTCACTCTGTGGGCGTCTTTGAGACGTCAGTTTATTTGGGGAGGGTCCTCTTGACACCCAGTGTGTGTCAAAGTCTTCCCCTAGGGAACATAAAGGCAAAGCCAGCACAACGCCACCAACACTGGACCTACTTCAAACGCCAAAGGCCATCTGTTCCAAGGGCCGCTACAAATACTCCGCTGTGTGTGATCCCTTGCCCTGTGGTGCCTGTACCAGTACAGTTCCCGATTTCTCCGGCAGCTTCTCCTCCCTCTGCTCTCCACGCCACACCGCTTAGGACGCAGCCCCTGCCGCTGCCCCCAGCTCCGTGCCACTGTCCGATGGCACCTGTCCCTCCCTGTCCTCTTTGCCAAACTCCACCGTTTTTTTTTACTGGCCGCATCACGTGCCATGCCCCAGGTGTGTCGATTGCAGACAGTGTCAGATTAAACAAGAGTCAGGTGCTTCTGGGGTTGCCATGACAACCACTGAGGAGGCAGAACTCAAAGGCACAGCGAATAAGGCCGGGTTCACACGGCAGGTTAATTAGGCCGATATCGGACCCAATCTTCCCCTTCCGACAATCTTAAGGACGTCCTGACAATTGTGATGACGCTCACGATAATCTTATCAGATATTCCTGCCGTGTGTGGTGTGTTCAGAGCACTCCGATCTGCTCAAAAGGCCGTCAGGAGCGCTCCGATCGCAAATCGGGGAAATTGAACATGTTGGATTTTTTTGGCCCAATATCACGGTGTGTGTTGCGTCCTCCGGCCAAAACAAGCTCACAGCCTGCTGAATGTGATGTGCAGCCAATCAGAAAGCGAGGTGACGGACGCACGGAGTGGAATATAAAATCAAAACAGCTGTTCTGACTTACCAGAAAGTCCGGTAGTCACGCTGTCTCCACTCCTTTAAAGAACGCCTTTTCTTTTTCTTTTTGTATTGTTTTCCCCTCTGTTTTAAATAGTCCACAAGTACCTCCATTTGTTTACTCTAAAGTCACATTTAATCTCAAGCGATTTTGCGAGATTTCCTGTCTGAGCTGTGAATGTTCGTGTGTGGTGTTTTTGTCCTTACCGTGTGGCTGAACACCACACACTGTTTGACCAAACCTGTTAGATACATGATTTTTTATCTTCACATGTGTGGTCTCTCAGGTTTTGGAAACCTAAAGATAATTTTAAGATCCTGCTGTGTGAACCAGGCTTAAAGCAAAAACATGCAGACATAACAGCAAACAAAAATAAAGCCTTCTCCAGGGCTGGATCACAACTACACAAACAGTCTGAGAGATATGTGAGCCACAGACAGACACACAGACACTTCTTGCTTTGTTTTCATAAGGCATAAAGTTCTCATGTGCTCGCTTCGACAAAAAACATCAACAAAGATCCCACTTTTCTATAGGAATACATATTTCCTACGTTTACTGCACTAGAAAACAAAAAAATGTAGATATTATGTCAAGCTTCTTTGCATCAAAAGGAGCCAGCTGAGGTGGTTTGGGCATCGGGTGAGAATGCTTCCTGGTTGTCTCCCTAGGGAGGTCTTCCAGACATGTCCAACTGGGAGAAGACCCACAACATGCTGGAGGGATTATACGAGGGCTGTCAATAAAGTAACGGTCCTTTTTATTTTTTTCAAAAACTATATGGATTTCATTCATATGTTTTTACGTCAGACATGCTTGAACCCTCGTGCGCATGCGTGAGTTTTTCCATGCCTGTCGGTGACGTCATTCGCCTGTGAGCACTCCTTGTGGGAGGAGTCGTCCAGCCCCTCGTCGGAATTCCTTTATCTGAGAAGTTGCTGAGAGACTGGCGCGTTGTTTGATCAAAATTTTTTCTAAACCTGTGAGACACATCGAAGTGGACACGGTTCGAAAAATTAAGCTGGTTTTCAGTGAAAATTTTAACAGCTGATGAGAGATTTTGAGGTGATTCTGTCGCTTTAAGGACTTTTCACGGTGCGAGACGTCGTGCAGCGCTCTCAGCCGCCGTCATCAGCCTGTTCAAGCTGAAAACCTCCACATTTCAGGCTCTATTGATCCAGGACGTCGTGAGAGAACAGAAGTTTCAGAAGAAGTCGGTTTCAGCATTTTATCCGGATATTCCACTGTTAAAGGAGATTTTTTTAATGAAAGACGTGTGGACGGATCCGCGCGTCGGGACGCAGCCGACGCGGTGCGGCGGCACAGGAAAAACACCTCCGTGTTGATAACCATTTGTAAAATCCAGGCGGCTTTTGATGGCTTTCAGTGGAGTGAGTATATGAGAAATTGTTTAACAGGCAGGACATGTTCCAACTTGTCCTTAAGGCTTTCAACAGAGGTGTTTTTCCTGTGGCGGAGCGTCGCGGCGGCGTTTTCAGCTTGAACAGGCTGATGACGCTGCCTGAGAGCGCTGCACGACGTCTCGCACCGTGAAAAGTCCTTAAAGCGACAGAATCACCTCAAAATCTCTCATCAGCCATTAAAATTTTCACTGAAAACCAGCTTAATTTTTCGAACCGTGTCCACTTCGATGTGTCTCACAGGTTTAGAAAAAATTTTGATCAAACAACGCGCCAGTCTCTCAGCAACTTCTCAGACAAAGGAATTCCGACGAGGGGCTGGACGACTCCTCCCACAAGGAGTGCTCACAGGCGAATGACGTCACCGACAGGCATGGAAAAACTCACGCATGCGCACGAGGGTTCAAGCATGTCTGACGTAAAAACATATGAATGAAATCCATATAGTTTTTGAAAAAAATAAAAAGGACCGTAACTTTATTGACAGCCCTCGTATCTCCCAGCTGGCTTGGGAAAGCCTCAGGATTCCCCAGAAAAAGGTCGAGGACTTTGCAGAGGATAGGGAAGTGTGGGATGAGCTGTTTGGTCTGCTGCCACAGCGTCCTGGACCCAGTGTCACAGACTAAACGGTCCACCCCTAAAAATCGGTCCACCTTTTGCATCTGCGCATGCGTCATGTCGGACCACAGCAGCACGTCTGAGACGGAGTCTCTTCACCCAAAGCAATCAAATGGATTAATGTGATTATTAATCATCAGATGATGAAGGTAAAACCTCTTAAATCATTCTAAAGTCAGTTTTAAGCAGAAACAAGGCCGTTTTAAGCAGAAACTTGACAAAATTCCGTGACATTTTGAAATGTCCAACGCGCAGTGAAAGCATCAGCTAGCAGTTCGTTTAACTGCAGTGCTCTGATCGCTTCCCCTGCCTTTTATGATGAAATAATGCTGAATTTATGTGGAAATGATTGTTGTACAAAAGCCTCAGATATCTGTCGCTGAGATAGATGATGACTGGAGTGTAGTTTGAAGCAGAAACGAGGTGACAATACGTGAACTGCGCCATCGGGGGGACCTATTTTATTATTTTTTAGGGGGACCTTTCGGTCGGCGACACCAGATAGGAAGCAGAAAATTAATGATTACTGATGATTGACAAGCTCAATTTTTTCTTTTTTCTTTTTTTTTCTTCAGTATTTTGAATCAATGTAAGTGTGGTTGGAATGGATCCAGTGTGCAAGAAAACATAGAAAACAACACTTCATTTGTGCCTATATGTTATTTTCTGTTTTGTTTCATGTTGAATCCATTCCAATTACAATTGCATTAATAGAAATAAATAAATAAATAAAAACAGCTTGGCATGATATCTCAAAATTTAGACCACATGTAACTGCTGCAAATCTTGGGTCTGTCTTAATACCTGAGTGGCTCTAAGTGGGCTCTGTCAGCCAAATCATGAGGTCCATTATTATCATTGCACTATATATATATATATATATATATATATATATATATATATATATATATATATATATATATACACAGTGAGGAAAATAAGTATTTGAACACCCTGCAGTTTTGCAAGTTCTCCCACTTAGAAATCATGGAGGGGTCTGAAATTTTCATCTTAGGTGCATGTCCACTGTGAGAGACATAATCTAAAAAAAAATCCAGAAATCACAATGTATGATTTTTTTAATAATTTATTTGTATGTTACTGTTGCAAATAAGTATTTGAACACCTGTGAAAATCAATGTTAATATTTGGCACAGTAGCCTTTGTTTGCAATTACAGAGGTCAAATGTTTCCTGTAGTTTTTCACCAGGTTTTCACACACTGCAGCATGGATTTTGGTCCACTCCTCCATACAGATCTTCTCCAAATCTTTCAGGTTTGGAGTTTCAGCTCCCTCCAAAGATTTTCTATTGAGTTCAGGTCTGGAGACTGGCCAGGCCACTCCAGGACCTTGAAATGCTTCTTACAGAGCCCCTCCTTAGTTGCCCTGGCTGTGTGTTTGGGGTCATTGTCATACTGGAAGACCCAGCCATGACCCATCTTCAGTGCTCTTACTGAGGGAAGGAGTTGTTTGCCAAAATCTCGCAGTACATGACCCCATCCATCCTCCCTTCAATACGGTGCAGTCATCCTGTCCCCTTTGCAGAAGAGCACCCCCAGAGTATGATGTTTCCACCCCAATGCTTCACGGTTGGGATGGTTTTCTTGGGGTTGTTCTCATCCTCTAAACATGGTAAGTGGAGTTGATTCCAAAAAGCTCTATTCTGGTCTCATCTGACCACATGACCTTCTCCCATGCCTCCTCTGGATCGTCCAGATGGTCACTGGTGAACTTCAAACGGGCCTGGACATGTGTTGGCTTGAGCAGGGGGACCTTGCTGCCCTGCAGGATTTTAAACCATGACAGCATCATGTGTTACTAATGTAATCTTTGTGACTGTGGTCCCAGCTCTCTTCAGGTCATTGACCAGGTCCTCCTGTGTAGTTCTGAGCTTTCTCAGAATCATCCTTACCCCACAAAGTGAGATCTTGCATGGAATCCCAGACTGAGGGAGATTGACAGTCATCTTGTGTTTCTTCCACTTTCTAATAAATAATCATAACAGTTGTTATCTTCTACCAAGCTGCTTGCCTCTTGTCCTGTAGTCCATCCCAGCCTTGTGTAGGTCTCCAGTTTTGTCCCTGGTGTCCTTAGACAGCTCTTTCATCTTGGCTATGGTGGACAGGTTGGAGTATGATTGATTGAGTGTGTGAGCAGATGTCTTTTATACAGGTAACAAGTTCAAACAGGTGCAATTAATACAGGTAAAGAGTGCAGAATAAGAGGGCTTCTTAAAAAAAATTAACAGGTCTGTGTGAGCCAGAATTCTTGCTGGTTGGTAGGTGTTCAAATACTTATTTGCAGCAGTAACATACAAATAAATTATTTTAAAAAATCATACATTGTGATTTCCAGATTTTTTTTTTTTTTAGATTATGTCTCTCACAGTGGACATGCACCTAAGATGAAAATTTCAGACCCCTCCATGATTTCTAAGTGGGAGAACTTGCAAAACCGCAGGGTGTTCAAATACTTATTTTCCTCACTGTATATATATATATATATATATATATATATATATATATATATATATATATATATATATATATATATATATAATAATAAAGTGAGATGGGAAGTTCTTCTGTTGGTGCCTGTTGGTGTTTGCTGCAATTTGTATCGGGTGGATGTACAAGTTCTGCGTGAACTTGGATCCCTTCTAAGTTGCACCTCCGATTTCGAAAGTTAGGCAAGGTCTGTGTTAGTTTCTAGATTTAAAGTCTTTGCAGTTTTTGTCTCAGAGCCAAAAAGTTGTTAAAATGTTAGAGAAACATGAAGGAATATTTGTTTATGACTCAGCAGTTGTGGTTCCACAGTATGTTGCTTATTCACGTTTGTTCAAAGTCAGTTTCTTGTTCTTATAACCAAAGACGCCGAGGTCACACTAGTGATTGGTAAAGTGAATTTCAGTCTAGCAGAAACTGGAAACTTACTGGCAAAGTTTTTGAAATTCTTCCCCTTATTGTGGAGGCGGAATATTTGTGACAAAGTTCCCAATGTTGAGTTTAAAATATTGCACCACCACATCCTCAAAAATTGTTGAACTGGAGCGAATGTTGAAATAAACTGAAATTTCTCTGAGATTTTCTTGCTAAAAATGCACGTTCCCCTATTTAAATTTCTTTATACCCTGTTTTCTAAGTATACGTTGCAGTTTTTACTAGTTTGGAGGTCCTGCGACTTACACTCCGGTGTGACTTATATACAGAAACTCACCCAATTATTATTAGTAGTATGTCTTATATTATGGCTTTCCTAGGAATTAAAACACTAAACAAAATCAACAGTAATAATAAAGAATAAATGTCATAATACAAATACACTATAATAATGCACCAGAATCCCAATTACAGAGCTGATAATACAGAAAATAGATATGACTTATACACAGGTGCGATGTATATATATTTTTCCTCTTCAACAGACATTTTTGACAGGTGCGACTTATACTGTGGTGCAGCTTACCGTAACTCAAATTTCTATTATTTTTGCAAATCAACACAAACTTGAAATATGTGTTTCAGCACCTTCCTGTCCGAAGGCTTCCACATCACTGGGTTCTATTTTGTTACATTTTGGTTAGGGTAGAACCAGTGGTTAATATGACATCTTCATTGTGAGATTTTTTAAAGACTTTTTGATTATGTGGATTGCCTTAGGATAAGGTTAGTTTTCGATGGCTTTTGGCACAGAACTTCAGTGGCATACTGACTCAGTAGTAGGTAGTGTAGTTCAGTACATCACTGGCCCCATTGGATTCTGGAGGGACAGTCGGGGTCAAAGTTCAAACTGCCATTCATGACCCATGTCAGCATTAACCTTTCAAATCACGCATGCCATTTCCATCCTCTTAGAGCACTTGCTGTTTCTCTTAACCCATCTCAAATGGCGCCCGGTCTCTGTGCTTCATAGTGACACCAGTGTGCCACATTAATCCGCCTTACAAGGGTGAACGGCTCCATTGGCGACACGGTGTTTAAAGATGTTTACTCTTACAGAGCACCAGGCGCTTTTTGACACGATCTCATATTCTTATACCACCATCAAGCTGTCTAATATCAAACAACAAATAATTGTATTATTAGTTAAAACTGACATTTATTCTGTTCTAAAGGTGCCACGTGCAGAGGATGGCAAACTCTGTCACATATTGTAATTATTATTCTTATAACAGTGGTTTGGATTAGGCAGAACTGGGGTGGGAGGGGGGGTGTAGTCTTTGTAATATTCTATTATCCAAGTTTCTTTTTCTACTTAGATGTAGTTTGTGAGTATTTTCTGTGTTGATAATGTATGAAGTTTCCGACAAGAAGGACTGAGGAGAAGACGAGGCTCCAGTAATGTGTTGCGGACCGTTACCGTCACTTCACTGGTGCCAGAGGTCACTACAGTTTGCCAAACAAACACTGAACACTACAGAATACATCATACAAAACTACAAAATGTATTCACCTTGTTAAGCATTTAAAAAAAAAATTAAATCAATGCTTTGTAAAGTTGCTTTAATTTTTCCTAATATGTTGAAGATTAATGTCAAAGTGAAAACAGCTCATTACAAAGTGATGCACATAAAACACTAACGTATGGTTCAGTTTTCACACTCTTTAATGTAAAACACTGGTGTGATTAGTTCAGAAGGTTTTTGACGCATAATCTGTAATACAAAGTTGTAAATTTTCAGGTGATAGCATCAAAACATTTTGCAAGATGCTTTTTACAACATTACCAGTAATATGCACTCAGGCAGGTGCTATTCATGTGTTTCTGCCACAGCAGATCAGAGATGGATCTGTACGTTGGTTTGGCCCAAAGTTTTACACCAGATGCCACTGATGTACCACTATATAATTAATAATCACTTTGTATAGACCTGTTTTCACTTTTAACAGCTGAGTTTTAAGAAAAAAAATACTGTGATTCAGCTATTTATTTATTTAAATTTTGAGATCTTATAAGAGGCTGAATATGTTTTAAACACACTGTACATTTAGACAGTTACTATATTTCTGAGGACTCAATGGCTTCGTAAACCAGCACTGAGAAAAATGAAACTAGGATCAGCTTTTAAAATTTATTCATTTATTTGCTTTTCTTTAAGTACATTTATCATTTAGATGAAACATTAAATATTTAGGTGTAAGAAATTACGTTTTTCAGTGAATTTACCTTTTACTTGTTACGTCCTTATATTATATGTAAATGATTCAAATTCATTGTTTGTTTTTTATTGGACTGTTATAGTACTTCATTTTAAAGGGGTACTTGTCTTTTATTTTGGGGACATAAGTTTATTATTTATATTTTTCTTAATTGAGTGATTATATTTTTGTTAAGGGGAATTTCTTATTTTTGTTTCCAAATTAATTTCATAAAACTAGCTAATAATTTTGCCTAAACTTAAATTTTTTCTGGGTCATTAATCATAGAATAGGACTGCATTACAAAACATTGATGGTTGGCTATGCACAATTATTAATCAAACCCAAGCACCCCTCCATTCTGGTGCATAATGTCTATAGAGTGGTTGTAAGGGTGCTACTTAAAAAAAAATAAATTAAATCATGGAGCATTACTCAAGACTCAACAATGACAAAGGAAAATCTACATTTTAGAATTTTTGCACATTTATTTAAAATATAAAGCTGAAGGACAACTGACATGGGTTTTATACCATTTCTTAACACCTTAGAAATTTAGCTTAGGAGCCTATCCCAGCAGTCACTGAGCAAGAAATGTGGACAAACTGCAGTCTATCACAGGGTCGCGTATTGACAGACACATCCACACACCCACGGTCAATTTAGAGTCATCAGTTCACCTAAACTGCATGTTTTTGGAAGTGAGAGGAAGCATCCAGAGGGAACCCCCACAAACACGAGAAGACATACAAATTCCACAGAGAAAGGACCGGGTGGAAGCGAACATGGGACCTTCTCACTGTGAGGCAGTTGTGGTAACCACTAAGCCACCATGCTGCCTGCATCATTCTAATTAAACTAATTTCAGCTGTTTCTACTCATTTGGAGTCAACCTGTAATAAACAGTGATGCCGGTAATGCCTTACTTTGTAACGCCTTACTCTAATCTGACCGCTTTTTTCAGTAACGAGTTGTTGGGAAAGTGTAGGGACACGGACCCACAACAGGGGGCGTAAATGAACCGGACAATGGATGAGCCAAAGAATAACAATTTACGTTGTAAATGTGCACAAGGGAATACAGACGGAAACAGAATTTAAATTACAGTCAATTACACGAGGGAGGCGTGTGGGCAGGCTCGAGGATAGGAGAGCACCGTCCAGAGAAGAGCCGGGCCCCACTTCTCGCCCTTCACAAACAGCCGGTTCTCCAACAACCGCTGCAGGACCTGACGTGCATGCTGGACATGAGTCTCAGGATCCGGGGAAAAGATGAGTATATCGTCTAGATATACGAAGACGAATCGGTGCAGGAAGTCCCGCAAGACATCATTTACCAAAGCTTGGAACGTCGCGGGGGTGTTAGTGAGGCTGAACGGCACGACCAGGTACTCAAAATGACCTAATGGGGTGTTAAATGCCGTCTTCCATTTGTCTCCCTTCCGGATCCGAACCAGGTGGTACGCATTCCTAAGATCCAACTTTGTGAAGATTTTGGCTCCATGCAGGGGCGTGAACACTGAATCTAACAGGGGCAACGGGTATCGATTGTGAACCGTAATCTCGTTCAGCCCTCTGTAATCAATGCATGGACGGAGTCCGCCGTCTTTCTTGCCCACAAAAAAGAAACCAGCACCCATCGGGGAGATGGAATTTCGGATCAGCCCGGCAGCTAATGAGTCCCGGATGTAGGTCTCCATTGATTCGTGCTCTGGTCGTGAGAGATTGTACAGCCTGCTGGACGGGTACTCAACGCCCGGGATCAAATCAATGGCGCAATCATATAGACGGTGCGGGGGAAGAGTGAGTGCCAGATCTTTGCTGAAGACGTCAGCAAGATCGTGGTACTCCTCGGGCACCGCCGTCAGATTGGGGGGTACTTTAGCCTCCTCATTAGCCGTCACACCGGGAGGAACCGAGGATCCTAAACACTCCCGGTGGCAGGTTCGCTCCACTGAGCCACAACCCCAGACGGCAATCAATCCGGGGGATTGTGTTTTATCATCCACGGGAAGCCCAAAATCACGCGGGAGGTAGAAGGAGTCACATAAAACTCAATTTCCTCCCAATGATTCCCAGACACTACCAGAGTTACTAGCAGTGTCTTATGTGTGATTAAAGGGAGAAGGGTGCCATCTAGTGCCCGCACCTTCAGTGGTGAAGGGAGCGCCACTAGAGGGAGCCCTACTTCCCTTGCCCATCTGCTGTCCAGCAGATTCCCTTCTGACCCCGTGTCCACCAGTGCTGGGGCCTGAAGGGTTACATCCCCACTCAGGATCGTAACTGGGAGACGTGCAGATATGCGTGTGTGTCCCACGTGAATGTTATGACCCACCCTTAGCCCAGTCTCTAAAGGCGAGTGTTGTCGTTTTGGCCGTTTGGGGCAGTTTTTCTGTATATGCTCTTTTGAGCTTCAGTGAAAACACTCCCTGCAGGCCAGCCTCCTCATTCTGTCATCTGATCTCCCTTTGGCCCTGCTAATCTCCCTAGCAACGTCAGCAGGGGGAGCTGTTGCCACACGGAGCGCTGAGGCTGTGGAGCGTGGGGAGGACGGAACCTTTTCGGACCCGGAAGGGAGAGGGATGGCGCATGCCCGGCCACGTCCTTTGTGTCGCTCCCGACGGCGTTGTTCTAACCGATTGTCTAATTGTATGACTAGATCAATAAGCCCGTCCAAATCCCGCGGCTCGCCCTTAGCCACCAGATGCTCCTTTAGGACCAGAGACAGTCCGTTTACAAAGGCGGCGCGGAGTGCAACAGTATTCCAGCCAGACCTCGCAGCCGCGATGCAGAAGTCGACTGCATACTTGGCTGCATTCCGACGCCCCTGTCTCATAGTCAGCAGCACCGTTGAAGCGGTCTCGCCTCTATGTGGGTGTTCGAACACCAGTCTGAACTCCCTCACAAACTCAGTATACACCGTTAGGAGCCGTGAATTCTGCTCCCAAAGTGCCGTAGCCCAGGCTTGTGCCTCACCTCAAAGCAAATTAACCACATAAGCCACCCGGCTCGAGTCCGACGCGTACATGATGGGACGCTGTGCAAAGACGAGCGAACACTGCATTAAGAAGTCTGCGCACATCTCTACACAACCTCCGTACGGTTCCGGGAGACTTATGTATGCTTCAGGGGATGGTGGGGGGTTCGCTGAACAACCAGTGGAACGTCTGTATGCGGCACCAGGACAGCAGGAGGAAGAGCTGCAGCCGCACCCTGTGCGTGCGCCTCCACCTCCGCGGTGAGAGCCTCCATCTTGCGATTGAGTATGTTGCTCTGCTCGGTCACTAAGTCCATCCGAGCAGTGAAGGCGGTTAAGATGCGCTGCAACTCACCTAACACGCCTCCTGCTGGCGCCTGTGCACCCTGCTCTTCCATTGATTGTTCAACGGATGGTTGATGCCCCTCGGAATCCATGACGTTGGCCGAGATATCCTGTTGGGAAAGTGTAGGGACACGGACCCACAACAGGGGGCGTAAATGAACCGGACAATGGATGAGCCAAAGAATAACAATTTACTGTTGTAAATGTGTACAACGGAATACAGACGGAAACAGAATTTAAATTACAGTCAATTACACGAGGGGGGCGTGTGGGCAGGCTCGAGGATAGGAGAGCACCGTCCAGAGAAGAGCCGGGCCCCACACGATTTCCACTGCCACCGGATCTGGAAACACACAGGAGACGCCAAGTCCTGATCTCCGCAGGTGGCCACCGTCTCCAGCTGTCGGATCGGTACTGCTGACAGGAAGCAAAAACAGTTTATGGTGGGTGTGTGCGCACCCAGCAAAACAGTCAGCAAACAGTTCTTTTCCAGGTGGGAAAAACACCTCCACCTCAAACCCAGAAACCCGGCACGTGCAGTATCAGTGAGTTACTTAGCGAAGTTTGGCGTGGGGAGCGAAGACGTCAGCCCTCCACGAACCACAAACCCAGCCTCCAGCTGCAAGCACTCACAGAAACGACTGCAAACAATACAGAAGCAAAAACTGTATATGAAAGACTCAAAAACGGCTGAGCAGTTTACCTTCCAGGTAGACAGATATCTCGGCAGTGAGGTGGAGATGCTGCCCGGCTTTTGTGGTGATGGCTGATGAGTGACAGCTGGCAGGGGTGATGAGTGACAGCTGTCACTCCCGGCTGGTTCTGCAATGCGGCAGCGCCCTCTCGTGCCCGAAGCCCGCACTTCGGGCAGGGCGCCCTCTGGTGGTGGTGGGCCAGCAGTACCTCCTCTTCAGCGGCCCACACAAGACGAGTAATCTAATGCGTTAATCTTTCCAAATCAGTAATCAGATTAAAATTACTTCTCCAAGTCACTGTGTGTTACTGTTATTTTTGTAGTGCAGGTCGATCACAGCATTCAAACTGGCTCATTGGCAGGGGGAGGTCACTTTGCCCACTTTTGAGCTGTGAGCTGTTCATCTGCTGTTTTGTGCAGCAGCTCCGAGTTGAACAAACAATTGTCGCAATTGTCTCAAAGTGCAGTGACAACAGCACACGTGCACTGAGCTTTACAAAGATATTTTTACACTTTTTTTCTTTACAACTCTGTGCTGCTCTGTGTGTCCTCACTAAATACAGCTAATCTGTGGCGTTAACAACAAATACTCACCCTTTTTTCTACCCAAATGCATCTAAAGTCTCTTTCTGAGGATGGCATGATGTAAAAAAAATGCCGCTAAAACTTTCTTAACTGTCAGTCTGGTCATGCTACACATTATTCATTCTTTGTGCTCACAAACCAGGGGCGAATCCAGGCGGAAATGGGGGCGGGGGAGCACAGCGTCCCATAACACCCCTATATTAAAAGTCGGTAGGTTAGAAATTGTAAATTGTAAGTTTTACCATTACAGTCAACTGTCAACAGTTAAATAGGAGGTCAAGAAAGATGTCTTTATTTTATTTTTTATAAAACAAATATATGCTCATTGAAGTCACACGTGCTTGAGTATTGGCAAAACGAGTTATCATTTTCATGTTGAGATGGCGGCGGGGTGGGGGGGTGTTGTCGGCAGCTACTGAAAGTAACTAATAAAGTAACTAGTAATGTAATGGAGTAATCAGTAAAGTAACTATGTTACTTTTTCAAGGAGTAATCAGTAATCAGTAATTGGATTACATTTTCAAAGTCACTGTGGCAACACTGGTAATAAATGGGATGAAGTGGACATAATTACTAAAGTACACATATACTTTGCAAAAGAAATGATTTTGTGACTAAACCAAACCATCTTGTTTCGTATGTCAGTGTGAAGTATCATGTTTTCAACAACATAAGTGAATATTTTACAGTGATATAACTCAGTCAAAGTGAAGTTTTTAACACTGTATGAGGTCACGTTGCTGACGCATGGTATCAAAAACCAAACTTACTCCAAAAAATTTAAAGGAGCCCCCAATTTTAGGCTGTTTTAAATTTTAATTTTACGCTGGATTATATTGAGGCACAACCAGCCCAATCTCATGCCAAGTTCGTGATGGCATCATGAAAAGTGATTCAATCTATTAGTTTGTAATACGTCACGAAATTTGTTACATTTTCGTGACATTTCAGGAAATTATTTTGTGATACTATCATGAAATCTGGCATGACACAGGGGCCTTGGGGTTATGGTTATTGTAAGGGTTTGGGCTAAAAATAGTGACTGAAACTTTACCGCGTCACAGAAATGTGATGCATTTCGTGATGGTATCATAAAAAAAGTGAGACTGGGCTGGGCACAACATTCAACTCCACCTTATATGACAGTTGGCCTGGAACCTGGAACCTTTTGATTTGGTGACTATGGTCATTGATTCCCAAGACCTTCTACCCTCTATAGTTATTAAAATGTAAAAAGTATGAATTAACCACGACATGCCCGGTCGCCTGGCCATACTGATCTATCAGGGGGAAAGGGCCTTGTAAAGAGAGGTGACCAAGAACCTATTGGTTCGTCCGGTTGAGCTTCAGAGAAAGTGTGTAAAGGAGGATCTTCCAGAAGAATATTGATGTAATGATGGGTAATGGGTCAATGGCAGATTGTTCACATAGAAGCTTCTTGTGAAAACCTGTTTGGACAATACACAAGGCGTTTTTTCAATCTCCAGTTGTTCTTCCTTTGTCATTAATGGGTATCATGTGTTACTGGATTGGAGGGGGGGCTACCTTTTTTAACCCATTATGTATATATATATATATATAGAGAGAGAGAGAGAGAGAGAGAGAGAGAGAGAGAGAGAGATGTTTAGCGTGAGGCCGCAACATAAAAAGCCAAAATGTACCTGAATTTTGATATTCCTTCAACTTTCAAAAAAAAATAAATAAATAAAATTGCACAGGACCTCCTTTACCACTGTGTGGGTGCCAATTAAAACCTCAAAAATGAAGCTATTTTAATGTCTAATGATTAAATTATTAGTCAGCCACCGTGAGATATTTCAAAATCTTTGCATGTGTTGAAATTAACATCTAAGCTCTGAGCTGGTCACTCCCCACAGAGGTATTATAGATCTTTCCAGCTTCATAATATAGATCACCAAGTGTCTGAAGAGATATTAAAGTCTGCAGCCACAAATATCCCACAGACACTGAGGCGACGCAGGAGAGCGGCAGGTTTGGTGGCAGGCAGCTGACGTGCAGTTGCAACACATGACTTGAACAGACAGCAGATTTTATTAGGTCATAAAGGTGACACGGAAAAGGTGTGTTTGATGGGTATGACACAGAACGCAGCGTGTCATGTGACTGACACGTGCTGCCTGAATGCATTTCTTCTCAGCGTGCTTAAAGGCCAGCCCAACCAAACACGAGAAGTACTCTAAATCTTAAATGTGCCCTCGTTGTGGGAGGAGTTTCCTTATCTGGTGTGCGTTGTGTGGCTGAGCAGTCCTCTGAAGTATAGGAACAACACAACACACACACATTCTGCTCACAGCTTTATTGCTGATAGAAAAGAAAAATCACTGTGCTGTTTGTTTGGAAGAAATACTTTATTGCCGTTACTGTGACATGTCGATCCTCAGTGTGCCGCTGAGGCGGCTCGTAGAGCACGGACTACCCCATGAAAAAAAAAATTTGAGAAATGTGAATTTAATGGAACACTTTGCACTTAATACACACAAGCGTCCACACATGTACATGTGCAGTAGCCTCTCCTCATCTTGCACCCAGTGCCTGCCTGTCCTGCCTTCAGACAGCTCCCAGATCAGCCATGGGGCTTCCAGTAGAACCTCCTCCACATCCCCAGCACCTTCAGGGTCAGTTCTGATGATAACTGCATGATGATGATTCGTCAGCAACTCCAGCCATACAAGCTACAAGGACTGTTTTTGGATTGATTGGGGTGTGTTGTACACTGTGTACTACAAATATTCATTATTATTATTATTATTATTATTATTATTATTATTATTATTATTATTATTATTATTATAGTTGAGAAATTACTTTAAATGTATAAATGTCAAGACTTTTATTTTGAAACTCCCACTTTCAAACCTGATCCTTAGTTTGACGTCCGCTCTGTCTAGAAGGCTGATTTTGTAAAGAGATTCTTTACATCTTGTCAAGAGATTCTTGACAAGATGTTGGTTCATAATCACCTCTAGATACAGTGCAATGCAGCTTGGAGTTTGGATTCTATGTTGAAAAAGACAGAGAACCCAAATATGTGGGAATTTCATCTAAAATGTCAAACTTCCACAATATCAACTGCAAAAACCTTTTGCTTGTTTATCCACTGTAAAAAAAAAAAAAAAAGATATGGTCAATAAGTTAATAAGTCATCATACAAACTCAGGTTTGAGAGTCACTTTTTACAGCGTTGTCATTATTTCCTTATTTAACATCTTTCTATATTTGGCCATCTTAAATAAGACACACTTTAAGAACAACATGCTAATGGAGACCTTGGAGAAACCTTTTCCAGAAGTTAGACAAGAAAGTCAAATGCATAAATGAATAAAATAATCTTATTGATCAAAGAATATTTTGGGAAAATGGATGGATGGATGGATGGATGGATGTGCTGTAAAACTTTCAGAATATATTTAGGTAAATACAAAAAGTAACAGTGGGTAATCAGATGGAGTATTTGACACCTATGAAATGAAATAATTTGAAGGATCTTCATCTATTTTGGTGTTGTCCTCATTAAGGACTGTGACACAATATTATTCAGGAGCTTGTCTTTGTCAGTTGAACACATTGTGGAAACAGCCTATTACATTGCAATATTGTTTGTCATAACAATGCAACAATTTTCTCAAAATATTTCAGTGTGAATAAGTGAAACTTTGACTTTATGCTTGAAATATCATATTTTTTATTATTATTAATTTATTCATTTGTTTATTTATTTATTTTGTACAAGTGCAATTTCACAATTTCAGTTTATTTTGAAAATATGCCAACTTTAATCTCAAAATTGTACTTTTGTTTTTGCACTGCTCTTGTTTTGTACTTGTGTTTGTTCACACTTGACATTTAAAAACATCTTTTGCAAGACTTGTAGGAATTGGTTTGACTGTTGTTGCATATTCTCCATTTCTTAGCTAATCAAAGCACAAAGAAATGGAACATATGCAGGTCTGTGTGCAGGGCAGCAAGAAAGAGTTGTAAAAGATGAGCTGGGCATGCAATCCCATGATGCACTGTTACTGATGGTTAACGAATGCAAAGACTTAAGAAATCAAATGCTATATTTACTTTAATCTATGTATGTCAGCCACACCTACAAAATTTGGTTATTTAAATGTGAAGAACAAATTGTTGTCATTAATTGTATGTTTTCTTTTAAAACAATTTTGTGGGCTCAGCTGACATAATTACATTAAGTCAAAATAACATTTAATTTTTTGAGCGTGAATTAAAAGGGAAATGTGTATATATACATACACACACACATACAATGTGTGTGTGTGTGTGTGTGTGTATATATATATATATATATATATATATACACACACACACACACACTCCCCATTTAATTTATGTTAACTATACATATATGTATGTATAGTTATCATAAACACAGTGTTCAGTTGTGAGGTTGTAAATTAATATTGGTAACACTGCAATATAGCATTCATATACAGCTATGATAACAAATTCAAGATCTTATATCATGTCGACACTTATCACTGTGAGTTTATATGCACTTGTTCATGTACAATTGATCATAAAATTTACATGTTAGTGAACTGTTCATTGTGAATTTGATTAACAATTCATGCTGCTACTAACACTTTTAAAATATTTAACTCTTTTAAAGTATTAGTGAATTAGTCAAAAATTAAATCAGTTGCTTAAGGTTTGCTAATACATTAATGTTGTGTTTCCCAAACTGAGGCAGTGCGCAACAGAAATGTATTAATCGTGGAAGAAAAACTAATGTATAAAAACATCTAAGGCCATTTTCACAAATGAAAGTCCGGAACAAGGTCTGAGCCAAGGGTCATGTTTGTCTATGTTCGGTCTGGTTAGTTTGGTTTCACACTAAAATAGAATAGAATAGAGTAATTCTTTATTGTCCACAGATGTGAAAAATTGTCTTCGGCTCACCAGCACACAAAAAAAGACAACACTAAAATACAACCATAGTCATACAAACACACGACTAAAACAAAGATAAGATACATAAAATACATAGAAGTAAAGGAAGAAGTAGAATAAGACCTAGTAAAATAAATAAAACAAGTGGTCAGAGTAAAGATGTTTTCATGATGTACTTCCATCCTAACATCATCATTTACAGTAGTATCCAGAATAATAGTAGTGCTATGTGACTAAAAAGATTAATCCTGGTTTTGAGTATATTTCTTATTGTTACATGGGAAACAAGGTACCAGTAGATTCAGTAGATTCTCACAAATCCAACAAGACCAAGCATTCATGATATGCACACTCTTAAGGCTATGAAATTGGGCTATTAGTAAAAAAAAAAGTAGAAAAGGGGGTGTTCACAATAATAGTAACATCTGCTGTTGACTCTACAAACTCAAAATTATTATGTTCAAACTGCTTTTTTAAGCAATCCTGTGAATCACTAAACTAGTATTTAGTTGCATAACCACAGTTTTTCATGATTTCTTCACATCTGCGAGGCATTAATTTTTTTGGTTTGGAACTAAGATTTTGCTCGTTTACTAGTGTGCTTGGGGTCATTGTCTTGTTGAAACACCCATTTCAATGGCATGTCCTCTTCAGCATAAGGCAACATGACCTCTTCAAGTATTTTGACATATCCAAACTGATCCATGATACCTGGTATGCGATATATAGGCCCAACACCATAGTAGGAGAAACATGCCCATATCATGATGCTTGCACCACCATGCTTCACTGTCTTCACTGTGAACTGTGGCTTGAATTCAGAGTTTGGGGGTCGTCTCACAAACTGTCTGCGGCCCTTGGACCCAAAAAGAACAATTTTACTCTCGTCAGTCTACAAAATATTCCTCCATTTCTCTTTAGGCCAGTTGATGTGTTCTTTGGCAAATTGTAACCTCTTCTGCACGTCTTTTATTTAACAGAGGGACTTTGCGGGGGATTCTTGCAAATAAATTAGCTTCACACAGGCGTCTTCTAACTGTCACAGCACTTACAGGTAACTCCAGACTGTCTTTGATCATCCTGGAGCTGATCAATGGGTGAGCCTTTGCCATTCTGGTTATTCTTTTATCCATTTTGATGGTTGTTTTCCATTTTCTTCCACGCGTCTGTTTTTTTTGTTTTGTTTTGTTTTGTTTTTGGCCATTTTAAAGCATTGGAGATCATTGTAGATGAACAGCCTATAATTTTTTGCACCTGCGTATAATCAACTTTTTAATCAAACTACTCTGTTCTTCTGAACAATGTCTTGAACGTCCCATTTTCCTCAGGCTTTCAAAGAGAAAAGCATGTTCAACAGGTGCTGGCTTCATCCTTAAATAATGGATACCTGATTCACACCTGTTTGTTCCACAAAACTGACGAACTCACTGACTGAATGCCACACTACTATTATTGTGAACACCCCCTTTTCTACTTTTTTTTTTTTACTAATAGCCCAATTTCATAGCCTTAAGAGTGTGCATATCATGAATGCTTGGTCTTGTTGGATTTGTGAGAATCTACTGGTACCTTGTTTCCCATGTAACAATAAGAAATATACTCAAAACCTGGATTAATCTTTTTAGTCACATAGCACTACTATTATTCTGAACCCTACTGTATGTAGGCTGCATCTCCCCATTCCACTCCGGAAAAATGATCAGTGAACACATTTTGAATAAATTACAACTATTTGCATTTTTTTCTGCTATGAGCCTCCATAGTTCTGGGTCATATCCACTCACTGGGCTCAGCAGTTTGTCATTTTTTAATTTGACTGTGAATTTTTTTTTTTTTTTTTTTTCATGCTGATATGGACTGGACAGCACCTCCCTGAATTTCTAACATTTTGTTTTCTTTTATGAAGCAAGTGGTGGGCAGTTTTATAGCACTTGCCTTCAAAAGGAAAATATTTTCTATTCCTGCCTACCACAGCAACACACAAAATTATTATAGTTTTATCTTTGACACAGAGAAAATATGAAGAATGGCACAGCCAGTCACCAGGATTTAATCAGTTAAATTAATTATATTATTGACCATTGACCTCTTTTTCTTCCACTTTTTAACGGGTGACAATAACATGCCTAATTCCTGTAATTCATCCAAATGTCCAAACTATTCAAAAAAGTGTTTTCACACTGCTAACACACCAGACCATGGTCCAGTTTGATGTTGGCTGAGACAAACCCCTTTTGGTCTGAGCAAATTTGTGTCCTTTTGTGTGGCCCGCGGTAGGTGCAAGGTAGCTGTCACACCTGCTATTATGCACAATACAGATTATTGGAAAGGGGGACGGGGGACAGTAGCAAATGGTGCGCTAAATTAGTCAAGATGTACATAAGAGTGCATGACGTGAAAAATTTGGGAACCACTACATTAATGAAATAACACTAGTTGAGAGTTTGTTTAGTTACTCAAAGTAACACAAGTTAATACTTTGCTAATATGTTAATGATTCAACACCATTTGTGAATTTGATTAGTTACTCAAGCTAACACTAGTTAAAACTTGGCTAATATGCTAATCAATTAACAATAACTGAATTTGGTTTGTTAAACTAACACTAGTTGTGAATTTGGTTAGTTACTCAAGCTAATGGAAGTTAACACTTTCCTAATATATTAATGAATTAATAAGTGAATTTGATTAGTAACTCAAACTAACACTAGTTAACACTTAGCAATATGTTAATCATTTAACAATAGCTGTGAATTTAATTAATGACTCAACATAACACTAGCTAACACTTGCATGTCAATGAATTAACACAAGTTGTGAATTTGATTACTTACTCATGCTAACACTACTTAATACTTAGCTAATATATCAATGAAGTAGCATGTTGACAGTTTGATTTGTGATTCAAGCTAATGCCAATTAGATATAAGGTTAACATTTGAAATAGTAAATAAACAGCAGTTGGAATTCAGTGACTTTTGGTAGCAGATGCATCATGGGAATACACTCCTTTAAGACCCAGGTGGACAACTAAGATTTGAGTTTTGGGAGCTATGTTTTAGCTGGTGGGTATACTCTTCTAGTCCTGAAGCAGGACTAAGTAATGCTAAGTCATTTTATGAAATAAAATGTTTATCAGTACTCAAATAACACCTGAACATGTGACAATTAGTAAGTTTATTGTTGGCATTGCAAATGCAGATAAATATAGCCAAAAACAGTATTAAAATACAGAGCTCAACGGGTGAAATTTAGAAAACTACAAGACCACTTATTTGAGTGTATACTTCTGCCATTACCTAACACACCCCATGTTAAAAGGTTAAAGTATTTTTTTTTTTTTTTTTTTTTTTTTCATTTTCTGGCTCCATTTTCTGCTAATCAGTCAAAAGTTTTTATGGTTTCCTATCCATATTATGACCCATATTTTCACAAGAATTCATATTGGTCTGTTTTGCAATGTTCGAAGTTGTTTTTAAATTTAGCTCCATTGTCCCAACATGCTGCTTTTTTCAATATGATAACAGGTTTTTTAATGCCCTGTTTAATTTCTTGACTCAACTCACTTATTATTTTTCTTGGATCCAAGCAGATATGTAATTGCAGTCAAACCCAACCTCCCCACCAACTTTGTTGAAAATCTTATATTTTTTCTTCATTTTAAATGTATACTGCAGACAATTCAACCAGGAAATGGACAAAAACATAACACCCCTTTCTGTGTTAAATAATAACACATTGCCATAATATATAACCATATTATATCATGTGTTGGAGATAATTCATTATGTCCATAGCAGAGATAAAGAAATATATTGCTACCTCCACTATGCCTCAAATAGCTGTGGTTTCTTTCTACCATTGAGGGAAAATAAAGGCCTCTGCCACAATTTGAGAATTTACAGAAATCATGTGTGATTATACTAGTTGAGCTCTGTATCAATCTGAATTAATTTCATCTACTGAACTGCAGGTTGTGGCTGTGATTGACTGAAATCAGTTTAAAAATTATGAACTGTGCCTCATATTGCTGATAATTGATACCGCTGAGCGCTATTATGAGACAATTAGTCCTCCAGATACACATACATAGATAACTACATACATGCAGAAGCATGCAGGCACACAGACAACATGACACGTGCACATACAGAGCTGCCACCACCTTCACTGTAAACTTTATGATATAAACCTCCTTCAAACAGTCATGTGACACAGAACACATACTGTGAAGAAAAGCACACTTTTACTTACATTATATAAATATAATTCCCAATATCTAGAGAAAAAGAATATTATATACATTATAATAGAAAATAAATTAAAAAAAATTACCTTTTCAACGTGTCTGTGTTGAGTTATTTTGTCTGTTTGTCAAAGGTTTCAGTATTTGTAAAGTTTTTGTGGACTTTAAGAAGACCTTGAGAAGGGCCTGTCCATAGTGCACACTAACATTAAGGTGTGCCTTCACCCCCCCCACCCCTCAAAAAAAAAAAACAACAACAACAAAAAAAAAAAAAACAACAGCTAAGCATCTGCCCACAATTTACTGTATTACTCAATATGTTATAATTGTATGTAATTTGGAAATAATGAATTAATTCAAAGATTCTTGTCTGGAAATTGTTAAATAGTATTTTGATAATTAATGTAACATTTCTAAAACCTTGACAAATGAAAGGCATCAGAGGCCTGATGCATACCGTGGCAAATATAGAAGTGACTATACAGGGGGCGACTGAGACATTTTTGAGCCTGATCCAAAAAAGTAGAGAGTGGTTCTCCATCTTTTGCATTCTGAGAAACCAACATTTCTCATCAATGCACTCAGCGAGTCAAAACGTCACACATCCTTGAGAAATGTTGGTTTCTCAGAATGCAAAAGATGGAGAACCACGCTCTACTTTATCTGGATCAGGCTCAAAACTTCTCAATCGCCCCTTGTACATATGTCTGTAATGGTGTTTTTGACTATGTATGATTTCGTCATGACTTCTGTGTGACTTCATTATGAAGTCATTCATGCCAGTCAGTCAAAAATATTTTGCAGATCTAGATTTCTTGGTTGTTGAGATACGAAAAGGTGTTTTTGGATCATGCTTGGTGTTCCTTGACCTTGACCTTTGAGCAAACTACTCCAGAATTATTCAACTTATTATAAAAAATGTTAAAATCAGCACATAACACATCTGCTGCTTTGAGTAAATAAATAAGTGCACTTCCTATTTGTTTCTGACAGAAATTAAGAACAGATCAAAATACACTTGAGGAATCTAACCACATTTCAACATCATATTCTGACATTGTTACAACATTGGCAGATTGACATAATTGGAGTGACAATGATATCATGTAGACTGATGTGAAAACCTAACCAAAAAGCAATGTTGATACAATGTCACTGTGCCCAATTGGTCCATATGCAAATACTGGTGCAATCATCGCCTTTTGGAAATCGCTGATAGATACAAAAGATGGATACAGTATTGAATTTCGATCCGTTGCGAGATCATCTTTACAAACATAATCCTTGTGATATGTACAATCTAGCAAAGGGTCCGGGAACAGCCCCAAACATTTAAATTGACCAACTTCTAGTGTTTCTAGTGTTAAGCCTCCTCTGTTTCTTTGGCTATCCCTTGGTTGGTCCCAAACACCATGCATTTGGTCATTTTTGCATTTAGCCCACTGAGCTGAAACCAAATGGTTAAAAGCCTCAAGATTGAAAAATTGTTAAATAAATTTATTATATCCTGCATCACATGGTGGGTTTTCTTTTTGTCTTTCCCCCCTCTGGGAACTGTTATTATGATAACTGATGATTAAGAATATATGTGTGATGCTTTTGTAATCACAGTGTTTCAACTTTAATTTTTATCACAGGTGCAAAGGTGAGGGGTGTTTTGTTGATAGTCTTTTTGTAAACATTGACTACGACTACACATTTGGTATCATGCTTTCTGTGCATTGATGCTGTATAGAGTCATTCAAATTCATTTTACAACCTCTTTCTATTATCCATATTACCACGCGCAATCAGCCAACAGGTCGAGGATGGGTGTAGTAAGATGGCTGCCGACTTACTTCCGGTAACTTCATTTCTAATCTGCCGTGACACAATCAGTTTTACCCCACTGACGAAGAAAAACAAACACATCTGGGGTGCTGCCCCTTTTTTTAACAGCACCGTGTGGTCCCATTTCGCCATCTAGTGGATAATTTAGCGTGTACAACTCACAGACCTGCATTCAATCAATCAATCGACTGAGGACTCATCAACATTACACATTAACAATGAAAAGGTCCGTATGGATCACAAAGGACTATAAACTAAACGCTGCAAGTAATGAATATTTTATTAATTGATTAAACTGTTGATTATTTTTTGAATTAATCATGTTTCCACAAAACATGAGGAAATGGTGAAAAATGTCCATCAGTTCCTCCCAAAACCCAAGATGATGTCATTAAATATCTTGTTTTGTCCACAATCCAAAGCAATTTAGTTTATTGTCCGAGAGATTAAATAATTTAGTAATGAGACCAGAAAATATTCACATTTAAGAAGCTGAATCACAGAATGTGGACTTTTAAAAAATGCTCAGAACAATGAATCAATTATTAAATCAATTATGAGTCAGTTAGTTTGATACTTGATTGATCATCGATTAATTGATTCTTTGTTGCAACTCTGCATCTGAAAGATCAGCTAGCCAGAGCTGACATAAATAAGATTAAATAAATGTCTCCTGATTCTGAAGACAATAAATACCTAATCCAGACCTGGGCAAACTGCGGCCCGGGGGCCACATGCGGCCCTTTGCATGTCTTTGTCCGGCCCTCATGAGGTCTGTGATTATTATTACATATAGTAAAAATGTCAAGCTTGTGTGTCGCAAATCATTAGAGAGGTTTATTTAGGTATATTTACATATTATTACAATAATAAAAATGACCTATAAAAGCTATTAAATAGGTAATTTTTTGTAAAATTTGTAATGGGAGACAGCTGAGTTATCAATGGTGTGGCCCTTGGACATAATTCAGGTTCCCTATGTGGCCCCTTGTAAAAATTAATTGCCCACCCCTGACCTAATCCAAACACCAACATGATTATACCATTCCTGGAGACTTCCAGCCTTGTCATAAGACTGTGTACAGGCATTCGTATGGTTGCCTGGCAGCACTGAACATTCATACCTGTGCTGGTGTGCTTAGGTAAACCTAGAATCACCTTTAATAAATTTAATAAGCTTCCATAAACATATAGTATCTGTTTATGGAAGTGTTTCTATAATTCCAAGATAACTGTGCAGTAAAGAGCAGAGAACAAAGTGGAACAGGAGTAATATTGAATTTGCCTGTGCATACGATTTCTTGACCTGTCTCTCAATATCTGCATTGTCAATCAATTCATTTGACACAATGTTGCCAAGATACCCAATCCTATCAATCCTATCTACTACTACTACTACAACCCCTGGCAAAAATTATGGAATCACCGGCCTCAGAGGATGTTCATTCAGTTGTTTAATTTTGTAGAAAAAAGCAGATCACAGACATGACACAAAACTAAAGTCATTTCAAATGGCAACTTTCTGGCTTTAAGAAACACTATAAGAAATCAAGAAAAAAAGATTGTGGCAGCCAGTAACGGTTACTTTTTTAGACCAAGCAGAGGAAAAAAATATGGAATCACTCAATTCTGAGGAAAAAATTATGGAATCGCCCTGTAAATTTTCATCCCCCAAATTAACACCTGCATCAAATCAGATCTGCTCATTGACATTGACCCTGTGTGTCTTTTTGCAAGGAATGTTTTTGCAGTTTTTGCTCTATGGCAAGATGCATTATCATCTTGAAAAATGATTTCATCATCCCCAAACATCCTTTCAATTGTCCAAAATATCAACGTAAACTTGTGCATTTATTGATGATGTAATGACAGCCATCTCCCCAGTGCCTTTACCTGACATGCAGCCCCATATCATCAATGACTGTGGAAATTTACATGTTCTCTTCAGGCAGTCATCATTATAAATCTCATTGGAACTGCACCAAACAAAAGTTCCAGCATCATCACCTTGCCCAATGCAGATTCGAGATTCATCACTGAATATGACTTTCATCCAGTCATCCACAGTCCATGAATGCTTTTCCTTAGCCCATTGTAACCTTGTTTTTTTTTCTGTTTAGGTGTTAATGATGGCTTTCGTTTAGCTTTTCTGTATGTAAATCCCATTTCCTTTAGGCGGTTTCTTACAGTTCGGTCACAGACGTTGACTCCAGTTTCCTCCCATTCGTTCCTCATTTGTTTTGTTGTGCATTTTTCGATTTTTGAGACATTGTTTTAAGTTTTCTGTCTTGACGCTTTGATGTCTTCCTTGGTCTACCAGTATGTTTGCCTTTAACAACCTTCCCATGTTTGTATTTGGTCCAGAGTTTAGACACAGCTGACTGAACAACCAACATCTTTTGCAACATTGCATGATGATTTATGTTTGGGAAGTGTCGTGACACGGACCCACAACAGGGGGCGTTAATGAAGGGACAATGGAATAGCCAAAAAGTAACAATTTAATGTTAAGGTGCACAACGTGATACAGACAGATACAAATATGTGTTATATCAATCCAACAAAAGGTGACGTGTGGCAGGCTTGACGATAGGAGACGTCCGGTGAGAGAGAAGCCGGAACCCACACAAGCCTCACCACCAACGGACCTGAAGAACACTGGAGCCGCCAAGCCCTGCGCCCCAGGTGGCCACTGTCTTCAGCAGTCAGACCCGGTACTGTTGTGAAAGTGTCGTGACACGGACCCACAACAGGGGGCGTTAATGAACGGACAATGGATAAGCCAAAAAGTAACAATTTAATGTTGTGAATCACACAACGATGTACAGACAATAACAATACAGTGACTGTCAATCATACACCAGGTGACGTGTGGGCAGGCTTGACAATAGAAGACGCCTGGCGAGAGAAAAGCCGGATCCACACAGCTTCCACCGCCAACGGAGCTGAAGAACACCGGAGCCGCCAAGCCCTGCGCCCCAGGTGGCCGCTGTCTTCAGCAGTCAGACCCGGTACTGCTGGCAGAAAACAGACAGTCCAGATGAGTGTGAGGTCGCACACTCAGTAATCCCACAGTCTGTATTCAGTAAAGGAGGGAGAACCTCCACCTCCAATCACACACTCGTGCAGCTCCTGTCTAACCACTTATCTGGTTGGAGTGTGAAGCGAAGCCATCGCTGATCACACCAAACGCCAATCCCACAGATAAGGACACACCACAGGAAAACGGCTGCAAAGAAGTACAGATTATTACTTAATGTTTTGAGTCAGCAGAGAAAGTTACCTGATTGGTAGTTGATTTCTCGGCGGGGAGGTGGAGTTGCAGTCCGGCCTTTATGGTGGTGGTGATGAGTAGTGGATGAGTGACAGCTGGTACGGATGATGAGTGACAGCTGTCACTCCTGGTCGCTCCGACGCCCTCTCGTGCTTGAAGCCCGCACTTCAAGCAGGGCGCCATCTTGTGGTGGTGGGCCAGCAGTACCTCCTCTTCAGCGGCCCACACAACAGGTACTGCTGGCAGAAAACAGAAACAGTTCTGGATGAGTGTGAGTTCGCACACTCAGTAATCCCACAGTCTGTGTTCAGTTACGGAGGGAGAACCTCCACCTCCAATCACACACTCGTGCAGCTCCTGTCTAACCACTTATCTGGTTGGAGTGTGAGGCGAAGCCGTCGCTGATCACACCAAACGCCAATCCCACAGATAAGGCAAACACCACAGGATAACGGCTGCAAAAGAAGTTCAGACTATTACACAATGTTTTTGTTCAGCAGAGAAAATTACCTGTATGGTAGACGATTTCTCGGCGAGGAGGTGGAGTTGCAGTCCGGTCTTTATAGTAGTGGTGATGGGTGACAGCTGGTGTTGAGTGATGACAGCTGTTACCTCCAGCGGCTCCGACGCCCTCTCATGCTTGCAGCCCGCACTCCAAGCAGGGCGCCATCTGGTGGTGGTGGGCCAGCAGTACCTCCTCTTCAGCGGCCCACACAACAGATTTACTCTCTTTTAAGAGTTTGATAATCCTCTCCTTTGTTTCGTTTCAATTGACATCTCTCGTGTTGGAGCCATGATTCATGTCAGTCCACTTGGTGCAACAGCTCTCCAAGGTGTGTTCACTCCTTTTTAGATGCAGACTAACAAGCAGATGTGATTTGATGCAGGTGTTAGTTTTGGGGATGAAAATTTACAGGGTGATTCCATAATTTTTTCCTCAGAATTGAGTGATTCCATATTTTTTTCCTCTGCTTGGTCTAAAAAAGTAACCGTTACTGACTGCCACAATCTTTTTTTCTTGATTTCTTATAGTGTTTCTTAAAGCCAGAAAGTTGCCATTTGAAATGACTTTAGTTTTGTGTCATGTCTGTGATCTGCTTTTTTTCTACAAAATTAAACAACTGAATGAACATCCTCCGAGGTCGGTGATTCCATAATTTTTGCCAGGGGTTGTACTACTACTATCTAGTATTGGGCCTGTTTTATATTTCACACATTTTAATTTGTTTATGCCATTTCAAATAAAAAAAAAATTAAATCAGGCTTCTCAGTATAAACATTTCAAAAATTATCTTCCTTAAATTCAAACTCAAAGCAAATCTCTACAACTTGATATACATTAATTAAAAATATAAATGCCAAGATGATAGGTTGCATAAGTAATGGGCCACTTTGGTATAATATGTATACATAATCAGATTTATTGCCAGTTTTCTTCAGACAAGTCAGGGGATGGATACATGAACATTTCCAAGTTACTGAATATGTGTTGAACTTTATTTACATCAATTATGAAGAAATACAAACAGTCTGGCACTCTATAGTAAATCTGTGTGGAGTAGACAGTTCTCAAAAACTGAGTGACTGTGCAAGAAGGAGAAGAGTGAGGAAAGCCACCAAGACACCCAGAAGAAGTTACAGGCTTTTCTTAAAGGATTTTCTTAAAAAGAAGACCGGAAAGTTCAGCTACAATTTGCCAGACGGTATATCTCAGATAAGCCTAGATTTGATGTCTTGGTGAAAGCAAATCCTCCTCTGTACCACTTAATCATGAAACTGAATAACTGGTGATACAAAATGTAAAACATGCACTCTGCACAATTTCTCCAGTCACAGCCACAGAAGCCTATAACTTTTGTATTTGAAATGGCAAAAACAAATTAAAATGTGTGAAATATAAAACGCCCCAATACTTTTGGAGGCCATTGTACAAACTTGCCACACATTTTAAATTGTTGCATTGTAACATTTTTCAGCATCTTTCAGAAAAACATCATCACAGCACTTTCTTAGCACTGATTTTGCCATCATGCAAAGCATCAAATTTCTGACAAGCTTGTAGGAGGATCCGAAGAACAACCGCAGATAGGTAAAAACACAACTACATCATCAGCATACATTAAACTGTTGACAAGCAAACTGCGTATATTACATCCTGTACTACATTTATTCAACTATACACTGAGGTCATCAGCATAGACATAAAAAGGTAAGGTTAAAGTATCCCACACAATGCATTATCTGAATAAGCATTACTCCATCTAACACACATCTGTTGACCAGAGTAGTAAAAAAAAAAAAAAAATTCTGACACCAAATCTAGGCACACCCCTTTTTACAAGTTTTTGAAGAGTACATCATGATTAACCTGATCAGATTCCTTGCTGGGATCTAAAAAATATGCCAAAATACTACTGTTAAGTGTTTGATATGCATCGTTCTACCAGCTCCTTAAGGGCACATACACATATCAGTGCCAAGTTTCTTTTTACATCCAAACTGATTCGGCTTTGTCACTAAATACAACTCCATGCAATCCAATAGAAAAATTTCAACAATCATAGCAGCCAGTGCAGTCGGTCTATAATTGTCCTTGACTAATTTTGCCAGTTTTGCCCTTAATGACAGGGATAAAAGTATCACCAACAACAGAGAATATGGCAAGATTCTGTGCACCAGAAAACTAGTTAAGCCCAGACTGAGTCGCTGGTGAAGTTGAGCAGAATAATATTTATATTTATTGCCCACAAGCAACAAAGTATTTTTTAAAATGAATTTTAATCTTTTGTTTCACAAAAGCAGAATAAATTCAGTTTGTTTGTTTTTGGTCACATATTCCTTGTCCTGTGTTTTAATGAGAATCATGCTTTGCAGATGTGTGATTTCTACTTATTTCAGAATCAGATTTACCCCCCCTGCATTTCCATGTTACACTTTCAACATGTGTTTCATGGGTATATTTGTTTTTCTTGGTTTTGCTCCCCGGGGCTCTAACAGGTGCACTCCTGTGACAGTATCACGATGATGCCTTCTAAGACATCAGGAAAAAAATAATTGACAGACCACAAAGGAATCCTTCTATAAGAAGATAATCTGTGATCAGTGCTCTAATTTCTATGCTTGTTTGGCTTCCTAGGCTGGTGTTGTTTATGTGATACTTACAAAAAACACAGTAGTAATCACTTACAGACACGGCACCTCTTTGGCCACAGTTAGACATCAGTCATTGGTCACCACTCAGGGGGGTTTCTAAGAATATGCAGTTGCCTAGAGCACCATAGAAATGCTGCTCCCTATATACATGCACAGTACACACAAATACACACACACATAAGCCCAAATCAGAAAAAGTTTGGATGATATGGAAAATGCAAATTTCAAAATAAAAAACTCCCACAGTGATTTTTATTGCAGACAGTATGAGCCCAAGAGTCTGTATTTTATGTTTTGTGCTTCACAATCCAATCAAGGCACTCTAGGGTCCCCCCCCCCCCCATTCTGTGTCCTCCTGGGGCACTCCTGCTCCATACCTGTGAGTCAAACACCTGATTTTCAACTTTTCTCAAGGACATAATGGTATAATGTTGTTTTCACTTGGAGATAACCATGAAGTGTGATTGAACTAAAGTCTAAAATGTGGTTCTATTTGAACCACTGCATTGAAACGGTTTGCTAGTTAAAGCTCATTGTCACCTAACAAACATTAAGACATGTAAATATCACATTAACCATTTAGGGGTTACAGCCATTTACAACACTATGCACAGGTTCTCCCATCACAGCCACATGAGCCTGCAGCTTCTTGGTGGCTCCCCTCATGAGTCTCCTTCTTGCACATGCACTCGGTTTTTGAGATCTGCCTACTCCAGACAGATTTACACATACTGTTTGTATTTATGACTGAAGTCCAAGACATACTCAGTGACTTGGAAATGTTCATGTGTCCATCCTCTGACTTATCTGAAGAAAACTGGCTTTAAAAGTGATGATGTATGTTAGTAATAATGAGTTTGTTCAGTTATTTATGGGCTTTTAAAATGGTGTGATTGTATAAAAGTGAGTGGAATGCTGAAGTGGTTAGTGTGATATTGCTATTAAGTCTCATGAATTATAGGTGTACCGTAAGTCTTGATTTTGTTTCATTACATCTCCACAGTGGTTTGTGCACAGAGGCAACATTAGAAATACTGTGTCACCGCTGAAATACTTACCGACCTGAGTGCAGTACAATGCAACCAGGCATTTACTGTATCGCAGTCACAATATGTCCCACAGTAATTGCAAAATGACCTTTTCTTCAAACTGTGCAGTCCTAAAATACACTGGGGAAAAAGGGCCTGTTGGTTTTACATGATTTAAATATGTACATTGATTGCACATGATCAGAATGTGTCAAATTAGCATCGTTCTCTTTTGTATCTCAATAAGCTACATAAGATAATTGTATGATCTTGAATGGATTGCTGTACCACCCAAGGGGAGTCGCACACTTTCACCCACTTCATGCTATAGTATCCAGGGATAAAGACCTGCACCAGTGGGAACCACGAGGACCAATATTCTACTTCTGAAATCAGAGGGACTGTGTTTAAAAAAATGACTGCTATTCCTTTATGGTCAATGAAAATGTTTTTTGAACCTTTTGAATTAAAGCTGAAAGTCTACACTTCAATCACATGCTGATTGTCTCATTTCAACTCCAGTGTGGTGATGTAAAAGTAAAGGTACAGGGTGTGAGTGAGGCCCACACTCTTTTTACTGAGCTTTGGGGATGTGGGGACACGGAATGATGAGGTAAGATGTTCCTTTACTCAACACCTTATACAGTTGTGCTCAAAAGTTTACATCCCCTGGCAGAATAATATTTTTTTTGGGGGGGGGTGACCATTTTTTAGAGAAAATGGATGATAACACACACAAAAAAAATCACTCATGGTTAGTGGTTGGGTGAAGCCTTTTATTGTCAAACAACTGTGTTTACTTTTTTAAAATCATAACGATAACCAAAACTGCCCAAATGACCCTGATCAAAAGTTTACATACCCCTGTTCTTAATACCGTGTTTTGCTCCCTTTAACACAGACCTGGGCAAACTGCGGCCCTTTGCATGTCTCTGTCCGGCCCTCATGAGATCTGTGATTATTATTACATATATTAAAAATGTCAAGTGTGTGTTGCAAATCATTAGAGAGGTTTATTTTGGTATATTTAAATATTTACATATTATTACAATAATAAAAATTACCTATAACAGCTATTAAATAGGTCATTTTTTGTAAAATTTGTAATGGGAGACAGCTGAGTTATCGATGGTGTGGCCCTCGGACATAATTCAGGTTCCCTATGTGGCCCCTTGTAAAAATGAATTGCCCACCCCTGCTTTAACATCACTGACACCTTGGACTCTTTTGTGGATGAGGCTCTTTGGTGGTAAGGTTGCCACTGAATATGTCTTGGACTTTATTTACATCAATTACAAAGAAATACAATCAGTATGGCACGCTATGGTAAATCTGCATGGAGTAGACAGTTCTCCAAAACCGAGTGACTATGCAGGAAGAAGAGTGAGGGAAGCCACCAAGACACCCAGAAGAAGTTATAGGCTTATGTGGCTGTTATTGGAGAAATTGTGCACATTTCAAGCTTTGCATTTTGCATCACCTGTTCATGATGAAGTGGTATAGAGGAGGATTTTCTTCAAAAGAAGACCTGAAAGTTTAGCTACAAATTGCCAGAAGGTACAAACAGATTCACGACTGTACCAATCTGTCCAAATTCAAGACTCAAATTGAAACCAATCTTTTTAGATCTGCTTTTAATCTGCTCTTTGAGCATTGTTAAAAGCACTATACAAATCAAATTTATTATTATTATTATTATTATTATTATTATTATTATTATTATTATTATTATTATTATTATATTTGAGATGCAAGCCTAGATTTGATTTGTTTTGGTGAAAGAAAATCCTTCTCTGCTCTACTCCACTATGAAGCTAATTACAATTTTTTTTATTGTTTTTATTGCAACTAAACTTTTACAAAGCATACCTGAAATTGGTGAAAAGTTTTTTTTAAGAAGACGACATGAAGTTATTTTATTTTGGCTTGAATATTTGCTTAATATCTTGTTTTATTTATATATTTTAACCTTTTTTTAAGTTGTGATGTCGCCGGTTTTATGGATTTCTTTGTCAAAGCAGCAGCTGCCACCTGTTGCGCTTTGGAGCAGAGTGTGTTTTTTTTTTTTTTGGAGCGGCCGTGAACGCATCGCGTGATGCTGACGAGCTGTTCTGGTTTAAAGCAAACAGCTGGTTAGACACTCGGTACCGATAAACCTCTCAAATCAGACTGCCAGCTGACGGAACGCTACATTTTTACAACTGAATAACTGTCTTTTAAAAAGGGTGAAGAGATTTTTCGGTATGATTCACGTTCATTACAAGTTCTCGTTTAAACGGGACCATGACACGGTGGTTCTGGACCAGCCGAACATCACTCTGAAGGAGCTGAAGAAGCAGATCATGTGTAAGGAGAAGCTGAAGACCGGAGACCTCCAGATCACAGATGCTCAGAACAATCAAGGTAAACTGCACACCCATCATATGACGCTTTATTTAAACTTTGATAGAAAACACGTGGTTGCGTTTGACAGCTGGGGCGTAGGAAAGTCCTGGGGGGGGGATAAATGTCTGGAAATTAAGTGACAGGACATAAGGAGAGATTACACAACTTAAAATATCACGTAAATGCCCCCCCCCCCCCAAAAAAAAACAACCCTATAAAGTCAAGAGAATGACAACCTGCAGGTGTCAAAGGAACGTCTCTCTCCTGAGCAGTGGCGGCTCCAGAGGGGGGTTTGTGGGGTGGGGGGGGACATGACCGTAGCAAATCTCCAAATATGCATTTAAAAGTTCATTTCAGTTGCTTAGCACTGTTGGGCACTGCCTTTATAGAGGGTTTTCAATCATGTGACCAATTTGCTGCAGGACAGGTGCCGTCTCCATTCTGGATTACAAGGAGGCTGGCACGTGATAGAAAACTGGAGAGAATATACAGTTATTATGATGCTTTAAATCCTCAAGATAAATCTAATTATCATGATAGATGTGTAGCAGATGGTTCAGTGGATCCATATTAGGGTTATGACTACAAAACCTTTTTCAAAACTTTAATTTTCCCGATGTTGCATTTGATGAACTTTTACCCATAGATCACTTTTTTTGAAGTTTATTTCGTTGGATCATGAAAAAACCTCCCGCACCTAGCACCGCATCACTTTTAAGAATACATGAGTTTACACAATACTATTTAAAAATAACGTAACAAGAAAAGAATTAGCAAGTATCAAGAAATAACAAGAAAATATATGCAAATAAATATTGCTAAAATATATTAATAAATAATTAAAAGAAATAAAAAAATAAAGGTAAAATAGATAAAATTGATAACAGATCAAATATAACAGTATTCAGATGATCATCTCTGACACAACAACAGTCAATACTGGTCGCAAAAATGGTGTTGTAGCCAGGCTTCAGAGAACATTTTGAGACAAGGGATTCGATGAACCTCAATACATCGGCTGCCAACACCACATTCTTGATCTTGTTCTGCGACATGTGTTGGACTTCTTTTTTCCTATACGGTCACAGTCACCTAATGTTAACTATGAGTTTATTGATGAGATTTTGGAACAGTATGATGATTTGCAAAATGCACACATGGACACGGAAGTGATACCAGAGTATGAGAACCTTGGCTGGAGATATGATTTTAAATTCCCTTTTGAGCTTTGTAAATCATACAAGTTTTACAAAACAGAGGAAAAATGGCCTCGCATCAAATGGCACAAGCTGCCAACACTCACAGTGCCAGGTTGAACTCATGAGGAATTTTTGCACTTACTGCATTTTTCCTTCTTCCAAATTGGCGAGAACAGCTGAGGGTAACTTGTGATTTTCATTGCAACTACATGGTCGCGGGCCTGGTTTTCTAACCAACACTATTCAGAGACGGATTATGAAGACCTGCTGTTAGCAATATCCAAACTTAAGTGTCCCAAAGATGTGAAATGCTTCTCTACTCACTGGAAAAAGGAACTATCAGTGCTTGATGTGCCTCGCTTCAACATAGTAGCTGAGATGGCTATAAAGTTGATGGAGGAGGTTCGTTCTACTTGTAAAACAGATAAATATCTTAACAGCAAATTTATTAACACTAATACACAAATCTGAAACACTATTAAAAATACTACAAATGCTATATGTACTCATTTTCATGTATTCCTCGTGTATTGTATGTAAAAGTGACATGTTTGAGCCGCTAGGTGTTTTAATGTGAAATATGAAACTGTCTTAGGTGCGGGAGGTTTTTTCAAGGTCTGGCAAAACCAAAGTCATTTTTGTGAGTTTTAGTTAAAAGTTCATCATTTATAACCCCAGGCTAATAAATTTGAGATTTGTCATAACCCTAATCCGTATCTTATACCAGATAGTGAATTAAGTGGCGATGTAACAAACTGGCCGACAGTGTCACACTGCGATTTTGTGAACTAGGAAGCTGCCGACCAGGTCAGCCTCACCGGCCTCCTGCAGAGCATCACAGCGGAGCTCTGAAAGCGGAGGTTGTCTTGAAGCCCTGAGCGATTTCTCTCACCAGGCGCTAGAAGGGCAGCTTGTGGATCAGCAGCTCGGTGCTCGAGGACCAGAATGTAAATAAGCATCCGTATTGGAAGCGTTCTTGTGTTATCCTCAGCGGTATTTTTATGTATTCTTACATAATTTTATTGGCAAATAAAATAAAATTCTGGGAGCAGTGGATTTCTGTTAGCGGCGGATCTCTCTCAGCGCTACGGTGCCGTGAGGCTTCTTCACACCGACGTTGAAGCTTCTGCAATTGTTCGCCAAATGCACGTAGCGTATCACAGCGGCCACTGTAATCCAGAATGGGCGCGGGACACAAAATGACGTGACCGATACGTCACATGAAAACCCTCTATTACAGATTTGAAGTGATATTTTATTTTTAATTTTTAAGGCATGTAGCTGTATTCATAAGGTCAGTCATCCGGGCATTTAACCTCTAGAGGTGGTTTTGTCAGTGAAAACATCGCCGAACTCTACAAATACATATAATGTGGTCAGACTCGTCAATAAAGATAATTGAATGTACAGTGGTTCATTTCAGATCAGTTTGGTGTCTAAATCTCACTGTTCCAGGCAGTGAGAGCTATCAGCTGGCTGATAGAAGCAAGTTAGAGACAATAAAAAAAAAAACAGCTGATTTCAACAGAACAGCACACAGACCGAGTATGTTTTCACAAAGCGGCCAGTCGCGGAAGTATGGATTCTTGCCTTCGGATTGGCCACTTTGCCAAAGTGATGGAGCGTCGACCTCGAGAATTCTGTTCGTATGTAGAGTGTTTCTCATTGGTCAATATATGTTACATGATTATGAGGCTACATACTTGTATAGGGTGTCCCAAAAAATATACAACATTTAAAACACTCGGTTTGACCCTTAAATGCTACAAACTTAATCACTTATGTTTCTTTTTTACTTGCAGAGACCCTGAAGTTTATGTTGATGCCAAGCAAGACTCAGGAAAATGCCAAGATTACCCATACTACAGCGACCAAAAAGTATTGAGTTTTGGCACCAGACCAAGAGTGTCAAACAGGTGCAGCGACTTTATGCTAGACTGACAAAATGCAGGGCCAGTATTGACATTGGTATGAAAAACTTCAACCTTTCAGCTTTCTATCCAGCCATACATTTATTTCCTAGACATATGCTTTGACCATTTTCTTTGCTGATAAAATGTTGCATATTTTTTGGGACACCCGATATATGTATGTGATGTTGATATGTAGATCAAGCACCTTGGGGCAACTGTTTGTTCATTGTTTAGGAATGGCTCAGAGACTGCTGCTTTGTTTGATCAAAATTTTTTCAAAACTGTAAGGCACAACTGAGTGGACACCATTCCATAAATTCAGCTGGTTTTCAGTAAAAATTTTAATGGCTGAGAGATTTTGGTCTGGTAGTGTCGCCGTAAGGACGGCCCACGGCGCCTGGCGGCGATCTGCGCTTCGAGGCGGCAGCGTCTCGCCGTTTCAAGTTGAAAACTTCCACATTTCAGGCTCTGTTGACCCAGTAAGTCGTCAGAACAGAGAACTTTCAGAAGAAGTTGGCATGAGGAGTTTATTCGGACATTCCATTGTTAACGGACATTTTGTAATGAAAGAACGTGCGGGCAGAGTCGCATGTCGGGCCGGACCCGACCGCGGGGGGTCGCGACAGGAAAAACACCTCCGTTGGAAACCTTAACGGACAAGTTGGAACATGCCCAAGCTGTTAAACAGTTTCTCAGTTACTCACTTGTTGAAAGCCATCAAAAGCCGCCTGAATTTTACAAATGGTTTTAAACACGGAGGTGTTTTTCCTGTCGCGGCGCACACAGATTCGTCGAGTCGTCACGGAAACGACTCGGCAAATTTGCGCGCATGTCTTTCATTACAAAATGTCCTTAAACAGTGGAATGTCCGCATAAAGTCCTCATGCCGGCCTCTTCTGAATCTTCTCTGTTCTCTCACGACGTCCTGGGTGAATTAAGCCTTAAATTAGGATGTTTTCAGGTCGAAACAGGCCGACGACGGCGCCTGGCGTCCCGGTCTGTGGGAAGTCCTTACACCGACAGAAACACCCTATAATCTCTCATCAGCCGTTAAACTTTTCACCAAAAACCAGCTTAATTTCTCGAATAGTGTCCACTCGGATATTCCTCACAGGTCCAGAAAAAATTTTGGTAAAGCAACGCGCGCCGTCTCGAGCAGCGTGTGAAACAAAGGAATTTAGCCGAGAGGGCTGAACCACATCTCACTCAAGGCCTGTCCACAGGGAAATGATGTCACCAACACGCGTGAAAAAACTCACACATGCGCACAAGGGTTCAAGCATGATTGGTGTAATCGCACGTCATTCAAATCCATATAGTTAAAAAAAAATAAAATAAAAGGGTCGGTTTATTACCTAATAGACCTCGTATATTCAATTTGGTATTTCAAATTGTGCAATATGGAGGGTAGTGGAAATCCGCCAAATAAGCTGAACGCTGAGAGGTGCCACTGTGTGGATGCTTCAGAGTTACAGATGGCGGAAGACGGCACTCATACGCAATGACACAGGTATCTTGCATTATTTCACTTTGAGTTGTTGTAGTTGTTACCCTAACTCTAGTCCCAACACTACTCATTTTGATTATCTGCACTGAGAAAATTAGGAAATACACCCTTGACACTGGACAACAACATTGCGAGTATATTGTAGTATATTGGCCAACTGACTACTGCTAGTTTTACTTAGCTCAGCCCAATCACCGGCCGTATCACTACTTTCCAGTCCTGGGAACCGACTGGTTGTTTGCCTGGGTGGTTTCTAGCCAACACCCAGGGTGGTTCGATTGTGTCGTGACACTTGGTATTGGTGCATCTTTCCAAACCAAATGGCCCCAACACTTACTGCACACGTTATTAATTCACACATACAACACTTAGAACTAACAGCTGCATCTGATTGAGTGAGTGAGTGATTTTTTTCATATAAAATGTCAGCTTGCATAAAATAATGCAAAAATGTATTAACTAAACCCATAAAAACATAAAATACAGGGTAACACCAAAAAAAAGTAAAAAAAAAAAAAAAAAAAAAAAAAAAAAAAAAAATGCTTGTTTCCATTGTGGCCCAACAAATTAATCACAGACAAACATAAAACCCATAACAACTAACATAGTAGAATAAATAATAATTATTAATTTTATATATTTCAATAATAAAACTCATTTGCATCCATTTGACACAACATGTATGCAAATTTGGTAAAAATTTGCAAGCAGAACAAGTATTGAAGCAAAGAACATAATATTTACAGAGGAATCTTTCAAATGGTGAAACAAGCACCAAATTTGGCACAGATACTCCTTAGACATTACTTGTTATAAAAGCACATTAGCCACGGTAGGGGTCAATTGAGGAATTACACAAAGGTCAAAATTTAAAAATGCTCCAGTCATATTGAAAACTATATCATATTATTTGTCTGATCCAAAAGATTCCAAAATGGTATAGTTTGGACTGTCTGTGACTGAATATTATGAAGTTATGGGATAAAACAGCAAGAATGGTGACAAAGTTCAATTTCAGTTTGTACAGGGGTCAAAAGTTAAAGTTGCTCCAGTGTTGGTTAAAAAAAAAAAAGTGGTGCAAATTATTGGTTGTGCTAATGGGATTTAATAAATGGAATGGTTTTGACTGTGTTGATTCTTTGGTTTCCAAAGTAACGGTCAAGCAAGATCAACATCCATTGGATTCTATGACATGTGACATATGTTACCTTGTAACATGATAACTAACCATGACACATAGTGCACTATTCCTTTTTAAAACCCTATTAACTCAACCAATAATTTGCATCACTTTTTACCAAAATTATAGCACCTTTAACTTTTGACTCCTGTACAAACTGCAACCATTCTTGCTGTTTTTACCCCATAACTCCATAACGTTCATTCACAGATAGTCCAAACTACACCTTTTTGGAATGTTCATAATCAGACAAATAATGTGGTATAGTTTTCAATATGATTGGAACACTTTTAAATTTTGACCCCTGTATAATTCTTCATTTGACCCCTACATGGCTGCCTATTCAAAATTCAAGTGGCTAGCGTGCTTTGACAAAAGAGTGATGTCTAAGAAGTATTTGTGCCAAATTGTGCTTGTTTCCACAAATGAACAGTTGTTACAGTAATCTGCTCCACTAAAGAGAAAAACTGCACATCTAACGACTAGATGTTAATAGTTGTTTGCTACCAAACAACTTAATAAAAATTTGGGTTGGGGGGATTTGTTTTATTTGAAGGGTTGTCCATTGCTCAGTGGTGCTTAAGCCCCTGTCACATTGGCGTGTTCGTAGAGCTGCATATTGCAGCGTTGTTTCATTTAAATACGCCCGAAATGCGTGCGTACTCAGCCTTTTTCAGTGTTTGTTCATAGTTGCAGTTGCGTGTGTTTGCTTTTTAATGTGTGAACACAGTTGCGTGTACCATGCCGCTATTTAAGCAGTTCAGTGCTATTTTCTGCCTCTGTGGAAGTGTGATCTGTTCTCTGCTGCAGGTGTGGTGCGGCTCAAAAACAGTGTCATTTAACATTATTATTATTATTATATTTTTTTGTTTGTTTGGTTTTTTTTTGTCTTGGTGGATCACTTTCATTGTGTCCAGATGCTGCTGAGTCTGGCTGTGGTAAAGGCTGCCCTGAATGAAATGCTGTGTGACTTGTTAAACGTTTAAAGCTCTGTTTGCTTCGATCAGGTCTGCTGATTTGATCAGACTGATCGATCAGGTCGTCTGGTGAGCGCACTAACATGCAGCAAGTGCGCATTTATTTTAAAGAGTCACAGCTCTTTTCAGCTTTGATCATACTGATCGACCAGGGCGTTTGATGATCGCACCGACATGCAGTGAGTGTCGATCAGAGAGAGAGAGAGAGCGACCTGCTGTTTCTGTTGTGTTTCTGGATTTCTGAGTTGAGGTTCGATTCCCTGTTCTGAACACACAGGTGCTGTGGGCTGTGTGCTCATGTTCTCCACCTGATGCATTCAGTTTTTGGTTGTGTACAGGAGCGCAGTGTTGCACAGACTTGCATGCAGTAATGCTGTGCTGCGCAGACCTGCTTCAAACTGTGTCCAGCGCTCTACGCCAAAGAAAATTAAACATGTTTAATTTCTTCCTTCCTACCCGCGTAGCCCTCAACATACTGCTGCATATTGAGAAAAAACTCCACATGAAGTGGGCGGAGAGCTGCTCATTGCAGCGTAGACGATACGCTGCAATGAGAAGCTCTACGAATATGCCAATGTGAAAGGGGCTTTAGGTCCAAATTTGAAGTAGCTATTTGAGATGGGCTCCTGGAACATCATTTCTCTCAGCAAGATCTTTCATCTTCCACTGTTGTTGAAGGATCTTAGAAAGCTCTGCGATGAGGCCTGAGTCAACTACGACGACGCTGCATGCTGACACACTCATGACTGCATGCACAGGTGGTTTCATGTTTGCACTCGTGTTTGCTCACTTTTTGACTTCAGCATAGCCACCGTAGGCTACACTACAACTGTATAATATCCTAAATCGTCTCAGCTCTACCAGGGAGATAATCTATATTAGAAGAAACAAGTATGCCTTTTTCATAGTACTGTATACAAATAATGAATGTCTTTCCATTCTTTCAATGGTACGAATATTTCATGAGGTGAAAGATGGAACATATATTCGTTCCGTTGAAAGAATGGAAAAACATTCATCATTTGTTTTATATAATGGTGAAAATAGATCCCTGTCATTTGATATTTTATTTTTATTAACTTATAAACAACAGAAAAGGGACTTACATTTTGGTCCTCACAGTCCAACACGAACTTTAAATCAGAGTCCAAAATTGTTCCCAGTAATCCCTGGTGCCGTCCACTGACTTTGTGTACAGACTGCCATCTGCTTTCCTCACTCCAATGAAAAATCGCGTCATAAATTTGTCCAGCTTTTCATCCTAATTTCATCCTAACAGCTCTTCATGCCTCCAGACAGCTTACAGCGTGGTGGATTTGTTTTTCATGTGTGTGTATGTTAGAAGAATTAGCAGTGTCAATTAGCTCCTTCAAATTGGCCGCCAGCAAAACAAATTCCGCTATGTTTAACTAAACACCGTCCCCAGTAGTGTGAGCATGCGCAGTGGTCGGGCGTGCAATAGCACATTTCATATAGCGCCACAATTGCACGCTAAAAAAGAACTATTGCACAGTCAATGAAACACAACAGCAGATGACATGAATAATGCATGTCACGTGACTTACAACCCGCCAATCAAATGACAAGGATCCACTCAGCCGTTTATATAATATCCAATAAGAAACCACAGTGATTATCACAACATAAACAGGAACATTATGGTACTGAAGCTACAGAAGACACAATTGATGACTTTGTGTGGTATTGTGTCAATAGCAACAGCCTAAAAAAACTTTTACCTTTGTTTCCTGTTTTGTGATATTGGTGTAACACTGAGTTGTTTTGTTTATTTATATAACTTTGCCTATGAAGGCCTTCATATTTAATGTGGGCAGCCAATGAAAGCTCTAAGCTTATTTCTGAAAGGGTCCACGGTACTCATCTCTCCACCTCCCAGCACCTCAGTTCAAAGTTCATACTGCTGGAGACAGTACAACATTCAGTTCTGGAAGTGCCCGTTGGCAACTTGGCTGCAATCAGGAAACAAACCCGGATCGCTGGTGTCGCAGTTGTGTAAACCTTTAGACCACCACCTTCTCTTTCATGTTTACCCATCTTTGTTTTTGCTTGTTTTTGGTTTTTCTCCATCAGCCAAAAGTGATGCTGTTGCGCAACATTTGTAATGAACTCCAGCCTTGAGAGTGGCAACTGTCTCTGAAGTCCCCAAGGCTGTAAGTGTCCGAGTATCCATGGGTGGATGCACCTACTTCTGGTCTACTCACTGCAGTGGTCTGTGTACCAAGACACTCCTTGTGATGTCAACAAGTGTATTATGAGGCTCAGATTTTGGCACTCTTTGGGTGGTTTGGCCACTGTCTTCCAACTTTGTGTCAAAGGTTTACTTAGGGGGACAAGTCAGTCGCAGATCTGGGGACATTTGGTTTGAGGGGGTTTGTTGAAGACCTAGCAACTGGAAGAAGCCCTTCATGTCACATGGTTGTGGCAAATAGATGGCTAATTTCCAGATAGAGGGATGGACTGCCTGGATGGCTGTTAATCAGGATCCGTGGAAGATGCAGTGGTATGTAGTGCAGGTGCGTGCCTCCCAGACCTGATTTATGTGAGTCAGTTGATCCCAGTGCAGTGCATAAGCATTGATTCAGGTGTTGTGCCAACATGAGGCTCGGTTGCAGCAGATTAGTGTACAGTGATGGCAAGAAACTGAGACTGGAAACAAGGATTTTGAATAGCAAATGTCACTAATTTTGCAGCAATACTGAAATTCTTGTGGTTGGGTTTGGGGGGGGGGGGGGGGGGGGGTACTTCTGACTGCAAATGATCACATGATGTGATGAAGTGTGAAGAGGCCAAATCATTTCTTGTGGGAATTAGTTTGTGAAGAGCCTTGAAAGAGTGAACCAAATGTTGTTTTTATGAACGCTGTAATCTCAGTGGTCCAACTTTCTTCTCATCTGAAGGTTGTATTTGTACAAAACTATGTTGAGATGTGTATTCTGCCTCTGTACTGGATTTGGAATAATAATAAAAAAAACTAGCCCTATGCAATAACTGGGTTTGACTGTCCAGCACACTTTACCAAATACACTCAACAAAAATATAAAGGCAACACTTTTGGTTTTGCTCCCATTTTGTATGAGATGAACTCAAAGATCTAAAACTTTTTCCACATACACAATATCACCATTTCCCTCAAATACTGTTCACAAACTAGTCTAAATCTGTGATAGTGAGCACTTCTCCTTTGCTGAGATAATCCATCCCACCTCACAGGTGTGCCATATCAAGATGCTGATTAGACACCATGATTAGTGCACAGGTGTGCCTTAGACTGCCCACAATAAAAGGCCACTCTGAAAGGTTCAGTTTTATCACACAGCACAATGCCACAGATATCGCAAGATTTGAGGGAGCGTGCAATTGGCATGCTGACAGCAGGAATGTCAACCAGAGCTGTTGCTCGTGTATTGAATGTTAATTTCTCTACCATAAGCCGTCTCCAAAGGCATTTTAGAGAATTTGGCAGTACATCCAACCAGCCTCACAACCGCAGACCACGTGTAACCACACCAGCCCAGGACCTCCACATCCAGCATGTTCACCTCCAAGATCAAGATCGTCTGAGACCAGCCACTCAGACAGCTGCTGAAACAATCGGTTTTCATAACCAAAGAATTTCTGCACAAACTGTCAGAAACCATCTCAGGGAAGCTCATCTGCATGCTCGTCGTCCTCATCGGGGTCTCGACCTGACTCCAGTTTGACGTCGTAACCGACTTGAGTGGGCAAATGCTCACATTCGCTGGCGTTTGGCACGTTGGAGAGGTGTTCTCTTCATGGATGAATCCCGGTTCACACTGTTCAGGGCAGATGGCAGACAGCGTGTGTGGCGTCGTGTGGGTGAGCGGTTTTCTGATGTCAATGTTGTGGATCAAGTGGCCCATGGTGGCGGTGGGTTTATGGTATGGGCAGGCGTCTGTTATGGACGAAGAACACAGGTGCATTTTATTGATGGCATTTTGAATGCACAGAGATACCGTGACGAGATCCTGAGGCCCATTGTTGTGCCACATCCAAGAACATCACCTCATGTTGCAGCAGGATAATGCACGGCCCCATGTTGCAAGGATCTGTACACAATTCTTGGAAGCTGAAAATGTCCCAGTTCTTGCATGGCCGGCATACTCACCGGACATGTCACCCATTGAGCATGTTTGGGATGCTCTGGACCGGCGTATATGACAGCGTGTACCAGTTCCTGCCAATATCCAGCAACTTCGCACAGCCATTGAAGAGGAGTGGACCAACATTCCACAGGCTACAACTGACAACCTGATCAACTCTATGCGAAGGAGATGTGTTGCCCTGCATGAGGCAAATGGTGGTCACACCAGATACTGACTGGTATCCCCCCCCCAATAAAACAAAACTGCACCTTTCAGAGTGGCCTTTTATTGTGGACAGTCTAAGGCACACCTGTGCACTAATCATGGTGTCTAATCAGCATCTTGATATGGCACACCTGTGAGGTGGGATGGATTATCTCAGCAAAGGAGAAGTGCTCACTATCACAGATTTAGACTAGTTTGTGAACAGTATTTGAGGGAATGGTGATATTGTGTATGTGGAAAAAGTTTTAGATCTTTGAGTTCATCTCATACAAAATGGGAGCAAAACCAAAAGTGTTGCGTTTATATTTTTGTTGAGTGTATATGGGGGGGGAGCTTTCGGGCATCACTTCACAAATGGTGGAATATAACTGGAATGAACACCATGCAAAATGCTCTACCTGAAGGATGTTTGTGGGCATGTACTGACTCTAAACATTTCTCTATTATCGTCTTTTTTTCAGAGTACACAAATGATGAAGGCCTCATCCCCAAAGGTTCTACTGTTAATGTGAGGAGAATTCCCAGTAGAGTCAAATCATTAGTCAGCAAAAGCAAAACCATGTAAGTATAATTTTAGGCTTACTATAAACATGTTGTTTTTGTTGTGTTTTGGCCCATATCTGTTTGCCATTTTTGTTTTTATCCATTAAATTTGGCTTGTTTCATTTATTTATATAGCGCCAAATCACAACAAAGTTGCCTCAAGGCACTTCACACAAATGTCTAACCTTACCAACCCCTAGAGCAAGCACACAGGTGACAGTGGTAAGAAAAGGTTTAATGATATGATTCCTTCTTTATGTTCTCCAATGCCATATACCAACACAGTACAGAGTAGCTACCTAAACTCTGTGAGTGAGATAGATTATCTCCTCAATAGTTTTACATCCTCATTGAGCACAACTTTGGATGCTGTAGCTCCTCTGAAAAGAGCCTTCAATCAGAAGTGCCTGACTCCTTGCAACTCGCAGCTTAAAGCAGATAACCTGTAAGTTGGAGAGGAAATGGCGTCTCACTAATTTAGAAGATCTTCACTTAGCCTGGAAAAAGAGTCTTTTGCTCTATAAAAAAGCCCTCTGTAAAGCTAGGGCATCTTACTACTCATCACTAATTGAAGAAAATAAGAACAACCCCAGGTTTCTTTTCAGCACTGTAGCCAGGCTGACAAAGAGTCAGAGCTCTATTGAGCTGAGTATTCCTTTAACTTTATCTAGTAATGACTTCATGAGTTTCTTTGCTAATAAAATTTTAACTATTAGAGAAAAAATTACTCATAACCATCCCAAAGACATATCGTTATCTTTGGCTGCTTTCAGTAATGCTGGTATTTGGTTAGACTCTTTCTCTCCGATTGTTCTGAGTTATTTTCATTAGTCAATTCCTCCAAACCATCAACATGTCTATTAGACCCCATTCCTACCAGGCTTCTCAAGGAAGCCCTACCATTAATTAATGCTTCGATCTTAAATATGATCAATCTATCTTTATTAGTTGGCTATGTACCACTGGCTTTTAAGGTGGCAGTAATTAAACCATTACTTAAAAAGCCATCACTTGACCCAGCTATCTTAGCTAATTATAGGCCAATCTCCAACCTTCCTTTTCTCTCAAAAATTCTTGAAAGGGTAGTTGTAAAACAGCTAACTGATCATCTGCAGAGGAATGGTCTATTTGAAGAGTTCAGTCAGGGTTTAGAATTCATCATAGTACAGAAACAGCATTAGTGAAGGTTACAAATGATCTTCTTATGGCCTCAGACAGTGGACTCATCTCTGTGCTTGTTCTGTTAGACCTCAGTGCTGCTTTTGATACTGTTGACCATAAAATTTTATTACAGAGATTAGAGCATGCCATAGGTATTAAAGGCACTGCGCTGCGGTGGTTTGAATCATATTTATCTAATAGATACAATTTGTTCATGTAAATGGGGAGTCTTCTTCACAGACTAAGGTTAATTATGGAGTTCCACAAGGTTCTGTGCTAGGACCAATTTTATTCACTTTATACATGCTTCCCTTAGGCAGTATTATTAGAAAGCATTGCTTAAATTTTCATTGTTACGCAGATGATACCCAGCTTTATCTATCCATGAAGCCAGAGGACACACACCAATTAGTTAAACTGCAGGAATGTCTTACAGACATAAAGACATGGATGACCTCTAATTTCCTGCTTTTAAATTCAGATAAAACTGAAGTTATTGTACTTGGCCCCACAAATCTTAGAAACATGGTGTCTAACCAGATCCTTACTCTGGATGGCATTACCCTGACCTCTAGTAATACTGTGAGAAATCTTGGAGTCATTTTTGATCAGGATATGTCCTTCAATGCGCATATTAAGCAAATATGTAGGACTGCTCTTTTACATTTGCACAATATCTCTAAAATTAGAAAGGTCTTGTCTGAGTGATGCTGAAAAACTAATTCATGCATTTATTTCGTCTAGGCTGAACTATTGTAATTCATTATTATCAGGTTGTCCTAAAAGTTCCCTGAAAAGCCTTCAGTTAATTCAAAATGCTGCAGCTAGAGTACTGACGGGGACTAGAAGGAGAGAGCATATTTCACCCATATTGGCTTCTCTTCATTGGCTTCCTGTTAATTCTAGAATAGAATTTAAAATTCTTCTTCTTACTTATAAGGTTTTGAATAATCAGGTCCCATCTTATCTTAGGGACCTCTTAGTACCATATCACCCCAATAGAGCACTTCGCTCTCAGACTCCAGGCTTACTTGTAGTTCCTAGGGTTTGTAAGAGTAGAATGGGAGGCAGAGCTTTCAGCTTTCAGGCTCCTCTCCTGTGGAACCAGCTCCCAATTCGGATCAGGGAGACAGACACCCTCTCTACTTTTAAGATTAGGCTTAAAACTTTCCTTTTTGCTAAAGCTTATAGTTAGGGCTGGATCAGGTGACCCTGAACCATCCCTTAGTTATGCTGCTATAGACTTAGACTGCTGGGGGGTTCCCATGATGCAGTGTTTCTTTCTCTTTTTGCTCTGTATGCACCACTCTGCATTTAATCATTAGTGATTGATCTCTGCTGTCTTCCACAGCATGTCTTTTTCCTGATTCTCTCCCCTCAGCCCCAACCAGTCCCAGCAGAAGACTGCCCTCCCTGAGCCTGGTTCTGCTGGAGGTTTCTTCCTGTTAAAAGGGAGTTTTTCGTTCCCACTGTCACCAAGTGCTTGCTCATAGGAGGTCGTTTTGACCGTTGGGGTTTTTCTGTAATTATTGTATGGCTTTTGCCTTACAATATAAAGCACCTTGGGGCAACTGTTGTTGTGATTTGGCGCTATATAAATAAAATTGATTTGATTTGAAGAAAAAAAACTCACTCTGATTTGAGGAAGAAACCTCAAGCAGACCAGACTCAAAGGGGTGGCCCTCTGTTTGGGCCATGCTACGACACAATTGACAAAAACGAATGTACAGGAAATTTTGGGTGTCCGTGCTGGTGCACAGGCCAGGAGACTTGCAGAAAAAGACATCAGGCATCAGAAACACAACAAATACAGTATAATTTGTCAGCATTAAGCAACAAAAAAACAGAAGAAATTCTAAGGTGATCGCCGGCCACTAGCCCTAGTGAAGCCCTAAGCTTCACTAAAAGACCCAGACTTTAGATATAGTTGAGGCCGCTGCCCGCTCTGTTTACTAATAAATGAATTTAAAAGGGTAAAAAGCATAGTATCATACTATGTCAGTATGCTAGCTACATGAAAGAGAAAATAAGTGCGTCTTACGTCTGGACTTGAAAATCTCTACAGAATCTGACTGTATTGATGCAGGGAGATCATTCCACAAAGCAGGTGCACGATAAGAGAAAACTCTGTGACTCGCAAACTTTTTATTCACCCTAGGGACACAAAGTAGTCCTGCACCCAGAGAATGCAGAGCCCGGGCCGATACACAGGGTTTAAGCAGGTCATCTCGGTAGGAAGATGCCAGTCCGTGAATAATTTTATAGGTTAATAACAGAACCTTAAAAGAACACATTTGTTTGCACTGGTTTTTGCATCATATTTGCTTTGTGGTCAAAGGCCGCAGCAGCACTGACGTGCACGGGGATTACCCACACATCAATTGGGCTTACACAGGACAGCCAGCAGTGTTGTGGCACAAACACAGTGGTCATGGGATGCCCTGTCAGCATCGTGCAGTGAAGTGCAGAAGAATGATGTCTAAAGAGTGCTGGAAGCTGGCCCACACCGTCGAGTGGAACACAATGAACTCGCCACCTGTACGAGTTCACATCACTCACTCTGTTTCAAACCAGGGAGGGAGGGTGGGGGGTGGGGGGGCAGACTGACAGTTTCCTTCTCTGGGAATAAAAAAGTAGACACATTAAATTTTAAATCTACCTTTTGGTCACATTTAAATCAGCTCTTGATATCTTAGTGTGCTGAAACAGTTGATAGTTGTGCCACAAAATGTGGTCTCTGAATAGTCCATGTTGGTAGGCCCGTCTGACCATCATGTGGCAGCCTTCACAAACACCCTAGATCATACAGTTCCAAAAACAACCTGATCCTTTCTGTACAACTACTGTGCTTGTTGCAGAGTAGCTAGTTGCTACCAGTCTGTTAAAACTATGCAGGTAAGAATATTTCATGAAGTCAAAGATTGAATGAAATTCATTATTTGTTTTATAGAACACCTAAAATAGTTCCTTGTCATTTGATATTAATTTAGAAACAAGAGAAAAGTGACTTACATTTTGGTGTGTGTCACTGGTCCTTTGAGGTCAAGAGGTTCCAAACAGTCCAACATTAACTTTAAATAGCAGTCCAATCCAAAACTGTTCTCAGTCAACTTGCAAGAGCAGTCATTCGTTGTGTCGCAGTTGTGAATCTCGCACTCACGGTCCGTGACTCACCAAGAGGTCAGTTTTAGCCGAGTTCCGGTGTCAGGAGCTCAGCACTCGCAGTGTAAACACACCTCATGAAGTATGGGCGATAAGATGGCATCGGGGCACAGCAGAGGTCCATCACAGGTGCTACATCTCCTCTAGATAACCCTCTCAACTTGGGAGAAAGTGTCATCATCATAAATCACCCGTGAACTCACTGAATCAACGCAGTCCACATCCTCGCTTTGCCATTGTTTACATGCGCTGTGAGACGGCAGAACTCTGCTGGTGCCACGGTGCATTCTAGGAAGTGCAGAGGAGCGCCAGGGGGATTATCGGAAATGTTGGAGTACCGAATAGTTTCAAAACAATCCAATCCGAAATTGTTCATGTACAGACTGCCGTCTGCTTTCTTCAGTCTAGCAAAAAACTTGGGACAGAAATTTGTCACGCGCATCATCCGACAGCGCTTCTACTTCGGCTAGAGACATCCCAACGACTACTGCAAATTCCTCCAGATGGCTTATGGCGTACTGGGTTTGTTTTTTGTGTTACAAGAATGAGCACCATCAATAAGCTTGTTTTAAATTGTCATCTGTCACCAAAACAAACCCCGCCATGTTTGTTTTTAAACTAAGCACATTAACAGTGTTTATACATTACGGTGGTCCTGGCATGCAATGGTACAAAATGTATGGAACCAAAATTGCACGGTAAATGGAGCAAAGTGACAAAGGATCAGTATCATGTGACATACAAACCACCAATCAAATGACAAGGATCTATTTAGGTGTCATTTAATAATAGTTAATGAAGGGAAAAAATTTGTAAAAGCGCTTTTTGTGTATTGACTATTTACATTTGGCTTATACGTACAGTAGTGTTCAGAATAGTAGTAGTGCTATGTGACTAAAAAGATTAATCCAGGTTTTGAGTATATTTCTTATTGTTACATGGGAAACAAGGTACCAGTAGATTCTCACAAATCCAACAACACCAAGCATTCATGATATGCACACTCTTAAGGCTATGAAATTGGGCTATTGATAAAAAAAAAAAAAGTAGAAAAGGGGGTGAGACGACCCCCAAACTCTGAATTCAAGCCACAGTTCACAGTGAAGCATGGTGGTGCAAGCATCATGATATGGGCATGTTTCTCCTACTGTGGTGTTGGGCCTATATATGGCATACCAGGTATCATGGATCAGTTTGGATATGTCAAAATACTTGAAGAGGTCATGTTGCCTTATGCTGAAGAGGACATGCCCTTGAAATGGGTGTTTCAACAAGACAATGACCCCAAGCACACTAGTAAATGAGCAAAATCTTGTTTCCAAACCAACAAAATTAATGCCTCGCAGATGTGAAGAAACCATGAAAAACTGTGGTTACGCAACTAAATACTAGTTTAGTGATTCACAGGATTGCTAAAAAAGCGGTTTGAACATAATAGTTTTGAGTTTGTAGCATCAACTGCAGATGCTACTATTATTGTGAACACCTCCTTTTCTACTTTTTTACTAATAGCCCAATTTCATAGCCTTAAGAGTGTGCATATCATGAATGCTTGGTCTTGTTGGATTTGTGAGAATCTACTGAATCTACTGGTACCTTGTTTCCCATGTAACAATAAGAAATATACTCAAAACCAGGATTAATCTTTTTAGTCACATAGCACTACTACTTGTATTATTCTGAACACTACCGTAGGTCCCCTGCTTAAAAGTGTGTGTGTGTGTGTGTGTGTGTGTGTGTGTGTGTGTGTGTGTGTGTGTGTGTGTGTGTGTGTGTGTGTGTGTGTGTGTGCATAGACACCAAGTGATTTGGGCAAAGATTAAATTAGCAGATCTTCAAGAGGTCAGCTGATTTTCATATGATGACCATCTTAACGTTACTTTACTGAGTAGAGTTCTTCAGAGTTGTGTAATTGTCTTGATTATAATCATAATTTGTACTTTGGGTCATCTTTTTTTTTTCAATGTTGACTGTTTACAAATGGTAAATATTGTGTGTTGTTACAATGTTGAGTAACTCTGGCCCGCCACTGCTCGAAGGTCATTTTGTTTTTGTGTTTCAGTGAACACAGGGATACTCGAACCCACCAGCCTGCCCTTGAAGCCATCAAAGCAGTAAGACACTGAACCAATTAACTATCTAAACCAACCACCTAAACTCTTTACCTGCAGTGCTGCTTATTTCCAAGAATTAGATCTTGAAGTTTTGTTAAATGTGTGGTTGGAAATAGATACAAAAGAACACAGTACATATTGTAGTTATTATACAATGCCTAAATGAATGCTTGTCATTTGATTGGTGGTTTGTATGTCACGTGCTATGGATCATTCCATATCGCCATTTGACATTGTGTTCCATTTATCATGCAATTTTGGTGCTATACATTTTATTCTATTGCATGCTGTGACCACCGCGTGCGCTCACACTGGCGCTGAAGGCGCTTAATTTCAAAACAAACGTGGTGGCGTTTGTTTTCTTGATGGTGCTCATTCTTGTAACACAATAAATCAAATCCAGTACACTGTAAGCAGTCTGGAGGCATTTGCAGTATTCTCTGGGACGTCTTGACCTGAAGTATAAGTGCTGTCAGATTAAGAGCTCTACAAATATCTGTTATGATTTTTCGCTAGACTGAGGAAAACAGACAGCAGTCTGTACACAAAGAAGACATCGTCAGGATTGTTAGGTGTTATACAAAACAAATGTTTTTTTCATTCATACAATGTTAAGAATATTTCTTGAGGTGCAAGATGGAATGTTCGCTCATGGAACATTTAGTCTTTCACATCTGTAAACCCCAAAAATGTGAATCAGCTGCAAATTGTGATTTATCCACAAAACCTAAGTCAGAAAACGTGAATTTCTTCACGAATTGGTGTATGTACTTGGCCAAGGAGCCAGTGGTGCAAACATTTGTGGGATTATGAGTGTGCGCCTCTCACTTTCATTGCATCGTGGGGTTTTCACGCCACCCCTCCACTCGCATCATTACCTTGACATTTGCAAAAGTTTGATCCTCACACTGGCACACATTCTGCCATGCCAATGAGTAAACTGTGTGCCAGTGCACAAAGAAAATTTTGAAATGTTCAAAACGTCTGGCACGCAGGAATTTCGTGTACTAGTTGTGAACATTGCCCAGTTTGAAACTATGTCAATGCGAGCAAGACATCTGAACTTGAAATTGAGATTATAACAAGATGTTACAGCTATAATAAACGTAACTTTACAGATACATTATCTAACTCCTAAGAAGGTCGCCCGCATTGATCCCCACACTGCCATGCAATTTGTTGTGCCAGTGCGTTCCGTTTTATGCCATGCTATATAAAATAATCATTTTGTACCCAATGGTACATTTGCGCTCAGAACTTGGCTGATGAACCATCTCATCGCTCCTAGAAACGCAGAGAAATTGTCTACAGCTGCAGGTTGTCTCGTGCACGTTGTGCGATGGAGAATGCATTTGGAATCTTGTCTCAAAGGTAATTATTTATTAGGGCCCAAATAGGACAAAGTCCTCCAAGGACCCTATTGTAATTGTGTTGTTTATTATTATTATTGTTGCCACTTTTCAAGTGCCAATTTTGGCCCTTTCCCATGCTCAAAAACTCGTTTGGCTGGATCCGAAATTCGATATTTTGGGGGTCGCGCACATGGTCGCAGGGAAATGGCTCCCCTACAAATTTTCAAAAAACTCTCCACGTTTTTGTTTTTTGTCATGGCCTCATGAAATTCGGTACACATGTTTACCATTCTGGGACGCACAAAAAAGTATGTTAATGGCATGGTGAGATGTCGACATGTTGAGGTAATTTTTGCCATTTTTGGCCATTTCCACTACTTACATTTGAACAAACTCATCTTAGGGATTTCATCCAATCATCTTCAAATTTGGTACACATCATAATGACCCCATGCTGATTAAAAGTTATCAAAAGAATTTCTGTAGATCAAAAGGCGTGGCTGCTAGGGTTCATCGATCTTTGGCGAGCGTTTCGGAGCACGCCATATCGAATGGCTGTCACACTCACATACGTCATCGTAGATCCGTCAAACTTGCTGGACATGAGGGCTCCGCCCTGAACATCTGCGTATTAACTTCCCGACCGATGCATGGCGCCCCCCAGTGGTAACAGGAAATGGCCTATTTTTACTTTAACAGGTACTGAAGTCACATAGTTAACCCCGTCGACTTTATTCCACTTCTAAAACATGCAGAGCAAGTTGGTGGGCGTGGGCGATGGTCGCCGTTAAGGTACGAGTGATGGCGTCCGTGTGGCGGCGTGCTGAGTGTCGCCCCTTCACCGTGAAATTATGTTCTTCCTTTTGACAGCTTTCATTTTGTCATATCATCATGAAAATTGATACACAGGTCAAGCACGACAACCTCTTACAATTCATAGGGGTGTCGCCCATGGGCGGGGCAAAATGACTCAATAGCGCCCCTTTGCAACTTTCAAAAACCCCTCCCCATAGAGGTTTTTTTGGAGCAGGGAGATGAAAATTGGTGCACGTGTGACTTGCATAGACGTACAAAAAAGTCTCTTGCACTGTTGGTCTACTCCAAAAAAGAAGTCAACCACTTTGAATTTTCATATTATTTTGGCGTGATTTCCACACATTGTATTTGAACGAACTCCTCCTAGGGATTTTGTCCAATGCACTTCAAATTTGTTTCAGATCATCCAGATACTACACTGATCAAAAGTTATTGAAAGCTTTTCTCTATGTCAAAGGGTGTGGCTGCTATGGCACTGCCATTTTTACACTTCGGCACGGAACATCAAGTCACGATAACTCCTTCATGCTTTGCCTGATTGACTTGAAACTTCACGTGTGATAACAGTTGGCCCCTGAACACACCTGGCCCGTCTCTTTGTGCTGTGAGCACCCCCTAGTGGATGAACCATCAACTTGTCATAACTCCATGCATTAACTGATTGACTTGAAACGTCATATGTGTAATGAGGGTCAGCCCCTTAACAGACCTGGCACCTCTGTTTGTGCACTGAGCGCCCCCTAGTGGATGAACCATCAACTTCTCATAAAGCTTTCATGCATTGACTGATTTGCTTGAAACTTGAACTGTGTGATGATTGTCTGTCCTGTTAGCACCTGGCCCCTCTATTTGTGCTCTGAGCGCCCCCTTGTGGATGACCCATCAACATGTCATTACTCCTTCATGCATTGTCTGATTTGCTTGAAACTTGAACTGTGTGATGAGTGGTTGCCCCTGTATGCACCTGCCCACATCTGGTCACAAGGAGACGTGGTAGCCTGGGGAGGCGGTGGTGCGGACACGAGTGCCCGTATATGACTGCTTGCATTCCTAGTAATATATTGTAATGGATTGGTAAACCAGTTGCATTTTCATTCCTTCTCATGAGTTAGATGATCTATCTGTAAAATTATGTTTTATTATCGATGTAACATCTCGTCCTAATCATTCAGATGTCCTGCGCGCGGTGACACAGTGTTTTCGAATAGGTAGTGTAATGTTCACAAAATGAATGCCAGGAGTTTTCAACATTTCAAAATTTTCTTTGTGCACTGGCACGCATTCACGCACAGTTCACGACGAATTTACTCACTGGCATGCCAGATTGCGTGCCAGTGCGGCGGTCAAGTTCGTGCAAGTGTCAAGGTGCCTTTAGGCTTTCACCAATTCCAAATTTAGGGCCAGGCTTCAAATAAAAGGAAAAAATGGAGGGGGTGGGGGGCTGAACTTGTCATGCAGTAAACTTTCAAAAATCATGTCCTGAAACTTATCCACTCATTAATAGACCTTTTTTATTTTGTTTTGTGCTTCTACTTTTCTCATTCGGTAAGCGTTTCTTGTCATTTATTTTAATTTATGGGTGGACATTTAACCAACTTTCTTCTAAAAAGGGGGGTGGGCTGATCCTCACCTTATGATGAGCGACTACAGTATTTTCTTATGAATACACCTGTGATCCAGGCTGATGTCTTTGTATTTATTATTAGGTTGTACATTGTAGTGTCTGTGTCAGAGTGGACCCTCTGAGTTGTTGTGTGTCCAGTTCTGTGTTTGGGCGGGGCAAACGTTAGCCCACAGGGCGTTAACTCAATCCTGATAATCCCAACTGTTGTCTTCCTGTTGTAATCTTCCATCAGCTGTTTCAACATGTGCTCATTTATCATTTGACCTCTCAGATCACAAAACTATTTATGTGCAGTTAAGATGATGTCAGGTTGTTGAATCACACACTGCTGTTTGACCTTCTTTTTGCAAGGTCAAGGAAAACAAACTAGTTTTGATCATTTATGGAAATTGTTTCAAGCCATTTACATGAACTCAAATAAATTTTGATTTATTCCAGTTTTAAGATTAGCTGCTTTTTTGTAACTGTTTTACACCAACAAAGCTCTGGTTTAAACACATTTGTCAACTATTTCATTCTTCACAGGCTTTAAATAGTTCAAAACAAATGGTAAAATGTTTTAAACTGTGAAATTTCTGTCCTACACCAACAACAAGCTTGTGTAAAGTTACTATTTAACAAAGGTTTGACTCCTGCCGTTTGTCCAGTAATGTGCCTCAACTGTTCCAGTCTTTGAAAAATAGCAATGAGAAAAAAAATAAAATAAATGGGAATGCATGTAAATTTCTTTTTTTTTTTTTTTTTTTTAAAGGGGGATCAACTATCAAGTGATTGATTCATTTAAAGCTGATTTGAAAAGTCATGAAAATTACAGTAGTGTTCAGAATAATAGTAGTGCTATGTGACTAAAAAGATTAATCCAGGTTTTGGGTATATTTCTTATTGTTACATGAGAAACAAGGTACCAGTAGATTCAGTAGATTCTCACAAATCCAACAAGACCAAGCATTCATGATATGCACACTCTTAAGGCTATGAAATTGGGCTATTAGTAAAAAAAAAAGTAGAAAAGGGGGTGTTAACAATAATAGTAGCATCTGCTGTTGACGCTACAAACTCAAAATTATTATGTTCAAACTGCTTTTTTAAGCAATCCTGTGAATCACTAAACTAGTATTTAGTTGCATAACCACAGTTTTTCATGATTTCTTCACATCTGCGAGGCATTAATTTTGTTGGTTTGGAACCAAGATTTTGCTCGTTTATTAGTGTGCTTGGGGTCATTGTCTTCAGCATAAGGCAACATGACCTCTTCAAGTATTTTGACATATCCAAACTGATCCATGATACCTGGTATGCGATATATAGACCCAACACCATAGTAGGAGAAACATGCCCATATCATGATGCTTCACTGTCTTCACTGTGAACTGTGGCTTGAATTCAGAGTTTGGGGGTCGTCTCACAAACTGTCTGCGGCCCTTGGACCCAAAAAGAACAATTTTACTCTAATCAGTGCACAAAATATTCCTCCATTTCTCTTTAGGCCAGTTGATGTGTTCTTTGGCAAATTGTAACCTCTTCTGCACGTCTTTTATTTAACAGAGGGACTTTGTGGGGGATTCTTGTAAATAAATTAGCTTCACACATGCGTCTTCTGTCACAGCACTTATAGGTAACTCCAGACTGTCTTTGATCATCCTGGAGCTGATCAATGGGTGAGCCTTTGCCATTCTGGTTATTCTTCTATCCATTTTGATGGTTGTTTTCCATTTCCTTCCACACGTCTCTGGGTTTTTTTTTTTTGTTTTTTTTTTTGGTCTATTTTAAAGCACTGGAGATCATTGTAGATGAACAGCCTATAATTTTTTGCACCTGCGTATAAGTTTCCCCCTCTCCAATCAACTTTTTAATCAAACTACACTGTTCTTCTGAACAATGTCTTGAACGTCCCATTTTCCTCAGGCTTTCAAAGAGAAAAGCATGTTCAACAGGTGCTGGCTTCATCCTTAAATAGGGGACACCTGATTACACAATATTGACAAACTCACTGACTGAATGCCTACTATTATTGTGAACACCCCCTTTTCTAATTTTTTTTTTTTTTTTTTTTACTAATAGCCCAATTTCATAGCCTTAAGAGTGTGCATATCATGAATGCTTGGTCTTGTTGGATTTGTGAGAATCTACTGAATCTACTGGTACCTTGTTTCCCATGTAACAATAAGAAATATACTCAAAACCTGGATTAATCTTTTTAGTCACATAGCACTACTATTATTCTGAACACTACTGTATACTTTAAAAAAAGATGCCATTTTCCCCATCTTACATTAATCCTTCACAACTCCAAATGGCTTTTCATCATTTCAGGAAAAGATCTTTAAGAGTAGATGTAACAAAAATGAAATATTTACTGATGAAAATGAATGTGAAATTAAAAATGAATCTAACTACTACATAGCTTTCATCATTCACAGTACCCAACTGACATTTGTCATTTACACCGAGTTATTTTTTATTACTTAGGCCCTATCAGGAAAAAACAAACACTCGACATTTTAATGTCTACGTCACACTCCATCCTCGGGGTCGAACAAATGACCTACAGTGGCAACTTTCATGCCAGTTGGAGTGCAGTGCTGCATCTGCAAAATAGGCTTTTGATGAATGATTTCCTTCACTTTGTCACCGCCACAATAAGATAAATGGCTTTTTCACAGGAAGGTTGCAAAATTGTATTTCCTGAACATTGACTGGGGCAGCAGATAAAAAGGCATTTTTACAACTCAAGTGTGCACCGTGTTATCAGAAGATTGTTACAAACTCTCTGAAGGCTCATCACCCAGCACAGTACTCAGGAGAAATGGACCAATACTGGTACTATTATTTTCAGTTAAAATCTGTCCTTTCCTGAACAAGCACATGCAGTGAATGTGAAAACCCTGCATGCACACACACTGACTTTTGATTTGACTTCCACTTGGATGCTTTCTGATCCAGTATGTTTAAACAAATGTCCATTCCTGTATATTTTTAATAACTCAAGTGAGGATTTTTTTTTTTGCCCTCAAGTTCTCAACCAGGCTGCATCTACAAATTATGTTGCATTGCTTTGAACTCAGTGGGGGGGTGGGGGGTTGGACTGCAGGCAGGCCTTCTAGTACCCGCACTCTTTTACTACAAAACCACGCTGTTGTAACATGTGCAGAATGTGGCTTGGCATTGCTTTCCTGAAATAAGCAGGGACATCCCTGAAAAAGACGTTGCTTTGATGGCAGCATGCGTTGCTCCAAAACCGGGATGTACCTTTCTGCAGTGATGGTGCCATCACAGATGTGTAAGCTGCCCATGCCATGGGCACTAACACACCCCCATACCATCACAGATGCTGGCTTTTGAACTTTGCCCTGGTAACAATCGGGATGGTCATTTTCCTGTCCATGATCCATGTCCATGATTTCCAAAAACAATTCGAAATGTAGTCTGAAAGGTCACATACATTCAATGTTTGTTTTCGGCCTTGCCACTTATGTGTAGAAAGTTCTCCAGATTCTCTGAATCTTCTGATAATAATATGGACTGTAGATGATGGAATCCCTAAATTCCTTGGAATTGAATGTTGAGAAACACTATTCTTAAACTGCTGGACTATTTTTTTTTCAGGCAGTTGTTAACAAAGTGGTGATCCTCGCCCCATCTTTGCTTGTGAATGGCTGAGCCTTTTGGGGATGTTCCTTTTATACCCAGTCATGACACTCACCTGTTCCCAATTAGGTGTTCTTTGAGCATTCATCAACTTTTCCAGTCTTTTTTGCCTTGTCCCAACTTTTTTTAAACGTGTTGCAGGCATCCATTTCAAAATGAGCAAATATTTGCACAAAACAAAGTTTATCAGTTTAAACATTAAATATCTTGTCTTTGTGGTGTATTCAATTGAATAGAGGTTGAAGAGGATTTGCAAATCATTGTATTCTGTTTTTATTTACATTTTACACAATGTCCCAACTTCATTGGAATTGGGGTTGTGTGTATATATAGTGTTTGATGGATTTTATGCACTCAGTTTATCTGTTGGACGCCGACTTGAGTTGTGTGTCTTGGTGTTGCTGCCACTACAGCAGTGGGTAACAAGCTCCCAAGATGGTGGATTTAAAAACACTGCTGAAAGGAGTTAAATGTCCCCAGCCATGAGTTGGTGAGGATCATTTGTTTTCCCAAGCAGATGCACTCAAACACTTTTAGATCGGAAGTTTGAAACCAGCTCGGAATTATCAACTTCAAATGTCTAATAGAAGATAGTGTGATGGTACCTTGACACTTGCACGAATTTCATCCGTGCACTGGTACGCAGTTTGCTGTGCCAGAGTGTTAACTCATTGTAAACCATTGTAAACTGTGCACAGCTGCATGGAAGTACGCAAAGAAACTAGACGTTTGTGAACTAGACGTGAACATTGCGCAAACAATTCAGAAGCACTGTCACTTGCGTGAGCACAATGCACCACAGCGCAGCTAATCTGAGCGATTATGACGAGGTGTTAAATCTATCATAAAAATAATTTTAGATACTCATAAGAAGGAATGAAAATGCAACTGATTTACCAAGCTATTACAATATAAATATTACAAATAATTACCTTTTGAGATGATTCCAAATGTGTTCTCCACATCATTGAAGCGCATAAGAACAGCTGCAACTGTAGAAAATTCCTCTGTGGTTCAGGAGCGATTTAGAGGTGGTTTCATCATCCAAATTCTGAGAGCAAATGATTAATCCACTACAAAGTAATTATTTTATATAACGCAGCGTCCAGCGGCACAAAGCGCAGTGTCCAACAGAACATAGTGGTTTGCATTGGCACGATGAATTGTGTTATAGTTAAGGGGTTAAATGTGTGCAAGTGTCAAGGTGCCTTAAGTTGACAGGTGTGTTTTATAATTTGACATTTTGGAAAGGGAGGGCAAAAAAAGCTTGCTGTAAACAATAAATGTCAGTTGGCTGTGAATTCTGAAAGCAGTGTAATTTATTATTTCACAAGCAGTTTCATCACCTCCATTTTGATCACCCCGTATGAAATTACGTAGCAATCAGCACGTCCGTTCATCCATTAGCGCAATATCTAAAAACCAGTTGATCGATTTAATTCATATTTAGCATGAGGGTGTACTTGGGTGATCCCTGACACCAGTCTATTACGGTGATCTTGGGATCAATTTCAAGGTCATAGTGAGGTATTCAAGATATTATCATTGCCACCCTTGTTGGCCAATTTCATATCTAGTAGAAGTGTGTACAGGTGTAACCCGTTAACTCATGTATGTGTAACTCATGATTCGGCTTTACTCACGGTTGATTTGTGAACTTCAAAAATTTAGACTGCTGCATAAAGATTACTGTATGTTTTTTGGACAACCTCATTATCACGAGATTTCAGATAACTCGCAGTTCGATTTTGTGGACCCCAACTTGTGAGAGTTATCAAGGTTCACCTGTACTTGGGTGATCCTCCGACACTTTGTATTGCTGATTTGTGGGGTCTGGGGGGGATATGTCATCTCCTGATGACTCTTGTTAGAGTAGTTGCTCTCCTTATATCTGCCAACCAGCTCCTGGTGGATCATTTGATATTATTTTTATGTAGTATGTTGGCACTTAATGATTGTGTATCTCCTTTTCATTTTGGGACAAACACATGAAGGTCTTGTCATCTCAAGTTGCTCTATTTGAAATGATTTTTAGAGTTGTAGTGGTGATTGCTTCACTGCATAGCCTTTAGTAAACTGTTTTCCTTCACTTTTGCCCAGTTTCAGTTGGCTTCAACATTAAAATGTGTGTGTGTGTGTGTGTGTGTGTGTGTGTGTGTGTGTGTGTGTGTGTGTGTGTTCTTCCAGACGCTTACTGATGACATGTCTGAAGTGGAAAAAATCAAAGCTGTGATTTTTCAGTCCTCTTATGATTCTTCACTGTGAGTTACTTCTGACACATTTCCTCCATGTACAACATCTGCTGTAACACACCTTATGTTCGGTCCCTTAAAAATGTGGTGACTACACACACACACACACCTCCTGATTCCTGTATTAAAAAGATTTTGATACACTGTATCTTCCAGACTTTGAGTTGTACCAGGATTATTAGTTGCATCTGTCGAACATCATGTCACATCATGAAAAGAATGTATAATGAAATAAAATTTATCTTGACAAGCACAACTTACAGTTGTGTTTTTTTCATGTTGTTTCATAGTGTAAATCGCAGTACTTCCCAAACTAGTCACAAAAAATAAAGCAAAAAAATAAATAAATAAATAAAAAAATCCAGCGACTTATAATTCAGAAAATACAGTAATTGTCCTCCAATTAAAGCAGACACTTTGCACTGTGGCTCAGCAGCTTAAGCTTTCAAAACTCTGTCAGGAGTGATGATTCTTCACCTTCTTCATCACACACCTTTCTTTGGGGCCCCTTCACACATAACACGAAGTCTGGTGAAAGAAGCAGAAACCAGCCGATAATCCGTAAACAAAAAACGAAATGGGGAACTGCGAAACATTCCATCTGCTGTCAGGAGGGACACACGGTTGGAGAGTTGTGCACGATACTGCAGCGATGGTTTAGTGCACGCTCGTGTTTGCGAGCGTGAGCAAGTGGAAAGTCACTCACACAGCAGCGGAGCAATTAGATGCTGGACATATGTACATAAACCAACAAAAATGTGCAACACAAATTAATTAGAGCACAGTTTCAGAACATTATAGGAACAATGAATGCTGCTCTGTGTGCCGTTGAGCCTCTTGCCTGGCAGCATGCTGTGTGTGTGGAGAAAGCTACTTGTTTTCTCTTCTTGTCATTACACCTGTTATTTGTCTGTCTCTAGTTATAGGAAGTCCAGTCCTCCTCTTCCAGAACACTACACCTGTTACCGCTGTGGACGTGGTGGTCACCACATTAGGAACTGTCCCACTAATATGGTGAGAACAAAACCAGTACTATAACATGTAGTCATTCAGTTGCGGAAACTAATCAAGTGATTATTTGTGCAAGCCATTTATTAATTCACTTAGTTATCCCGCTGTATTACACAGGAATTCCATTAGTGTAATAATTCTGCAGGAACAAATTTCAACTGTACTCTCTGTTGGTTCACCTTTTATCTGCAGTAACACACAGCAAAATAATTTACTGTTCATAATATTATTTTTAATAACAATAAATGTATTAATGTAGCCCTTTAAGCAAAGAAATTTACAATGTATTTTTAGCGTATTTACAATTATATTATGTACTTACATTGAACTTACTAAATAAAATCACACACTGTTTTAATATGTAGATGATTTACCGCCCCTGCTGGAATGGCATGTGAGTCCAGAATGTAATTATCAACATCAGTTGTTCAGTGTTGTTAGCTAATATCTGTAGTTTCTGCAAAAAATATTAGTCCTGTATCCTATCAACATTCAGTTTTGGCAGCATCCATCCTTTACCAAAAATATATAAGCATACTAAACAGCAAATGTCAGCTGTCCCCAGTTCGTCTGTGATTGAAGTTATACACACGCACGCAGAGCTTTTTGTCTTTTCTGCATTGTGCTGCAAGCAGTTGCTTTTATTTTTACACACCTACAAACAGACTGTGGCAGAAGACATCAAATGCAGTACAATTTTTAGTCATGGTAACTGCAACATCACACTTAACTAAACTTTCTAAACCGTAACTACAAAAAACACAATAAATCCAGAACTAACAGCACTATTTAAACTAACATGAACCACAATAACATTTAAAACCTCAAACTCCCATGGTGCATTGCAGCACAATGTCCATTGTTCACTGTTGTTGGCTAATATCGCTAATTTCTCCAAAAATATTAGTCCTATCAACTTTCCATTTTCGTTGACCCAAAATACATACCATACCAAATGACAAATATCAGCTCTCCCCAGTTTCTCCATGATCAAAGTCATACACATGCACACAGAGGCTACTTGCCTATTATAATATAGATGATAGAGACATAAGTGTTTAAATGTCTTTTGTGTCTTTATACTGAGCATTAAATAAATGTCCCCATGGTCTGTTGTTGGGTGCAGGATAAAAATTACAACTCCCCTCTGCCACTTAAAAGGAGCTCGGGCATCCCTCAGTCCTTTATGATAGAAGTGGATGATCCGACTAGAAAAGGAGCCATGCTGACGAACAGGGGACGTTTTGCCATACCCGCCATTGATGCGTGAGTATTTGTGCATTTCTGAGGCTTAAGCAGTTCATCCATCAACATAATAATAATTGTCCTTCAATTCTTATTTATCAAGTGGGGGGAGAATCACAATTTGAATTTGTTGTTCTTTGTGTAAGACTTAGTTTAACTCTTCTTGGTGTTAAACTGGTTTCAAAGCTACAGTATGTTGGATTTAGTCTCATTTAGTGGTGAATTTGGAGATTGCATTGTGACACTGCCAATTATTCCTTTTGTGTTTTTGCTTCTTTGGTAATGTGGATTCATACTTTCCTGTCTTCCCTTTGACTATCAATATGCATGATCCTCTATTTCACAAAAATTATTGTTTTTAAACGTATCCCGCTTTATCCTCTTCTTTTGTCTTTCAGCCCCACTGCAAAATGCATTTTGTTTTGATCATTTAGGGTAAAAAAGCCAGTGTCCCCATTTTGTGGAATTGAATTGGGACAATTGTGAAATATTGTGACAAGTTTATAACATTAATTTTTCCACAAAGTTATGGTTAGTCTAGATTTCTATGTATTATATATTTATGTACCAGTGCCTCAGGCATATTTTCCTCAGTGACAGCACTTGCAGCCTTGTTGAGTGCATTCAGTTTTTTCTTTGTTGGTTATTTTTGGAAAAGTAACTACGGCTCAGTCAAAGAAATTCTCTACTTGGGGACCCGTTCATGTTCAGTCACATGTAGGATGCATGATGGTCCCCCTTCTGAGAGGAATATTTTTAACTCATCTGAAATTGAAATAAGGAATAATGGCTATAACATTGTTGGTGATGATTAGACCAATTATACTGACTGAACTAATGTTATGATTCTGAGTTCACCAACCTTAACATTAAAGGAGACTTCCAGAGCACTTGTTAAAAAATGTATTATTATTATTGCTACTATAGTTAAGGGACATTCTCATTATTTATGTAATTGTGTCTGAAATGCTTGATAATTGTGGGTTTAAAAAGAACATACAAAAAACTACACAACTTGGATAGTCTAAAATATTAAAGATTATCCAAAGACAACAATCACTCACTTTCAGCATCTCTGACCTCCACAGCACAAACTGTATAGGTGCAAACAGTATTTTTCATAGAAGTAAATGTAATGTGCATATTTATTTATTGTCAGAATCCCTCCCAGTCATCACTAACAAATCTCAGCGTGGACATCCACACACTTTATTCGTCAAAGTTTAAGTCCAAATATCCTGATCAAGCATGTGCACACAACAGGAGGTTGAGCCTGATGTGGTCTGCGGGGCACCAGTGTAGCACCCCCGCAGACCAAACATCATGTTTCACTGGTCCATTTGGCCATCAGAAAAATCGAGTGTCAGTAATTATCTCAAATGTCATGTAATTTGCTCATCATAAGTGACTCGTCAAGATTTTAGCAAAACCATTGCCTGGTTCAGATTTCAAATATCTGTCTGTAGGGAGGCGTACCACGTGGGGAAGAAGGAGAAGCCTTTGTTCCTTCAAATGCAGCAACAGCAGCTCAAGCCAGAAAGCGAGGAGCCCCTTCCAAACGAGCTGCTTTGTCCCATCTGTGAAGAGCTACTGAGTGACACAGTCATCATTCCCTGCTGCGGAAGCAACTACTGTGACGACTGTATGCGTTTGAGCACGCCACACCGATCCTCAGACACGCATACCAGTAGTTATAGGAGCAAACATTATTGTTAGACCGTAAAGCTGTTAGTGGAAAATATATGCCACTTGATGAAATTCTGTTGTACCTGCATTAATGATAAATATCCACCAGGTGGAGATATTGCTCCATTTCAAGAACATCGAGTACAGGCTGGTGTAGGACACAGTGATAAACCTGTTGCTTGTAGTAGTAGATTGTAAAAAGCACAGGATACATTAAATTTTAGTGACAATCCAGAAAATGATTGCTTAATATTACAAAATAACAATTTTATTTTTTCCATGTGCAGCCAGTAAACTAGAAGGCACTGTGTGTGGTCGTTCAGTCAGTCATGCAACATTTCATTTGTGAGCAACATTACTTCAATTGTACGGATCCCATTGTGACCAAACCTACTATAAGCTGTATGCATAGTGACCCCAGGGAACCTTTTGTTTGTGGAGTCAAAGATCAAGGTCACTGGTACATACTGTTTAAAGTCTTGTGAGTGCAGTAACCTCTTTAATTGTGCGACTGTCACCAACTGTGGTATGTCTGTTAGGTATATTGCCCTAAAGAAGCCTACTGTCTTTGGAGTCTAAGTCACGTAACTGTACTTAAAAGCCTTCTGCAGAAAAGTGTGACTTGTCAACGGTAAACTTATCAACATTTTCCCTGGGCTCCATGGGATACTGCAGACTATGCATTTGTCTTTTAAAACTGTATATATAAACACAGAGGGTGTTAATCAGCATTTAAATTTACGTACTTCTAAATGCTGGAACAATGATTCCCAAAATGTGGGCTGTGGACCCCTGGTGGGCCTTGAAGGTACTGTAGGTGGGTCCTGAGCGGTTATTTAAAAATCAATCAATGAAAATGTTGGCTTTTAAAATTTAATTTTGTTTAAACTTTTCCAAACAATAAAGGTGTGTGTGTGTTGGGGGGCAGAGGGGTCACAACTATGAACTGAACAAAAGTATAAACGCAACACTTTTATTTTTGCTCCTATTTTTCATGAGTTGAACTCAAAACATTTTCTATATACATGAAAGACCTATTTCTCTCAAATACTGTTCACAAATCTGCCTACATCTGTGTGAGCACTTCACCTTTGCTGAGATAATCCATCCCACCTCACAGGTGTGGCAAATCAAGATGCTGATTGGTTATTGCACAGGTGTGCCTTAGGCTGGCCACAATAAAAGGCCACTCTGAAAGGTGCAGTTTTATCACACAGCACAATGACACAGATGTTGCAGATTTTGAGGGAGCGTGCAATTGTCATGTTGACTGCAGGAATGTCCAACAGAGCTGTTGCCTGTGAATTGAATGTTGCGTTTGTATTTTTCTTCAGAGCAATATGCTGAAACATTACTTTATCTCCTACTCAGGTATTCGAAATGCCTTGCTGGAGTCAGAAGACCACATCTGTCCTAAATGTGGCAAGTCGGTCTCTCCAGACACCCTGACGGCAAACAATTATCTCAGACAGGTGAGAGATGAACGTGCTCAAAGGATTGATGGCTGAAGTTACACTAAACTTGCATCTGGATTTCCAAAACCAGATTTTCTTTGTCAGCATGGTTAAGGTCCAGCAGATCTGCTCAGTCGCCTCTTATTGAAGCAAATGGAACATCTGCTTTATCTTCTGCTGCACAAACCAACTTATGAATGCAGTTTTTTTTGTCTTTTTCTCCACACAGGTTGTGAATAACTTTATGAATGAGAGGGGCTCCATTAAAAGTAAGAGAGCACAAAGCACCTCCCCATCCCAAAATCTAACCTCAACACCAGAGCCTGTCCCAAAACTGCCCCCTATCAGTGGAGAGAAGCAGACGCTCTGTAAACCCGCCCACAGCCAGCAGGTTCACTTCTCTCCAAAATGCTGAATGTTGTATTTTTTAAAAAGTGCATGTTACTTAACAAAAGACAGAAACTCAATATAACACATGTGCACACAACAGCATGTACTGTTGCTGAACATAAGTACTTTTAAATTCCAAAAATAAGCATGATGGACAAATAAATGTGCGCTCAGCAACATATTGGATGTTATTTGATGCAGATAAACAGAGTTTGCTGACCCACAGCACTGGAAACACAACAGTAAAACTATTATATTTTTTATATCAGCTCTTTAATTTTGGATTTTTGTGGTATTGTACTTCTATTATTGGAGTTTGTTTTGTTTCGTCTTCTGATACCTGTGAAATTAATATTATTCCAAACCCTACCCCTGTCTATTTCTTCACGTAATGTGGAGTTGCGTCAGGAAGGTCATCCGGTGTAAAACCTGTGCCAAATCAACATGCAGATCCACCTCCGATTTGCTGTGGCAACCCTGAGCAAAGACAAGGCAGCAGCCAAATGGACTTACTACTACTACTACTGCTATTATTATTATTATTATTATTAAACACATGTTTTTCAGTATACAAATCACAGAACTCCAAAACTAGTAAAACAAACTCCAACTTATACTCTGTAAAATATGGTAATTTGTCTTTAGTTACTGGTTTCCTGATTTTTGTGGGGGTTACCAGACTGAATCGTGATATTCTGTGTTCTTTTATGTGTTGAATATTTAATTACTCTGACATACTGCCCACAGCCTGCTGACCAAGCAGTCGAGGCTCCTCCCACACTAACAGGCCCCAACTCTGATTCCAGCACAACGTGCACAGACCTGGTGTGCCTACAGTTGCCTGACGAGTAAGACCGCAAACACACGGAGATGTGTGTAAAGTCAGAAAGTGTTTGTGGGAAGGTGTTGGTACTCATGTTGTTGTATTGTTTTATTCACTCAGAGATGTTGTAGTGAAGACGGACAACTCAACATCTGATGTTCCAACAAATGCCACAACTGCTTCAGCAGCTTCTTTGAAACCAGCAGTGAGGACATGCACACTCGCACAACAATACACATTATAGTAACATTACGTCCATCCAGGGTTGTTACTCATGCTAACATTTGATTTACTAGCAGAAATGCCATTAGTTAGAATCCATAATGCTAAAGATGACAATAAATAAGCTCTTATCATATTATACTATTGTCAGAGAATGCAGTTAGAAAAGGACTCTGTAAATACTGGACATGGATGCTGTCTTTTTTATGTGGGAGGGGACAGCGGTGATTGTAAACATCATTGAGTGTACTGTTGCTCGATACTCTGCTCAAGTAAGCTGACGACTCTGCGGCGTTTACACATAACGACAAGTCACGAATGGCATAAATTATACATTCTTGGCCACTGATCACGAATGTGATGATTTGAGGCAGAGGCATCAAGCCTCCTCAGGAACTGCTGCAACCTGTTACCACGCGTTACGATTAATGGCACGTGTTGCTGGCGAATTATCAGGAACCATTCCGCATGGTCAAGAATAATGTTCCACGCTATTGCACGTAATAGTGCATCATTATGTTCTGTCACATTGTGAATGAGGCATATTGTCTCCACACACCCCCATATTCATCTATCAGCTGCTGAACAATTCAGATTGCTCCAGTTTGCTCCTCAAAATCCACAGCAGAAGAACTTTGTGACTGCATGCTTAGTTGGGCTCTGTGCCATTGGCTGGTGCAGAGAGGAGGAGGAGATGGAGAGAGCCAGATGTGTGGCTCCACGCGGCTCTCATCTTGCACGTTTTTCCAAGCATCAGGCACATGCAGCAGGTGGAACACCTGCAGGAGCATGCTGATGAGCACTGGAACAAAACTTATAGCCGACTTGGCATCACTGTCCTTCTTCAGCATACTGCAGCAATGAAACTGAATGCAGTGCAGCAGGGTTTAATTGTGCACACATCAGAGAAGAACGCTGTCACACTCTATTAAGGATCACCACTAATCAAGATGGATTAACACACTTGGTTGCGACCTCCACGACATGAGGCGAAATGAGGGTGGTGTGTGACATTCATGGAAGATTTTTTTGACAGCCAAAAACATGCTCCACGAAAATCACGAATCACCACCAACACGCACTATTAAGAAATCTATTCAGATGCGTTAAGTCACATTAAGAATGTCAGGAATGTGCCAAGAATGACACAAATATGTAACACATGACATGTTACACATGACATTCCTGCCTATGTGTAAACGCACCATAAGGGTTACCTGTAGAGTCCCAGTCTGTTACATTTAAAACCCATGTTTCTAAACTGCTAAAGCACCACTCTTGAGAGCCTTAAACCCATGGGGGGATTGAATTTAATTGCACAATAAAGTAACGGTCATCAATTATTCGCTTTGTTTGTTTTGCGCTCGAGTCCTAATATAGCCGCCAAAAACTGCACTCCGGGCTTTAGCATGAGCCCATCCAAAAAAAAAAAGAACAAATAAATAAAATCTGTCATTGGTCCAATATGAGATCCCTGCTGATATTTTTACAGTTGTTAGATATCATTTGATCTCACTTTTAACTGCAAATAAGAGGAGGTCAGTATAAAAAATAAAAGAAAAATTGCAGCAAACATATTGTTAGACATTTTGGGTTTCTTTTAGCATTATAATGCAATTCCAGTTTTGCCCAGAAAGACACATTTGGTAATTTCTAGAAGCTTTCATGCCGTTTGCTTCAGCTTCTTTGTCTATGTAAAATCCAGAGGGCTTGATTTCTTTTTATAGGGTGTGTGTGTGTGTGTGTGTGTGTGTGTGTGTGTGTGTGTGTGTGTGTGTGTGTGTGTGTGTGTGTGTGTGTGTGTGTGTGTGTGTGTGTGTGTGTGTGTGTGTGTGTGTGTGTGTGTGTGTGTGTGTGTGTGTGTGTGAGAGGATGCTGCTAAATCTCAAGGGGAAAGATGTTGCCTCAGATGTGAAGGCAAACACAACTTCACGGAGGAAGCTTCCACACAGCAGAGTTCAGAAAATATTTAATCCTTATGGGCACAGAAACATAAAGAAACACTGATGTGGACTCGCTGGTTAAAGATTTTTTTTTTTTAATTATTTATTTATCCATTTTAAACCAGGTTTCTGTGGCAGATCAGCTCCCTTCGGTCAGTGGGAACCTGCAGTCATCCTCTACAGGTGGGTCCTTTGTCCAGAAACGGTCTACATGATGGGGGGGTTCTTCCTCCCAAAACACATGAGCGCCCCCCTGCTGCTCACTTACTAGCTCTCGACCCAGCCAACCACAGCTCCACTCGTTGCTCTAAATACATTTTGGTGATTGTGGAGCTGGAATGATGAAGCTTCACTCACACTGATCCTGATCGTGGGTAACAAAAGTTGTTGTTTTGAAGTAAATGTTGAATTTAAACAATGAATTGACTGAGTTTCAGATCTGTTCTCATCATTAATACAAGCTAAAGCTGTGTTCTCTGAATCTGAAGGTCTACCCCTGAAACCGTCAGAACCTTCGGTTTTGTCCACCAGCATGAACAGGTCAGTAAACTACAGCGTATCTGAGTATTTCTGTCTGTACAGTCACCGAGGTGGGTACGTTTGTTAGCAGGATGTGCATTTAATTGATTTTTAGCAGAAAAATGTTGTAACTGAAAGAATCTACTGAGTTTGGATAATGATCTGGATCCAGATCATTGATTTACTGTTGAAGGTGGAAAAAGTGTAATTATTTGTCTTCTGTCACATGGTCACAGATTTTATTGTCTATGAGCTGAGATGGTACATGTGACTGTACATGAGCATTAGACTGCATTTGGGGTTCAAATTTGATTTTTTTTTTTTTTTAAGCAAATTTGAACCCTATATATATATATATATATATATATATATATATATATATATATATATATATATATATATATATATATATATATATATATATATATATATATATATATATAATGAGGTCTATTAGGAAAGTATCCGACCTTATTATTTTTTTCAAAAACCATATGGATTTGAATTACATCAGACATGCTTGAACCCTCGTGGGCATGCAAGAGTTTTTTCACGCCTGTCATTCGCCTGTGGGCAGTCTTTGAGTGAGGAGTCGTCCACCCGCTCGTCGATTTTTTTCATTGTTTAGGAATGGCTCAGAGACTGTTGCTTTGTTTGATAAAAATTTTTTCAAAACTGTAAGGCACAACTGAGTGGACACCATTCAATAAATTCAGCTGGTTTTCGGTAAAAATTTTAATGGCTGATGAGAGATTTTGGTCTGGTAGTGTCGCTTTAAGGACGGTCCACGGCGCCTGACGGCGATCTGCGCTTTGAGGCGGCAGCATCTCGCCGTTTCAAGTTGAAAACTTCCACATTTCAGGCTCTGTTGACGCAGTAAGTCGTCAGAGAACAGAGAACTTTCAGAAGAAGTCGGCATGAGGAGTTTATTCGGACATTCCATTGTTAACGGTCATTTTGTAATGAAAGAACGTGCGGGCAGAGTCGCATGTCGGGCTGGACCCGACCGCGGGGGGTCGCGGCAGGAAAAACACCTCAGTTGGAAATCTTAACGGGCAAGTTGGAACATGCCCAAGCTGTTAAACAATTTCTCAGTTACTCACTTGTTGAAAGCCATTAAAAGCCGCCTGAATTCTACAAATGGTTTTCAACACGGAGGTGTTTTTCCTGTCGCGGCGCACACAGATTTGCCGAGTCGTCACGGAAACGACTCGGCGAATTTGCGCGTACGTCTTTCATTAAAAAAAAATGTCCTTAAACAGTGGAATGTCCGCATAAATTCCTCATGCCGGCCTCTTCTGAATCTTCTCTGTTCTCTCACGATGTCCTGGGTGAATTAAGCCTTAAATTAGGATGTTTTCAGCTCGAAACAGGCCGACGACAGCGCCTGGAAGCGCTGCAGGATGTCCCGCTCCGTGGGAAGTCCTTACACCGACAGAAACACCCCATAATCTCTCATCAGCCGTTAAACTTTTCACAGAAAACCAGCTTAATTTCTCGAATAGTGTCCACTCGGATATTCCTCACAGGTCCAGAAAAAATTTTGATAAAGCAACGCGCGCCGTCTCGAGCAGCGTGTGAAACAAAGGAATTCAGCCGAGAGGGCGGGACCACATCTCACTCAAGGCCTGCCCACAGGGAAATGACGTCACCGACACGCGTGAAAAAACTCACGCATGCGCACGAGGGTTCAAGCATGATTGGTGTAATCGCATGTCATTCAAATCCATATAGTTAAAAAAAAATAATAAAAGGGTCGGTTTATTATCTAAGAGACCTCGCATATATATACACATACATACAAAATAATAGTGTTTTAAAAAAAAAGTGAGTAAAGCTCAGAAGCTTTGGAATAGCTTTTTATTTCGACACACACAAATTCATTGGGAACACGACGGATTCCAAATCAAAACATCAGGAAAAAGTTGTCATATTTATGACTTTACAGAAAGTGAGTAAAAAGGAATATTGGACTGTTTAAAAAAATGGCTGTCTGAGTATTTGCGTGTATGGAATTAAAAGCTGTTATAAGGGTTTTGAGCTTTACTCACCTTTTTCAACACATTGCGATTAGTATGTGTGTGTGCGTGTGTCCAGAAATCTGAGATTATATCATTCTTTGTGTTTTTACTGGTGCTCTTAATCATCTCTGGGTTGCATCAGCGTTCCCTGGTACAGTGCGACTCCGCAGGGTGCGAGCATCTACCCCCCCACAAGCCTCCAGGGGGGTCCCGCCCCTTCCCTCTGCTCTTCAACCACCTCCATCCCAGCCCTCATCCCCAAGGACTGGAACATACTCGGCAGAAACAACAGGAAATGGTACATTCAGACAAGTGTGCATTTACCCCAACCGAGAGTCAGACACTCAAGCATTTCAATTTAAACATTTAAGAGTGAATATCTCCAAATAAACAAAATAAATCTCCAAATCAGAAACCTGTTTGTTTTTTTTGGTTTGACATAATTTCATTATCAATGTGTTCATCCTCGTGATGAAATTAGCTGTCTGATATTAAACCAGTGATTCCCAACGTGTGGCCGGTGAAGGTACTGCAGGTGGGCCGTGGTCTCCTTGTGAGCTGCATTAGTACTGTAGGTGGGCCATGAGAGGTCATTTAAAAATAGTCATTTTCAATTTTGTAACAAAATTAAATAATTTTGAATTTATATCAGTTAATTGGGCAGCACAGTCTTGTTTGAGGGCGGGCGCTAAAGGGCTAAAGTATGATGTAATTTCTCTACTTCCAGGGACAGAAACACGGCACTTTCTGATTTTCTGGGCAAATTACACGCAAACAAAGTGAAAATACAAAGAAAAAATGACGATGGAGTGGAAAGTGGACGTGTTGCGGTTTGTTTATTGCTGGAGCTCAAACATGTTGAGGCGGTTTTGCAGGCGAGAGAACATACCTACTCTGCTTCGGTGATTGCAGCTGAAAACAAAACGGTACACCATTTTCCTGTTAGAATTGACGCTGTTTGTTGGAAGAGCATATCTTTCGACCATATCCCCAAAGATATGCTGTACGGCGAGCTAGCCACTGGCTCCAGACCCACAGGACGGCAACATCAACCCAATAGACCTAGAAACATCAGCAGCAGACCGTGACAGCTGGCGGCTTACCACCAAGAGTGGCATCCAGCTGGCTGAAGCGAGGAGGGAGGAGCATTGGGAAGAAAGGAGACTCCAATGACGAGAGCGAGCAGAGTCAGCACCCACAGAAACAGGAAGTTATACCTGCAACAGAGTCTGCCGATCCAGGATCGGACTCTTCAGTCATAGCAGGCGCTGCAACTCAACTACCGACTGACCCACGGCGCAGCTCCATTGTCTCCCGAGACAGACGGATGCCAGAAATTGTCGGAAGAGACTTATCCTCAGGTGGAGTGTGGGAGTGTCGGCACAAACCATTCGGAGGATGGAGGTTTCAGCGGAAACCATTTTAAACCAGCACACCTGCTAGGTGACGGCAAGTACGAGGGCTGTCAATAAAGTTAAGGTCCTTTTTTATTTTTTTCAAAAACTATATGGATTTCATTCATATGTTTTTACGTCAGACATGCTTGAACCCTCGTGCGCATGCGTGAGTTTTTCCACGCCTGTCGGTGACGTCATTCGCCTGTGAGCACTCCTTGTGGGAGGAGTCGTCCAGCCCCTCGTCGGAATTCCTTTGTCTGAGAAGTTGCTGAGAGACTGACGCTTTGTTTGATCAAAATTTTTTCTAAACCTGTGAGACACATCGAAATGGACACGGTTCGAAAAATTAAGCTGGTTTTCAGTGAACATTTTAACGGCTGATGAGAGATTTTGAGGTGATTCTGTCGCTTTAAGGACTTCCCACGGTGCGAGACGTCGCTCAGCGCTCTCAGCCGCCGTCATAAGCCTGTTCAAGCTGAAAACCTCCACATTTCAGGCTCTATTGATCCAGGACGTCGTGAGAGAACAGAGAAGTTTCAGAAGAAGTCGGTTTCAGCATTTTATCCGGATATTCCACTGTTAAAGGAGATTTTTTTAATGAAAGACGTGCGGACGGGTCCGCGCGTCGGCTCGCAGCCGCCGCAATGCTCCGCCACAGGAAAAACACCTCTGTTGGAAGCCTTGAGGACAAGTTGGAACATGTCCTGCTGTTAAACAATTTCTCATATACTCACTCCACTGAAAGCCATCAAAAGCCGCCTGGATTTTACAAATGGTTATCAACACGAAGGTGTTTTTCCTGTGCCGCCGCACCGCGTCGGTTGCGTCCCGACGCGCGGACCCGTCCGCACGTCTTTCATTAAAAAAATCTCCTTTAACAGTGGAATATCCGGATAAAATGCTGAAACCGACTTCTTCTGAAACTTCTCTGTTCTCTCACGACGTCCTGGATCAATAGAGCCTGAAATGTGGAGGTTTTCAACTTGAACAGGCTGACGACGGCGGCTGAGAGCGCTGAGCGACGTCTCGCACTGTGGGAAGTCCTTAAAGCGACAGAATCACCTCAAAATCTCTCATCAGCCATTAAAATTTTCACTGAAAACCAGCTTAATTTTTCAAACCGTGTCCACTTCGATGTGTCTCACAGGTTTAGAAAAAATTTTGATCAAACAACGCGCCAGTCTCTCAGCAACTTCTCAGACAAAGGAATTCCGACGAGGGGCTGGACGACTCCTCCCACAAGGAGTGCTCACAGGCGAATGACGTCACCGACAGGCGTGGAAAAACTCACGCATGCGCACGAGGGTTCAAGCATGTCTGACGTAAAAACATATGAATGAAATCCATATAGTTTTTTAAAAAAATAAAAAGGACCGTTACTTTATTGACAGCCCTCGTATGCTTTTAAGTTTACTGAGCCGGGCTGAATGGTTTGTGCTGAAACTCCCAGACTCCACCCGGGGATTCTCTGCTGTGTTTGTGCCGGCTGTCCTCAGATGTGGTAGAGAAGCTTGAATCTTCAACTGGACTGGGACTGTGCATCAAGCAACCCAGTCCAGTCGAAGATTCAAGCTTCTCTACTATGGAAACCACCTGGACAACTGAGAGCCTTCACAGAAACGTCCTCAGATGTGGTCAAATCCCACGATAACGCATATGTGTTCAAACGAGACTGCACTGCCCCATTGTTTCGCCACTATTATGTTGGGGGGAACATTATGTTTTCACCCGCTCAATGTGTGCACCCATCTGTAAACTTTGCATTTTCACACGACTAACACCTTGTCTGACTGAAGCCCTTTCTTAGTGGTGTACTGGGAGAGACTACAACCCCTGGCATATATTATGGAATCACCGGCCTCGGAGGATGTTCATTCAGTTGTTTAATTTTGTAGAAAAAAAAGCAGATCACAGACATGACACAAAATTAAAGTCATTTCAAATGGCAACTTTCTGGCTTTAAGAAACACTATAAGAAATCAGGAAAAAAAAAATTGTGGCAGTCAGTAACGGTTACTTTTTTAGACCAAGCAGAGGGAAAAAAAAATATGGAATCACTCAATTCTGAGGAAAAAATTATGGAATCATGAAAAACAAAGGAACGCTCCAACACATCACTAGTATTTTGTTGCACCACCTCTGGCTTATATAACAGCTTGCAGTCTCTGAGGCATGGACTTAATGAGTGACAAACAGTACTCTTCATCAATCTGGCTCCAACTTTCTCTGATTGCTGTTGCCAGATCAGCTTTGCAGGTTGGAGCCTTGTCATGGACCATTTTCTTCAACTTCCACCAAAGATTTTCAATTGGATTAAGATCCGGACTATTTGCAGGCCATGACATTGACCTTATGTGTCTTTTTGCAAGGAATGTTTTCACAGTTTTTGCTCTATGGCAAGATGCATTATCATCTTGAAAAATGATTTCATCATCCCCAAACATCCTTTCAATTGATGGGATAAGAAAAGTGTCCAAAATATCAACGTAAATTTGTGCATTTATTGATGATGTAATGACAGCCATCTCCCCAGTGCCTTTACCTGACATGCAGCCCCATATCATCAATGACTGTGGAAATTTACATGTTCTCTTCAGGCAGTCATCTTTATAAATCTCACTGGAACGGCACCAAACAAAAGTTCCAGCATCATCACCTTGCCCAATGCAGATTTGAGATTCATCACTGAATATGACTTTCATCCAGTCATCCACAGTCCACGATTACTTTTCCTTAGCCCATTGTACCCTTGTTTTTTTCTGTTTAGGTGTTAATGATGGCTTTCGTTTAGCTTTTCTGTATGTAAATCCCATTTCCTTTAGGCGGTTTCTTACAGTTCGGTCACAGACGTTGACTCCAGTTTCCTCCCATTCGTTCCTCATTTGTTTTGTTGTGCATTTTCGATTTTTGAGACATATTGCTTTAAGTGTTCTGTCTTGATGCTTTGATGCCTTCCTTGGTCTACCAGTATGCTTGCCTTTAACAGCCTTCCCATGTTGTTTGTATTTGGTCCAGAGTTTAGACACAGCTGACTGTGAACAACCAACATCTTTTGCAACATGGCGTGATGATTTACCATCTTTTAAGAGTTTGATAATCCTCTCCTTTGTTTCAATTGACATCTCTCGTGTTGGAGCCATGATTCATGTCAGTCCACCTGGTGCAACAGCTCTCCAAGGTGTGATCACTCCTTTTTAGATGCAGACTAACGAGCAGATCTGATTTGATGCAGGTGTTAGTTTTGGGGATGAAAATTTACAGGGTGATTCCATAATTTTTTCCTCAGAATTGAGTGAGTCCATATTTTTTTCCCTCTGCTTGGTCTAAAAAAGTAACCGTTACTGACTGCCACAATTTTTTTTTTTCCTGATTTCTTATAGTGTTTCTTAAAGCCAGAAAGTTGCCATTTGAAATGACTTTAGTTTTGTGTCATGTCTGTGATCTGCTTTTTTTTCTACAAATTTAAACAACTGAATGAACATCCTCCGAGGCCAGTGATTCCATAATTATTGCCAGGGGTTGTAGATGAAAATTTCTTTTGAAAATGGGGCTTGTACGTCCTCCGACACAGCTTCCAAGGGCTTCATATTGATTTTTGATTCTGTGCAATAACTACAGAACACCCTGTCTGATTGGGGGAAGCCAGAGGAAGGTTCCTTTTGAATTGGGCATCATCTGTTATCCAATATGGCCACTGCTGATGGCAACTTGACTCTTGTTTCCATGTAGTAAGTACAGAACATCCTGTCTGATTGAAACCCTTTTTGGTGGCTCATTGGGGGAGGTTTGAGGAATGTTCCTTTCAAAATGGAGGTCATCTGTCATTCAGTATGCCACAATCTTGTTTTTCAGTTTGTACATCATATACAATTCTAATTTGCACAACAAAAATATACCATCTTTAAAACACCAGATTTGCACTATAGAAATAATTTCAAGTCTTAATTGTTACCGCTCTAAAACCATACACAAACGTAACATGCAAGCTTTGACGCCGACCTTCTTGGTGATCTGGAGTCATGTTACATTACTTTTGTTTATCACAATGTACACATGGAAATACTTCATTTTAGTCTCTTGTTGATCAAAATGGTTTCAAGGTTTGGATTAGCCCCAAGATTTTCATATTTCAGAGTGGGCCCTGGCATTCTTAAGTTTAGGAATTGTTGGTTTAGACAGTTGGTGGCTTGCAGGTATGAATTTTTATATCCGCCAAGGACGTAATAAAATAAGTGGTGTTTATTTGTCTGTCTGTTAGCAGGATTACGTCAAAACTACTGCACAGATTTTGATGAAATTTTCACCACTGTTAGATATTAGGGCATGGAAGACTGCATTAAATTTTGGAGGTGATCCAGATCCTAGATCAAAATTTCACTTTATATAGGCGTTGAAGGATTACGTCGGGAAAAAACTACTTCATGGTTTTTCACCAATTTTTCACCCCACATTGGTGTTTGGCCTTGGAAGACTCAATTAAATTTTTGAGGTGATCTGGATCAGGACTTCATTCTGTAGATGTTTAAGGATTATGTCAAAACTACTTCACAGAGGTTTTATATCATGATGTAAAACCAAGATCAGGAAGACACTATTTTGTTTCAGTTTGCGAATTAAGTATCAGATTGCAACATCTCGATCAGTTGGACCATTCTGGATCAGTATGCAATTATTGCATTGTGTTGTGGAATCCAGATCCAGGTCAATTCCAGGTCACAATGTGAATCACATCTTTTATTTTGAGTTCTCGTCAACCCTTGGTGGACGTCAGAAATCTCGGATTGCTCTTGTATTTCAATTTAATTTTTCTCTTAATTTTAGTTTTATTCACAATACCCTAGATTGCAGACATCAGTGTCACTTAACAGTTAACACACTTGCGCCACAGCAAGAAGGTCATGAGATTGCCTCCACCGGGTCCTTTCTATGTGGAGTTTGCATGTTTTCCTGCGTTTGCGTGGGTTCCCTCTAGGTTCTCCGGCTTCCTCCTACTTCCAGAGACATGCAAGTTAGAAGAACTGTAAACTAATTTGACCAAACATTAGTGTGAATGTGTGGCCCTGCAATAGGCTGGTATCCAGCCCAGGGTGCACCCCACGTCTTACCCTTTGACTGCTGAGATGGGCTCCAGTAAGCAGTTATAGAAAATGAATGAATGAATGCCCCAGGTTGCACAGTGTTTCATTAAGATTTAAATTGTGACACCTTCTCCATAGTTTAAGGAGAACACTTGTGGATAATCGAGGCGTGTATGTGCCTGCGGGGCCGGGTTTTCATTATGGGGACGTTACATTGATTAGATTTGTGCTTGATCTCATTTGCTTTTCGCTTGTTCTTCAGGTCACCACAAAGAGACCCACTCCAGAGGAGCTCCCCTATACGGTCTTTCTCCAAGTCTTATTCTCAGTCCAGTATCTTGAGAAGATCCCGATCCCGGTCCAGATCCAGTTCAAGGTATTTCTCAAATGGAAGTTGAGTCAGAGACGTGTAATCATAATTGACGTGAACAAGAAATTGTTGTCCAGAACATTTTGAAGAAGTGGTTCTGTAATATGAGGGACCTGCTCTAAAACCTGGATTCTTCCTCAAGTCAGCAATACCAAAAGCTTGGCCTCACGTTGTCTCATTTGCCAAAGTTGTGTGTCTTTAAAGTATAAATTTAACCCTTCCTCCCCAGAAAGTTGGCAATACTAATGACAGTGCTGCGAATTACTTTATTATTACTATTATTTTTCTGATAACTATTTGCTGCTGTGACAATGCAAATTACTTTGTTGTGGGACTAAAAAACAATTATATTGTAAAATATTAAATTCTTTTGGCTTCTCCCTTTTTTTGCTCTGGTTCGCCACAGCAGCTCCGACATGGATCTGCATGTTGATTTGGCACAAGTTTTACACCGGATGCCCTGATGCAACTCCACATTACATGGAGAATTGGCACAGGTGGTCTTGAACCGGGATCCTTATAAAATATCATTGATAACTTAATAGATTTACTTCGACATTCATGTTATACTGTATAGTCCAGGTTTTCTATAACACTAAAGAGGACTAAACAACACTTGCAGTCCAGCCTCAGTATACCATGGCCCACACAACAATATGTAGTGGCCAACCCAGGGTGGTAGCTATAGTCAGGTAGAGTTAATGAAGGATTGCACAAGGTTCCAAAAAAACCCAACAGTCCTCCAATCATATTGAAAAGTATACCACATTATTTGTCTGATCATAAAAATTCCCAAAAGGTATAGTTTGGACTATTGATGGCTGAATGTTAGTTATAAAAATGGCAAAAATGGTGAAAAAGGTCTGTTTTAGTTTGCTCTAGTTGCTCTAGTTTTGGTTTAAAAAAAAAAAAAAAAAAAAAAAAAAGTGATGCAAATTACTGGTTGAGCTAACAAGTTTAGTAAATGGAATAGTTTTTACGGTGTCAAAAGCTTAGTCTGTATAGTAATGGTCAAACAAGGTCAGTGTCCATTGGATTTCTATGATGTATTACCCTGTAATAATATCTATAATGAATAAGCATAACAAATGGTGCAAACTGTTCCTTTTTAAAGCCGTATTAGCTCAAGCAATAATTTGCATCACGTTTTACCACAATTTGAACAACTTTTAACCCCTGTACAAACTGAAATTGATCTTTATCACCATTTTTGCAGTTTTTAACTCCAGACTTAGATTGTCCAAGCTGTACATTTCTGGAATCTTTATGCACAGACAAATAATGTGGTATACTTTCCAAAATGACTGGAGCATTTTAAAATGTTGCCTGTTTAATCTTTCATTGACCTCTACCTGGCTATAGCTGCCACTCTGGGATGGCAGTATACTGAGGTTGGAATTTAAGTGCTGTTTCATCCCTTGAAGTGGTACCGATTAGGTCAAAACTTGCTTTGTGTTCTTGGGGGAGTGAGTATGTTGTTAATTGTACATGGTTGTGATTGAAATAATTTCTTTCTTTTTTAGGTCCCATTCATCTTATCATAATCACAGACGAGACCTGTCCACCCAGTCACAAAGCTACAACTCTTATAGCTACGGTTACAGACGGACTTGGTCCCCTACACCTTCATCATTGACTTCATCCCAAATTGGTCAAGGTTCCAGGTCCAGGTCACCACTGGATTGCCATAAAAGCTATTGCCACAGCAGCAAAAGGCCATGTCGGACTAGCAACAAAAACTCACGAAGACAGCGGTCACCTTCACCGCATCGTTCCAGATCACCAAGAAGGTCGGCGTCAAAGTTGGACAGTTGTCAATATGATCAGGGTCAAAGTCTGAAGCAAGAACAGTACCAGCAATGGGAAAGGGAATACAGAGAGTGGTACAATGTATACGTTCACAGTTACACTGGGAACTTACAAAACCAAGTTCCTCTCCTCCCCACCCCTCCTACAACTAACAGGCAGGAAGGAGGCACATGTGGAAATCCTTCAGCTTCCTGCTCAGGAGCCACGTGGACCAAAAAGCATTCCACTCCATCACAGTCTTCATCCCAGTCCTCAAGCGACGGCTCTTCAACTCCACCCGGACGCAAAGCTCGGCCAGTCGTGTATCAGCAGAAGGAAGAGGCGTCATCGACTCGTAGTGTTGCGAACTTCACAAATGACAGCAGAAAGCACAAGAATAGACAGGGCACAGAAGAAAAAACCTGCAGTAGAAGTAAAGCCAAAGACGAAAAGGAATTAGGAACCAGAAGGAGCAAAGATCGTGACTCCAGACCTGAAATGAAAAGACACCATGACGAGGCAGTGAGGTCGAGCGACAACAGAGACAGAAGCCCCGGAATGTCTAGATCGGAGCGAAAGAAGAGTCTCAGTCATAAGACTCAATGCAGTGAGAACCTGAAGACTAAACGCACAGATCAACAAGAAAAACTCAGAACCAAATCCCCCAAAGAGTCTGATGGAGATAAGCAACATCACAAGAAGAAAGTTCAGACTCAAGAGACAATCAGCCTGGAGGAGAAAAAGTTGGAGCATCAAAAACAAGAGCTGCACTCTGAGACAACTGGGAAGTCTGAGAAGACGATTCAGGCTGACATGAATGTAGAAGATAAAATTAATGAAAGGACAAAAACAAAGAGAGAAAAAAGTGTGAAAGTAAAACCAGAAGAATGCACCAGTCGTGACCAGAGGGAGGCTTCGGTGGCCGCTGGAGGAGAGCGGAAAAGAGATGGAGAAAAACAAAAGTTGAACTTGGGACTGAGTGCTTGTAGAGGAGGGCAGGATGAGGAAAAGATTAAAAATCAGTGGAAGGAAGGAGAAAAAGCAGAAGAAGTGACGAGTGGTGAGAGGAGAGAGGAGGAAGAGGAGGTGGTGGTTAGGAAGTTATTCCCAGCTTCCCTGATGAAGAAGAGAGATGCTGAAAGAATATGGATGGAAAAAAGACATTCTTATTTCATGCAGGTATGTAAATTTTTCTGAGCACTCAGTGTACAGTTGGGACCATAAGTATTTGGACAGTAATGCTGTCTGTACACCATCACAATTAAAACAATGGTCAACACTGCTTCCATGGAGACGTTGAGCTTTGAGGCTATCTAATTCTAATATGAATGGTGTCACTTTTGTTTTTACACAGACATTACTAAAACAGTTCGTTTTTTTTTTTTTTTTTTTTTTTTTTTTTGCATTTTGTAGCTGCGAGTAACACCTTTGTGTGTTTATTTTTCTTGGTGATTCTTATTTTTTTTTCCCCCTTTATCTATTAATAAGACTGTTCATTTGGGTTCACGTCAGGTGACTGTGGACAGTAGCATAATTCTAGAAAGTCATCCCCCTAAGAAATCCAGTTCAGGGGTGGAAAAAAGCCTCCAACCAAGAATGTCCTTGGACTACAATCAACAGAGGTTGAGCTGCTTAAATGCCCCAACTGGTGATAATTGTACTTACTCTTGAGGAGGAAGGTTCAGGGAGGAGTGTCTGAAAAGGAAATCAGTGTTTTGCTTTGAGATGCTGGTGCTAGTAGGACATCTAGTGGCAATAAATAATTTTATAGCACTTAACAAAAAATTCAAAAGGTGCCCTTGGTGGACATAATAAACTTCAGAAATCACATGAACATAAGTATTCGCACCCTTTGCTCAATACTTTGTTGATGTACCTTTAGCAGCAATTACAAGTCTCAAGTCTTCTTGAATATGATGCCACAAGGTTGGCGCACCTATCTTTTGGCAGTTTTGTCCATTCTTTGCAGCACCTCTCAAGCTCCATCAGGTTGGATGAGGAGCGTCGATGCACAGCCATTTTCAGATCTCTCCAGAGATGTTAAATCAGATTCAGGTCTGGTCTCTGGCTGGGCCCCTCAAGAACATTCACAGAGTTGTCCTGAAGCCACTCCAGTCTGAGGTCAAGAATGCTCTGGAGCAGGTTTTCATCCAGGATGTCTCTGTACATTGCTGCATTCATCTTTCCCTCAATCCTGACTAGTCTCCCAGTTTTTGCCACTGAAAAACATCCCCACAACATGATGCTGTCACCACCATGCTTCCCTGTAGGGATGGTGCCTGGTTTCCACTGGTGGGCACAAATCCAATAATCCGATAACCACTAATTATCGAAGATAATGTTTTCATTATCAGATTATCTTTTCAGATAACTTTGAAAACCATTATCGGACTAATTATCTTCCGATAAGTTTTTGTCTGATAATTTTTAGACCATTAACGTGGTAAACAAAGCTGAACAGTGATCAGGCTCCACGGACAACAGCATTAAACTCTACTGCCTAAAACTCTCGTGAATATATTCTCTGGGTTTATAGACGTTATTATTGTGTTTGCATTTATTAAATTCCACGCATCTTAAACGTAGCAGACACGGATTATCTGGAATTGTGTTTTGGCAAGTTTTCACGGTCTCTACTGCCATCTACTGGCCAGTAGTGTTCATGGCAGTATTCGCCCTGAAGCTGGGCAGACACTGTATATTTTCAATCACTGTACTCGGTTCCAGCTCAAACTGTACGACAGAACCACACGGTGTAAAAGTTCAGAGCACACGATTTACGTTTTCACACACGTACATTCAAAAACCACACGTCGGACTCGTGTTTTCAGAAGTAAAAACGTAAACAGAAGCTTTTTTTTTTTCAAACTTAATTTACATTTCTTATTTTTTACAAAAACTCTCGATGGGAGACATCAAAGTTAAAAAAAAAACAAAAAAAAAAGACTTTACATGAGTTGAAGAATAAGGGGGAAAAAGAAACAGAAGCTGCTGTCCCAAAGAGAATATCACTGTTTATGCTCTCTGTGGTGTTTGCACAGGCACAGTGTGAGGTTGGACGCTTGTAGTGCTTCAGCAGCGGGATACCCTCACGACAGCCAACCAGAATATCAAACAGGTTTGATTTTCAGCTGACCATACGATTGGCGATCAGGAGGTGGTCGTGAGATGTTAAACGCAGCTCGTTACTCCATGTATACTACACGATGCAGGATGCGCGATTAACCTGAAACTCTGCGCGATCCAAAAAATTCTCGCACGAATGAAAAATCAACTGAAAAAGGGCCAAAACTCACACAGTGTAAACCCAGCTTAAGTACTGAACGTCTGGCACCAGTAGATCATGGCAGTGTTCTATTTATTTTGACACCGGTTATATCAGACGGTTATCTAATTACAACTTGGCTTTTTTTTTTTTTTTTAACAAATAAAAAAAATGGCATATTTTACAAAAGCACATTTATCTGTAAACACCAATATACAACACACCTCACATTAACGTGTTGGTTTACATAGAATGAATGTCAACCAATCAGTGTTAGCGGAGGCATATTTTACCCAGAATCCTTTGCCATCTGTCTGTGTTTGTTGCAAAACTTCAGAATTAGTGCATTATTCAACATTAAAAGATATGTTATATTTTAACTTTGTACAAATGACAGAATTGACATTAATGGAGTTATTCTATCAGTATTTATTTTATTTATACACCAAACCATGAGTCAGCACTGCTTTATTTTCCAAGATGTCCACCTGACAGTAACCCTGTTATTGAGTAGAAAGTTGAGCTTCGCTGCTCCTCTTGACTGCTTCTGTGCTGGAAGCCATGTAGTAAACAAGAGTTTCCAGCAGGGGGTAGGGCGCACAAAGACAGAATTGCTGACTCATTGTTTGGGTCTGTCATTGCCTTTGATGCTTCCAGAAGCGATCATGGTGTTAAAACTCAAAATCAGTTTAATAGCTGCAAGTGTACTGGAGACAATACTGGAATTTATCGGTTATCTGTAGCTTCTGATACATTTTTGGGTGGTTTATCGGTTTAGCTTTATAAAAGACAACTTTTCAATTATCTGTTATCCAAGCTAATTTTTTGGTTATCTGTGCCCACCACTGCTGGTTTCCTCCAAACATGACGCCTGGCATTCATACCAAAGAGTTCAATCTTTATCTCATCAGACCAGAGAGTTTTGTTTCTCATGGTCTGAGAGTCCTTCAGGTGCCTTTTGACAAACTCCAGGCAGGCTGCCATGTGCCTTTTACTAGTGGCTTCCATCTGGCCACTCTACCATACAGGCCTGATTGGTGGGTTGCTGCAGAGATGGTTGTCCTTCAGGAAGGTTCACCTCTATCCACAGAGGAATGTTGGAGCTCTAACAGACTAACCATGGGATTCTTGGTCACCTCCCTGACTAAGGTCCTTCTGCCCTGATCGCTCAGTTTAGAAGGGCGGCCAGCTCTAGGAAGAGTCCTGGTGGATCCGAACTTCTTCGATGATGGAGGCCACTGCACTCATTGGGACCTTCAAAACAGCAGAAATGTTTCTATACTCTTCCCAGATTTGTGCCTCGAAACAATCCTGTCTCTGAGGTCTACAGACAATTCCTTTGACTTCATGCTTGGTTTGTGCTCTGACATGCACTGGCAACTGTGGGACCTTATATGTAGACAGGTGTGTGTCTTTCCAAATTATGTCCAATCAACTGAATTTACCCCAGGTGGATGCCATCTAAGCTATAGAAAGATCTCAAGGATGATCAGTGGAAACAGGATGAACCTGAGCTCAATTTTGAGTGTCATGGCAAAGGCTGTGAATACGAGGTCTGTGAGAAAAGTAACGGACCTTTTTATTTTTTTCAAAAACTATATGGATTTGAATCACGTGCGATTACATCAGACAAGCTTGAACCCTCGTGGGCATGCAAGAGTTTTTTCACGCCTGTCGGTTACGTCATTCGCCTGTGGGCTGGCTTTGAGTGAGGAGTGGTCCACCCCTCCCGTCGGAATGTCTTTGTCTGAGAACTTCCTGAGACACTGACGCTTTGCTTGATCAAAATTTTTTCAAAAACTGTGAGGCACATCGAAGTGGACACCATTCGAGAAATTCAGCTGGTTTTCTGTGAAAATTTTAACGGCTGATGAGAGATTATGGGCTGTCGCTTTAAGGACTTCCCACGGAGCGGGACGTCATGACGCGCCCTGAGCCGCCGCTGTCTGCCTGTTTCGAGCTGAAAGCTTCCAAATTTAAGCCTCTGTTGACCCAGGACGTCGTGACAGAACAGAGAACTTTCAGAAGAGGTCGGGATCAGCAGTTTATCCGGACATTCCACTGTTAAAGGAGATTTTGTAATGAAAGAGTGCGGACGGGTCCGCGCGTCGGGACGCAGCCGGCGCCGCGCGCCGCCACAGGAAAAACACTTCCGTTGGAAGCCTTAAGGACAAGTTGGAACATATCCAGCTGTTAAACAATTTCTCAGATACTCACTCAACTGAAAGCCATCAAAAGCCGCCTGGTTTTTACAAATGGTTATCAACACGGAGGTGTTTTTCCTGTGCCGCCGCACCGCCCTGGCTGCGTCCCGACGCGCGGACCCGTCCGCACATCTTTCATTAAGAAAATCTCCTTTAACAGTGGAATGTCGTGATAAACTGCTGATCCCGACCTATTCTGAAAGTTCTATGTTCTCTAACGAAGTCCTGGATCAACAGAGGCTTAAATTTGGAAGTTTTCAGCTCAAAACAGGCAGACAGCGGCGGCTCAGGGCGCGTCGCGACGTCCCGCTCTGTGGGAAGTCCTTAAAGTGACAGCAACAGTCCATAATCTCTCATCAGCCGTTAAAATTTTCACAGAAAACCAGATGAATTTCTCGAATGGTGTCCATCGATCTGCCTCACAGTTTTTGAAAAAATTTTGATCAAGCAAAGCGCCAGTCTCTCAGGAAGTTGTCAGACAAAGAGATTCCGACGGGAGGGGTAGACCACTCCTCACTCAAAGCCAGCCCACTGGCGAATGACGTAACCGACAGGCGTGAAAAAACTCACGCATGCGCATGAGGGTTCAAGGTTGTCAGATGTAATCGCACGTGATTCAAATCCATATAGTTTTTGAAAAAAAATAAAAAGGTACGTTAGTTTTATCACAGACCTCGTACTTATGTACATGTGACTGCTTAGTTTTTTATTTTTAATAAATTTTCAAATATAGCAGGGGTGGTGGCCAAGTGGTTAATGTGCTTGGTTTCAGTGCAGAAGGTTCCGGGTTCAAATCCCACCCCTGCCACATTTCTCCATGTAATGTGGAGTTGCATCAGGAAGGCCATCCGGCGTAAAACCTGTGCCAATTCAACATGCAGATCCACCTTGGATTTGCTGTGGCGACCCCGAGTGCAAACAAGGGAGCAGCCGAAGGGACTTACTATTAAATTTTCAAAAATCTCAAACTTGACACATTGTCATTATAGTGTATTGTGTGTTACAAACCATTATTGAAAATTTATGCAAATTGTGAATACCCACAAACTGTTAATAATTTTGCTGCAAACCGTGAATAAAATATCACACAAAACATGAACATGGTTTTCACAAAACGTAAGTCAATAAACATGAATATCATTTGTCACATATGTATGTTCTTTCAGTTTAAGTAGTTTATGGGTCAATTACGTCAGGAAATCTTGATCATAAAACTCTAGCGCCACAAAAGTTTTGTTTTTTGGTGGGGGATTCACTACCAAAAGATTTGTGTCAACACAGTCTTAATTTACATGATCTAGCACATTCTCAGTTTGGCCTATGTTCTATTAATTGCACATATCACCAATCATTAGCTGTACATTAATACTACCTGTACACCGCTGTTTTAAAGTTATTATTGTACATATGTTTTTTTAATGTTTTTGAAAAAAAAAAATTGTATCCATTTGCAAAATATAATTTTCTCTCAATCATACTATTTATATGGCGGTCACATCCATATTTCGCAACAGATTGACGGGCTTAAATTCACTACGTGATATATTATTCCAACCAATAGCTGCACAAAACAAAATGACTTCTATAAAACAGAATTTTTTTTTATGTTTAAATGTGCATTATATTTGTTTCATGTGAATCTTTTATTATTTAAAAACCAACGTTTTTGAAGCTACGGAAGCGTATTGCATTCACTTGATAAATTTATTTTTTGTCTGGTTTTTGGAATAATTATTTCTGTTTTTCTGTTTTTCGGAGTAATTTGTTTATGGTTGGTTTTTCAGGGTAATTTTTTTTTTTTTTTTTTTTTTTTCCTCTGAGATTAGAGAGCATTTGAGGACGCATTTATTCATAGAGAGCTCAATTTGGTAACAAACATGACATTGTTCAGTTTGATCAAGTTTTACTTTGATCTGGGTTTAAGACACTGGGAGATTGTCCTGTCTTTAAGTCATATAGATGGTATTATCATTAGTTTGTCGATTCTACACAGGCACCTGAGGACTGTTTCAGAAAAAATACTCAAAAAATGGGGGAATTGCCACAAAAAAAACCCTCTGAAAAACAGGAAAATAATTACTCAGAAAAACTGGAAAAAATAGTCAAAAACCAAACTAAGAAATAAATTACTCAGAAAAACAGAAATAATTATTCCGAAAAACAGACAAAAAAATAAATTACTCAGAAAAACACAAATAATTACTCAAAAAATACCAAAATATAAATGTATCAAGTGAATGCAATACGCTTCTATATGAAGCAACTAAAATGTAGAATGAATACTGATAGAGTTCAATCTAACACCATAAAAATCCAACTTGGGCTTTAAAGGAATTGACCATAAATACATTTTATCAGAAATGCACTATTGTGTATTAATTATATATTCTTTGGTAATAGGCTAAAATGTGCATCTTTGCTTTGCAGTCAGATTGCTTCAGCCCATTCCTTTCATTATCACTATCAATTTATATTCATATTCGATTTTGTACTATGATTTTGTGTGACTCTGAATAAATTTATTGAATTGAAAAATTTAATTGTCTACTGAAAGGTTGCCGCATGATATAACATTTCATAGTTTAAATTTTTCTGTGATATTACTTTGTAAACGATAGTTAGTCATTTTGGGGACAAACAGCTGACTCCTGACTTTTTTTGTCCCCAGAGTGATCGAATTTGCTACATCTTTACAACTGGCCATTTGATAAATTTCTGTTAAAATGTATCAAATTATAATATGTAAATATTTCTCCTGCTTTATCGTCACTTGTGATTCCACACATCGTGAATAGGCATTTATGCTGGTTCTCAAGACCAGGCACCTAAGTGGCTCTACTATACTCTTTTCTGCTCTTCTATTTTACTCTTCCTTTTTAGATATTTAGATATACCTTAGTATACTAGCATAGTTCCATCTTAGAATTGGAATATAATATATAAGATATACCTACTGAATTTTAATTTTCATGTATGTTTCTCTTACTCAGGTGACTTTAGGATGACGGAATAAATAGTAAAATCCACAAAGAAGTGCACGAGTTACTGACAAGTTGAATATATATTTTGGAAAATGTATGCATTTTATATCTTGTTCTTGTGGTTTGCTCCATTAATGATCAAAAATGAATTTATAGTGACACGAAATATCCATAAACATGAAGAAATTCACATTTTGCAAGATGTGTGTTCACATTTTGTGATATATTTTTTCAGTATTCACGTTTTGCAAGTCACGGTTTGCGGATAATTCACAATTTGCAGCAGATTCACGTTTTGGGGGTTAATGAGGGTGACTTACAGTAGTGTTCAGAATAATAGTAGTGCTATGTGACTAAAAAGATTAATCCAGGTTTTGAGTATATTTCTTATTGTTACATGGGAAACAAGGTACCAGTAGATTCAGTAGATTCTCACAAATCCAACAAGACCAAGCATTCATGATATGCACACTCTTAAGGCTATGAAATTGGGCTGTTAGTAAAAAAAAAAAAGTAGAAAAGGGGGTGCTCATAATAATAGTGTGGCATTCGGTCAGTGAGTTCATCAATTTTGTGGAACAAACAGGTGTGAATCAGGTGTCCCTTATTTAAGGATGAAGCCGGCACCTGTTGAACATGCTTTTCTCTTTGAAAGCCTGAGGAAAATGGGACGTTCAAGACATTGTTCAGAAGAACAGTGTAGTTTGATTAAAAAGTTGGAGAGGGGAAAACCTATACGCAGGTGCAAAAAATTATAGGCTGTTAATCTACAATGATCTCCAGTGCTTTACAATGGACAAAAAACCAGAGACGCATGGAAGAAAATGGAAAACAACCATCAAAATGGATAGAAGAATAACCAGAATGGCAAAGGCTCACCCATTGATCAGCTCCAGAATGATCAAAGACAGTCTGGAGTTACCTGTAAGTGCTGTGACAGTTAGACGCCTGTGTGAAGCTAATTTATTTGCAAGAATCCCCCTGCAAAGTCCCTCTGTTAAATAAAAGACGTGCAGAAGAGGTTACAATTTGCCAAAGAACACATCAACTGGCCTAAAGAGAAATGGAGGAATATTTTGTGGACTGATGAGAGTAAACCTGTTCTTTTTGGGTCCAAGGGCCACAGACAGTTTGTGAGACGACCCCAGACTCTGAATTCAAGCCACAGTTCACAGTGAAGACAGTGAAGCGTGGTGGTGCAAGCATCATGATATGGGCATGTTTCTCCTACTATGGTGTTGGGTCTATATATCGCATACCAGGTATCATGGATCAGTTTGGATATGTCAAAATACTTGAAGAGGTCATGTTGCCTTATGCTGAAGAGGACATGCCCTTGAAATGGGTGTTTCAACAAGACAGTGACCTTAAGAACACTAGTAAATGAGCAAAATCTTTGTTCCAAACCAACAAAATTAATGCCTCGCAGATGTGAAGAAATCATGAAAAACTGTAGTTATACAACTAAATACTAGTTTAGTGATTCACAGGATTGCTAAAAAAGCAGTTTGAACATAATAGTTTTGAGTTTGTAGCGTCAACAGCAGATGCTGTTATTGTGAACACCCCCTTTTCTACTTTTTTTTACTAATAGCCCAATTTCATAGCCTTAAGAGTGTGCATATCATGAATGCTTGGTCTTGTTGGATTTGTGAGAATCAACTGAATCTACTGGTACCTTGTTTCCCATGTAACAATAAGAAATATACTCAACCTGGATTCATCTTTTTAGTCACATAGCACTACTATTATTCTGAACACTACTGTATGAGGCAGATCAATATGTGCACAGTTCAAAATAGTGTTTATTTATAGACTATTTTACTTGCAGGTTGTGCACATGAAGACTTTTATGAAGCCTCTTTTTCCCCTCCTCTCGTACACCATTTTGACTTTTGTTCACATGTATACTTAAGCATGTGAGCCTCCAATGTGAGGGTCTTTGTGGCAGATTCCTACACATCTTTAGTGGACACAATGAAAACTTAAGCTTCAACATTAAACCACATGTGAATTTTACTTTTTCATATGATGTCTAACTTAAAGCACTTAAAATTGCCCATTGCCTGACATTTCTCTGTATCTTTGTGTAGGAATCATGGAGAAAGAGCCACGAACAAACAGGAAGTGAGCGATGTGCTGAGACAAGAAAGTGAAGCAAGCGGAAAAGATGATATTCACTGAGAACATTAAAAGGAGACTGTTTATCCTTTTTCTGACAAAAAAAAAAAAAATCCTGTGGTTATATTTATTTTGCAACTTATTTTTTGTCTCTTCTGTGAAAAACTGAAAGCATGGAGATAAATGTAAAGGAAAAAAGCACTTTATGATGTCACAGGCATAAAAGCTAGTTCTTACTTCATGCAGATGTTACGTGGCGACAGTGTTTGTCAAAACGGTCATCCAACGTCACTACACTTATGAGGCAGTGACAAACACTCTTACGTTGAAGTCAGTGTGTCAGCCATCAGTTAAAAAAGAAGAGGAGGAAAAAAAACCTGGCTCTAATAAATAATGACACATTTGCTCAGATTGCTGGAAACTGTTGCTGTTTCTGAGCAGACAGATTTAAATGAATACAAAAGATAACCGCCTGGTCCACAGAGGTGTATTCATTTGGAAAATGGATGGGCCATAACTTGAAATGTACATTTTGAATATTTCATTTAGAATTTTGTAAACTATTAATTTATAACTTCCATCTGTTAAAAATAACAAACATAACATTAACAGGGGAAACTTTCAGTTTTTTGTGTTTTGAACAAAAATAAGTAGAAAACAATTCTTTTGGGGGGGGGGGGGGGTGCACGAAATGCATTAATCAGGTAAATGTGTTACAGTGAAATCTTCTCATAAGAGTGATATTGATGTACTGCAGTAAATCAGGCTCCAAACATGCAGTAATGTTGTTCATCTCGATGCAAAATTCCAGAATTGTTTGCTTTTGGTTGAAGAATCTGTAGCCGGAGTTTTGACTGTTTGGGTTGGGGCATTAAGAATTTACCCAAAGTTGCACCTAATGTGCTCAAACTGTGAACTCAGCCTACATATAAATCAGTTATTATGCTCACAGTGTTCTTACCGTAGACAAAACTGGTTCTTACATTATTTGTAAATCAGAGGTTATTTAAAAAAGGGAAAAAAGTCTGCTCATGCAGAACTTTGATGTTTAAACAATCTAGAATGTAGATTGAAAATGTTTTTTCTTCATCAGTAGATAAAGATTTTGATTCTACCAAAAAATCTTAAATAAATGCATAAAATTAATAAACCGTGTTCCAATCATCACTAAAATGGTAAAAAAAAAAAACTTTAATACATATTTTATGAATCAGAAGATGACCTAAAATAAATTTATGTAGTTTAATCACCTAAAACAAGCTGTTCTTTTTGTTTGTTTTTTTTGTGTGTTTTTTTAGTTCATGAAATACTGAGTTCATGACTAAAAGGATGAGATAATGTAGGTGGCCAATAGAGGGAGACAAAGGTCCATATTTGCTGAGGTGGTGTTGCAATGTGAACTTTTCTGAGTAAAAGGGGGAGTGTGAGGTGTGTTGTAATGTAAGTGGTGTAACTGTAAGAGGAGAAATAAAGTGATGTAATCTATGATGGTAAATGGACTGCATTTATATCACGCTTTTCCATCTACATCAGAAGCTCAAAGTGCTTTACAGTAAGGCTTCACATTCACTCATTCACACACACGGATGTCAGGATGCTGCCACACCGGGAGCACCTTGGGAATTAAGGACCTTGTCCAAGGGCCCTTAGTGATTTTTCAGCCAGACGGGGGTTTGAACCAAATATCGTCTGGTCTCAAGCCCACTGTTTAATCTGCTCCAGGGGTGGGCAACTCGTTCCAGAAAGGGCCAATAGGGTGCAGGTTTTCTTTGGAAGCATGAGACTGCATGAAGGAATGAGGTCCAGCACTTGCCTGCATGGTTAAAGACACTGGCACTCGACACCCAATCAACAGTGAAGCAGTGGAGTGTGTACTAAGCTTCAAGTTCCTTGGGGTCCACATCAGGTAAACTCTCAAAAAGGTGCATCGGCACCTAAACTGCTATGGACTCTCAAGAAAGCGTGTCTGTGTCCAAGGATCCTGATGACCTCTAATGCTGTACCATTGATAGTATCCTCACTAACTCAGTTTCCCTGAGGGAGTCTTCTCAAGGGATTAATAAAGTTCTATCTAATCTATCTAACTGTATTTTTGTGTGGTACGTCAACTGCACTGCTGCCAACCGCAAAGGACTACAAAGGGTTGTGGAATCTGCCCAAAAGATAATTGGCTCCCAACCCCCTCCATCCATGACATTAACCGTAAACGATGTCTGAACAAAAACCAGATCCCACTCACCCTAACCATGTTCACATTTCACCTTCCTACCATCTGGCAGGTGACAGAGGTGCCTGCACACCGGCACAAACAGGTTTAGAACAGCAGATTTTTGTCTGGTTGAGAGAAACCGCCAACCCTTCGGTCATAAAACGGTTCACTCTACCAAGTGAGCTATTGCAGCCCCATATACGAGTATACACACACTTTATTTATCCTGTAATTACCTCACTATACACTCATCTGCACTCTGTATCTATTTATGCACTATTTGTGCGGCTGTGGGAGAAACTCTGCACTCTTAATGGACCTAATGACTTTCTTGAGACATTCTTATACTTCATGTCTTTAGAACAAGTTATTTTTTCCACACAAAATCAAATCGCATTGAAATGACAATGGGGAAAAAAAAATCTATAAAAAGTGAAGTGACCTCTGAGAAACGGGAGGGCTGACATTTGTTGTCTGGTATGCTTATGTATTTTGGGTCAAGGAAGGATGAACATCGCAAAAACAGAAAGTTGAGATAGGACTAATATTTTTGAAGAAATTAGGGATATTAGGTAACAACAGTGAACAATGGATGTTGATATCACCACTAACCAGTCCCTGGTAACCAGACAAGTGCTCAACAAAGCAAATATTTCAACTTAGCCAGTTGTAAAATATGACATCAACTAAATGTGCCAAATAATAAATACAATTAGTTCACGGGCCAAGCAGGTTTTCGGTACCACTTAAAGAGAAAAAAATGACAGAATCCAGCCTCAGTGTATCATGGCCTACACAAAAATGTATGATAACCATCCCAGGGTGGTAGCTGTAGCCAGGTAGCGATCAATGAAGAATTACACAGAGGTCAAACTTTAAAAATGCTCCAATCATGTTGATAACTATATCACATTACTTGTCTGATCATAACGATTCCAAAAAGGTATAGTTTAGACTATCTATGACTGAATGTTCTGGAGTTATGGAAGTACGACTTCAATGAACACTCACGAGCATCAATCAATCAATCAACTTTTTTCTTATATAGCGCCAAATCACAACAAACAGTTGCCCCAAGGCGCTCCACATTGTAAGGCAAGGCCATACAATAATTATGAAAAACCCCAACGGTCAAAACGACCCCCTATGAGCAAGCACTTGGCCACAGTGGGAAGGAAAAACTCCCTTTTAACAGGAAGAAACCTCCAGCAGAACCAGGCTCAGGGAGGGGCAGTCTTCTGCTGAGACTGGTTGGGGCTGGGGGAAGTCATTTGATCCGTATCTATGTAGTGGAGCAGAAATGCCAAAACAATGGAAGAAGTTCCTTTCAGATGGGGAAAAAAAAACAAGGAGTGTCTAACTGAGTTTTTGTTCAACTGGTGTAAGAGTCCTGACCTAACTGCAGCAAAATATGACCTGGATGTCTTCTTCACCCATGATGAATTGTGTCAGCATTTACAGTACAAAGCTGGTGTGACCACCCTTTTTGCTGCTGAGGAACTCCAGTGCGACCATGAAGAAGCACACACCCAGCTCCTGCTCCACACTAGACACCTGCACAAACTTGCAACTGTAATCATCAGCAGTCCTGATACAGATGTTGCCATCATTGCCATTTGCCTGCAAGATAAAGTGCCTGCAGACCTGTATTTTCTCACTGGAAGAAGGCAACCCAGAGACTGATCAACATCCAGAAGAACGTGGTATCAGCCCTTGGCCAAAATGTGTGTTCCTCTTTAATTGGACTCAATGTGTTCACCACAAGTGCTTTTTATGGCAAGTGAAAGAAAAAAGGCTTCAACATTACGTCAAAGGACGTCAACTTCCAGACTGCCTTCGCTGAACTTGGTTCCAGTTTCGAGATAGAGGAATTTACATGCTCAGTTCTGGAAACCTTTGTCTGTCAACTATGTGGTCAAGAGTCCAGCAATGTCAGTGAGGTCCACTACAAACTTTTCTGTGTGTCATTTGGTTCTGAACAGGCGTTGCCATCCACAAAAGATCCATTGTTCCCCCATTGTAAACACCCCAACTACCAAGATTCACAGAAAATCACTTGAGCAGTGGCTCCATGCCCCATCTCCTGACGAGCATGGGTGGATCCTTGATGAGTATGAACTGTCCATCAAGTGGATGAACCAACCTGCCGCACCAGAAGCTCTGTTGAAGCTGACCCACTGTAACTGTAATAAAGGGAACTTTGCCAGTGCATTTCCTGTGAAAACCAATCAGAAAGCACCACTGGCATTGATTTACTAGACAACTGTGATGATTATGAAAGTGACTTTGATGAATGAAAATAGAAAGGCCTAGACTCACTTGATTGGCCCAGTGTTTTCCCTGGTCTTGTAAGCACTTGAAGTGGACTCGTGAATAAATAAATAATGCATGGTGTACTAAGTTAATTATAATCTATGAAAAGTGTATGACAGTGTTATTTTTTGCAATAAAGGCAGTAAAATCATGAAATTTTAAAGCATCTCCATTCATTCTTAATTTTGGGGGTTCACATTAAAGACAAATTAGTTGCAAGGATGTACAGGGTTTATTTGGCCATTTATAGTATTTTAGGAAGTACTTTTTCTCTTTGCCTCCTGAAATTCATGGAGGTTAGACTTTCATAATTCCTACTTTGACAGGAAAGGGTTAATAGCCAAAATACTGCAGCGTTCCTAGCGGAGAACTTTTAGGGATATCTCCAAGGGGTCTGTCAAAATGGAAATCCACAATCAAAAAGTGGTCCCAATGAAGATGGAGCAAAAACTTTTTTAAATCTTTTATTATGCACAGCTGATGGCTTATCAACAAGTGATTACTAAGGGCCCTGTCCCACTGTCGTTTAAGAGGATTTGCGTATGGATTGCGCACAAAATTGGCCCATATTCGCCAAACATCCGCAATATCCGTGTAAAACGCCTGTATGAGTCCGGTGTCATCCGAACACGCCCATGATCATCTGCAGAGGCACGCATGTCTGCAGCCAGGATTTTTGAGTAGCTCAAAAATCTGGATGCGGATGACATCCGCCTTACATACTCCATACATACTCAATTCATACACAATACATACTCACTCTACAACCCCTGGCAAAAATTATGGAATCACCGGCCTCAGAGGATGTTCATTCAGTTGTTTAATTTTGTAGAAAAAAAGCAGATCACAGACATGACACAAAACTAAAGTCATTTCAAATGGCAACTTTCTGGCTTTAAGAAACACTATAAGAAATCAAGAAAAAAAGATTGTGGCAGTCAGTAACGGTTACTTTTTTAGACCAAGCAGAGGAAAAAAATATGGAATCACTCAATTCTGAGGAAAAAATTATGGAATCACCCTGTAAATTTTCATCCTCCAAATTAACACCTGCATCAAATCAGATCTGCTCATTGACATTGACCCTATGCCGTGACATTGACCCTATGTGTCTTTTTGCAAGGAATGTTTTTGCAGTTTTTGCTCTATGGCAAGATGCATTATCATCTTGAAAAATGATTTCATCATCCCCAAACATCCTTTCAATTGTCCAAAATATCAACATAAACTTGTGCATTTATTGATGATGTAATGACAGCCATCTCCCCAGTGCCTTTACCTGACATGCAGCCCCATATCATCAATGACTGTGGAAATTTACATGTTCTCTTCAGGCAGTCATCTTTATAAATCTCATTGGAAAGGCACCAAACAAAGGTTCCAGCATCATCACCTTGCCCAATGCAGATTCGAGATTCATCACTGAATATGACTTTCATCCAGTCATCCACAGTCCACAATTGCTTTTCCTTAGCCCATTGTAACCTTGTTTTTTTCTGTTAGGTGTTAATGATGCCTTTCGTTTAGCTTTTCTGTATGTAAATCCCATTTCCTTTAGGCGGTTTCTTACAGTTCGGTCACAGACGTTGACTCCAGTTTCCTCCCATTCGTTCCTCATTTGTTTTGTTGTACATTTTTCGATTTTTGAGACATATTGCTTTAAGTTTTCTGTCTTGACGCTTTGATGTCTTCCTTGGTCTACCAGTATGTTTGCCTTTAACAACCTTCCCATGTTGTTTGTATTTGGTCCAGAGTGTAGACACAGCTGACTGTGAACAACCAACATCTTTTGCAACATTGCGTGATGATTTACTCTCTTTTAAGAGTTTGATAATCCTCTCCTTTGTTTCAATTGACATCTCTCGTGTTGGAGCCATGATTCATGTCAGTCCACTTGGTGCAACAGCTCTCCAAGGTGTGTTCACTCCTTTTTAGATGCAGACTAACGAGCAGATCTGATATGATGCAGGTGTTAGTTTTGGGGATGAAAATTTACAGGGTGATTCCATAATTTTTTCCTCAGAATTGAGTGATTCCATATTTTTTTCCTCTGCTTGGTCTAAAAAAGTAACCGTTACTGACTGCCACAATATTTTATTCTTGATTTGTTATAGTGTTTCTTAAAGCCAGAAAGTTGCCATTTGAAATGACTTTAGTTTTGTGTCATGTCTGTGATCTGCTTTTTTCTACAAAATTAAACAACTGAATGAACATCCTCCGAGGCCGGTGATTCCATAATTTTTGCCAGGGGTTGTATGTGCCGTATATCTGCCGTTAACCGCTGATATCCGCAACTGATGGGGATTTGCGGCTTGGCAGCGGACTGGGACAGTGTGTAAAACAGATATATTGCATGCCTATCATGTCCACATCACAAACTAAAATATGTAGTGACTGCATACAGATTGGCCACGAAGAAAGCGTTTTTATTACATCTGCTTTGCAGCTGATTTGCGGACAATCTGTGAATGCATAACAAACACGTCACATAAACCCAAAGTACTATATGTGGCAGAAAGCGACATACCTGCCAGTCAGTGCCGGTCCGGCTGTGTAAATCCACGAAGACGTAGCTGCTGCAATCGCGTCTCCTCCAGGACTTTTATTTAACACCAACAAAAGGAAGAGTTGCTGTTTAGCCACAACTCACGCTGAAGTCTGTTTTCTGTGACACTCTCAAAAAAAAAAAACACCGTCTCACACCCCAAGCGGCTTCCCCCCTCCTGCTCCCCAAACTCATGAACAGTTAACCCTCGCATGACAACATGAACAACTCTGTGATCAACTTGTCCAAGTCCAGCACTTGCTCCAGAGGTTGTATTGTTGGTGTGAATAGTGATGCCAAAAGGAGCGAGTGTGCTTATTTTATGACCGCAATGCAGATGCCGTGCACGCGCAACACATGTGCGATGCATTCATAATACACCAGAAATACTGCCGTGATAATCTCAATGTGTCGGATCAGTTTCCTCACTACATGCGTTATATAACCGTGATTGTTCATCATATATTCGCTATATATTATTAACATACCGTAATTCATACTGGGACATTTGTCATTTTTGGCCATTTTTGTTGCGAACGACAACGAACGCCCGCAATTTGTATACTCAATTCATGCGCAATTAATTCTCTCCCCAGTGGGACAGGGCCCTAAGAGACATTACAACGAACTCAACCAAACTATAATCTTATGATAAACTGGATTTGTTGTCAGTCTTCAAAATTCAGGACATGTTCAACAGAAAAATGAGAGTGATTTATGCACTTCTGATTGAGATATAATGCAAAATGTACACCAAATGGGCTTTTCAATATTAAATTCAAATATCCACAAAATCCACAATCTGGATCAGATCCAGATCAAACTTTGTCAGGTGATAGTGAGTGCCAGTCTGCACCTCACTTTCAAATATGAGTGTGATTGGGGCATGTTTGATTAAGTTATAATGTAAAATATAGATTTGATGGGGATCAGATCCAGATCAAACTTTGTCAGTTGATAAATGATACCATCCTACACAATGCTGTCAAATATGAAAGAAATTTGATCTTTTTTGACAGAGTTATAACTTTTGAAAATTCATTCAGTGTTAGAGATAGGGATTTTTCCAAATTTACAAGATTTTTTCCTGACTTTGACCTCAAAAATTTAATCACTAACTGCCTATCAGAAGAAGAAACCTCAGTAAAAATTTCGTAACTATACATGAAAAATTTGGGGCTCCAGGCTGTTCACTAACAGACAGACAGAAAAATAAAGAAACAAACGGGGTAAAAACATAACCTCCTCTAACTTTGTTGGCGATAAGCTCAATAGCTTCTGTAGCACGAACTAGAGGTGGGCGATACCAGGAATTTTGGTATTGATCCGATACCAAGTAAATATAGGCTCAGTATCGCCGATATCGATATCGATACCGATACTGATACTTTTTCATATTTAAGATTCATAGATCCAAAGGATCCAAAATAGAATTTCGCCAGACATTGTATGTGACAACATAATACTTTATTATCACAATCAACATTTTTGTTTAAAAAAAGTCACTCAACACAACTTAAAACAAAATGTCCTGAGGTAGAAGGCTGACAAACCACAACACAAGGGTGTGCTGCTCCGTGCTGTGTGACACAGTGCAACGCTGCTCTTACAGACAGAGAGCAGACTTTGATGAATCTGCGTGCGCAGCAGTCAGTGCATGCGGGAGAGAAAAAAAGCTTGAGTATCGATCTTTTTACACGAGGATCGTTCAATATCAGTACCAGCATTGGTATCGATATTATCGATATTAGGATCGATCTGCCCACCTCTAGCACGAACACAAGTCTGTAGTCTGCTGTTGTTGTTTCGCCACATCTTGCAGCTGGGGTTAAGGCTGAGGTTAGAGGTGGTGCTATAACATCATTGTTTCACAAAAGTTGCATACTGATTGCACACACATAAATACAAAGGCGGCATTTCGAGAGTTACCCACTCTGGGATCCGTTTTGACAAAGCAACATTTTCGGGCTCCAATAGCATCCATGTGGACGGGCCCTTAGAGTTGAGGACCCCAGTGGCTGGAGCTAGCCAAGGACATGCCCACGTTTCACCCGGCTGCAGCAGATAAATGGTTACTTTCTAGAGGAGGGGTTGGACCAGTTGTCTGCCTGGGTGTTTGCCATCCAGGACCAAGACAGTTCTGTAGTGTGGGAGCTGTTTTAGTGTACAGCACCAGCGCATGCCCCTAAACCTGTTTATTTCACAGGGCGCCATTCCTTCCTGTTTCATCCTGAATAGCAAATCAGGGCACGTTTTGAAGCATCACAGTAACTTCTTGATCCGTCAATTTGTCAATCGTGCACAAACTTGGTATATGTAGTAGTTAAGGCCATCATCTGCACCAGTTTTGAAATCGGGGTGAAATTTTCAAGCTGTTCAAAAATTCGCCAGTTCGTCAGATCGTTGTTAGTGCGCGGCAACGTCTGGGTGTCCACAAACTCCACAGCTTCAGTCATGTTTGAACATCTTCTCTGACTTCTCTGATTGTGCTCCATCTGGGTAAAAATTTGAAGCAGAAGCAGCAGGTGGAAATGTTTGCCATTTCTACCTGCTGTCTATGAAAACACACACACACACAAAAATCTGCAAATTTTTTTTTTTTTTTTAATCTACTACACTCTGTTTGAATGTCATGAACAAGTCAGCTGTTAAACTGCTAAATGGGACAGAAACTTGTAACAATGTGATACTGAGACCAAACTTTCAGATGTGCTTGTAGTTACTGTAAATGCTTTACATTGATCGTCTTCTTCCTGAAATACTACTGAACGATTTCACAGAAGTTCCATTTCCTTTTTTATAGCCTGATGTTACTCAAAAATAAAAAGTAACAAAATTAGCACAATGCTTGGCATGTCATAAAAATAAGAGGCCAAACTACTTTACTGACCTGAGATCAACATCAGTAACTACTTGTTTCGGGGGGAGGGGGGGGGCTGTTTTTGGCAAAAGACTAATACAAGTGACATCACTTTCTACGTATTCACTGTGTCATGTCTGAGCGTGAAGGTTGTAGGAACGATGTCAAATGGCGATAAAAGCTGTTGGATATTTTACTCAAAGAAGTGTCAACAACATTCCCATAATACTTGTGTGTGCATGTGTGTGTGCCTGCTGTAGAACACACATGCATTATGGGAATGTTGTTGACACAATGACTTGGTGTCAAGTGATACATTGTGCCATGCAAATGTTTTGAGCCTCTTCCAGATTGCCTCCATTGTTAAGCAATTACAGTAATAACCAGAGAAAAACACACTGGATAAAGTGTCAGATGTTCTGCACATGATCACTGAGGAGGGATCTGATTAAATGTATCAATCCAGATTTGCTTATTATAATAATAAAATCATCTGCATTTATTTATTTGTCTGACTGTCTGTACTGCACCTGGATTAAGTTTCACTTTACATAGGCTTTGAAGGATTACTGCTAGCAGGATTACTTCAAAACTACTGCATGGATTTTGATGAAGTTTTCAACACAAATATATATTAGGCCATGGAATAATCCATCAAATTTTGGAGGTGATTTGGATCCTGGATTCTGGCTTGAATCTTCGACTGGACTGGGTTGCTTGACGCGAGGACGCTTCGCTTCTAATAGCAGAAGCTTCATCAGCTAAATTTCTTGCTCTGGTAGTCTGACCTCTGTCTTGACTCTTGTAGAAAAAGAAATAAAATGAATTTCTTCTCTACAAGAGTCAAGACAGAAGTCATTTCTACAAGAGTCAAGACAGAGGTCAGACTACCAGAGCAAGAAATTTAGCTGATGAAGCTTCTGCTATTAGAAGCGAAACGTCCTCACATCAAGCAACCCAGTCCAGTCGAAGATTCAAGCTTCTCTACTATGGAAACCACCTGGACAACTGAGAGCCTTCACAGAAACATTCTGGATCAAGTTTCACTTTATATAGGCTTTGAAGGATTACATCAAAACTACTTCACGGATTCTCACCAAATTTGCACCACAGATAGATATGAGGGCATGGAAGACTCCACTGAATTTTGGAGGTGATCCGGATTAGGATTGGCAGACATGAGAAATTGCTCTTGTTTCAGCTGTTTTAGGATTATTCTGCATTTGTTTATCACAGTACCTCAGTGATTCGAGGACTTTTGCTCTTGTGCTTCAGTTTGATGTTGTCAATGTACAACCCACCTACTGGTGCCAAAATAAATCATGCACAAATAAATTTGTAAAACATTTTACAGCTTACTGACAAATAAGAAAATGCACAGGATACAAAATTGCACTTGGAAATTGCATTAGGAAATGAACTGCCCTCAAAGGATGTGCATTGATAAGTGTAACAGGTGTAAATGTAAAAATAAAGTTGGAGAACATAGTGTGTCAGGAAAAGTGGTGCAGATAAAAACATGATACTGAATGCAATGTGTGAGGAAGATAAAAAACATTGGTGCAGGGTGATGTGATGAGAACAGCATCGTTGCTCTGCAGCGTTTAGTGCTGTCAAGCATCGAGACTCATTTCCTCGGAATTTATCTGTAGGCTCATAACATTTCATCAAGAGCCAATCATACTTTTTAAAATTCAAGATTGACATTATCTCTGACATTCTTTTTAATCCCATATGTTCCAGATTGGCTCAAAAATTACATAAATTATTTCCTAGGACAGTATTCATCTGCTCATAAAATGTTATTAAGGTTCATTGTTGATTTTAAAAAATTAAGTAAATGTTCCTAAATGCAACTACTTCTGGATCCAAAATATGTTCCAGATCAAATTCAAAAGAAAATCCTTCATTTTCAGGCCATCATCCATCTCGTCACCAAATTTCATCAACATCCTCTCGCAACTTTTTCAATTAAATGCGGTAGCGAGTGAAGTCACCCCACTGGGAACTTGCCCCAGGTGAAGTCACCCCACTCCAGCTATCCATGCTTATTTTCTTAAATAATTAAGAATGACTAGTTTATAGTTAGGGTCCTCTCAGTGTGATGTATAGAATTGGGCAGTGCTCCCTGCTTCTCCCATCAATGGACTTTTTAACATGACAGTTACATTCCCTGACCTTAAAACATCATCTCACTCAAAAAAGACTTGAATAAGAACACTGTATTATGACACTAGTGTGTGTAAATAATTTATGAAATGTTACTAGAGTGGGATGGTTTCACCTGGACTGGGGTGACTTCACCTGGGGCGAGTTCGCAGTGGGGTGACTTCACTATATGAACTGTTAAATGTTGCTGTGTGCCAAACATTCTTCTGGATCTCACTTCAAGAATCTATTCCAGATCACCTCCAAAACTGAGTCACTTATTTCCCACAGCATTAACAATCAGCTCACCAAATTTAATTGGAATCCGTTTTACTTTTTGAAATGTCCTGCAAACACACAAATGCTGGTGAAAACATTAGCTCCTTAGAGGAGGTAAAAAAAAAAAAGAACTTGTAAATCGATGTGAAGTGTAAATGTATTTTGCTTTCATCATAACAGATCTGACATTATCCTTCAGTATTTTGGACTACAGAGGTCTGCCTTATACAATGAAGCATCTCCAAACCATCTCACTATCCCACATCGAAGAAGGTTCTCAGTCATCCAGGTAGTTAATATCCAGACATTTAATAGACCGCCATTTTTAACGGTTGCCCTCAGTATACAATGTCATCAATGGCATTGTGACGCCTGAAATCTCCAGGTGTTGTAGACAATAATCACTGTGATTCTTTGCATAGTGCCATTAATCAGGTTAGGCCAGTTTGGGCAGCTAGTTTCCACATTCACCATCTCACAGAATTGGGTCTTGAATAGTCACCGAGATATTATATTTTGTAGATGTAGCTAATGGATGGGGTGAAACCAGTACTCATATTGATTAAGTAGCCAATAACACTGTAAAGCTGTTCCAGAATGCTACAGTTGTACGTTATGGAGACGCCAACACATCTGAATGTTTACAGTGTTGAACTAAATATCAAAACAAGAAAATGTTCATGAGGGAATCATGCTTAGCATTTCAAAGAACCAAGTGTTCCAAATACATCACATTAAAAAAAGAGCAAATATAAATGACTGATTTTATGAAATGTTATTATTAGAATTAGAATTAAGTATAAGTATAATTATTATTATACTTATTATTTATAATTATATTAATTATAATTCTATTAAATAGAATTATAATTCTCTCTCTCTCGCTCTCTCTCTCTCTCTCTCCCCTCCCCGCCACGACAAAGAAAACGATGTGAGAGGCAGGAAGAACAGCCAATCAGAGTACTGATCGTCATCTGTTACCGGGCAATCAGAAATCGACCGACGCACAGTTTCAACTTTCTGGGAAACAAAAAGCCTTTTTCTCAATAAAGTGGATCGGCTTCTCGGAGAAGAGATAATGACCTAAAGAGCACAGCTGGCGTTAGATTAACATGATTCTGTGAGTGTACGCGCTAACCCACCACATATATGTTGAACTACACATGTGAAACTACATTTTTCAAACGTTAACAGCACACGTGTAAAGTTTACACGCTCAGGGGTGGGCAATCGTGCCATAAAGGGCCGAGACACTGGAGGTTTTCCGTGCAACCAGTCACCTCAGCAGGTGATTTCATTAATGATCAGGTGTCTCAGCAGGTGATTTCATTGACAACCAGGTGTTTATGTTCAGAGGAGAAGCTCATCAGAAACCCACCTGCTGAGGTGAATGGTTGCATGGAAAACCTGCAGTGTCTCGGCCCTCGATGCCCACCCCTGCGGCTAGATCGTGTTTTCACATCCCACGCAAACTGCAGGTTTTAAAGTGCACGTAAGATTACGTAACAGTGCGCGTGTCAAATTGCCAAGGTTGGGTAGGATTACTTTGAAAGAATACATGTGGATTACATGTAGTATGTGTACATACATTTGGATTACTTGTAATCTGATTACTTTTGGATTACATTTCAAAGTAATCGTACCCAACCTTGTAAATTGCATATGTTAAACTACATGTTTGTATGTTAACAGTGCGCGTGTTAAATTGCACATGTTAAACTACATGTTTGTATGTTAACAGTGCGCATGTTAAATTGCACGTTAAACTACATGTTTGCATGTTAACATGTGCGTGTTAAATTGCACATGTTAAACTATATGTATGTTAACAGTGTGCATGTTAAATTGCACATTTTAAACTACATGTTTGTATGTTAACAGTGCGCGTGTTAAATTGCACGTTAAACTACATGTTTGCATGTTAACAGTGCGCGTGTTAAATTGCAAATGTTAAACTACATGTTTGCATGTTAACAGTGCGCGTATTAAATTGCACGTTAAACTACATGTTTGCATGTTAACAGTGCGCGTGTTAAATTGCACATGTTAAACTACATGTTTGCATGTTAACAGTACGCGTGTTAAATTGCACGTTAAACTACATGTTTGCATGTTAACAGTGCGCGTGTTAAACTGCACGTTAAACTACATGTTTGCATGTTAACAGTGCGCGTGTTAAATTGCAGATGTTAAACTACATGTTTGCATGTTAACAGTACGCGTGTTAAACTGCACGTTAAACTACATGTTTGCATGTTAACAGTGCGCGTGTTAAACTGCACGTTAAACTACATGTTTGCATGTTAACAGTGCGCGTGTTAAATTGCAGATGTTAAACTACATGATTGCGTGTTAACAGTGCAGGTGTTAAATTGCATATACTACATGTTTGCATGTTAACAGTGCGCGTGTTAAATCGCATATTGTTAAACTACGTTTGCATGTTAATAGTGCGCGTGTTAAATTGCATATCTTAAATTACATGTTTGCATGTTAACAGTGCACGTGTTAAATTGCAGATGTTAAACTACATGTTTGCATGTTAACAGTGCAGGTGTTAAATTGCATATACTACATGTTTGCATGTTAACAGTGTGTGTGTTAAATTGCATATGTTAAACTACGTTTGCATGTTAACAGTGCACGTGTTAAATTGCATATGTTAAACTACGTTTGCATGTACAGTGCACGTGTTAAATTGCATATGTTAAACTATGTTTGCATGTTAACAGTGCACGTGTTAAATTGCATATGTTAAACTACGTTTGCATGTTAACAGTGCACGTGTTAAATTGCATATGTTAAACTACATGTTTGTATGTTAACAGTGCGCGTGTTAAATTGCATATCTTAAATTACACGTTTGCATGTTAACAGTGCACGTGTTAAATTGCATTTCTTTCATATTTGAGAGCGCTATGTAGGATGGCATCCTGATCGACTAACAAAGTTTGATTCAGTTCTGATCTGTTGCAGACCGATCAATCCACCCTAAAAATCGGTCTCCCCTGCCTTTACTGTGCATGCTTCATTTCGGAGGGTCAGCGATACACCGATTATCAGCTCTTTCTACTTAAAACGGCCTCGTTTCTGCTTAACACTGACTTTACAATGATTTAAGAGGTTTTACTTTGTCATTTTATTATGAAATAATACTGAATTTATGTGGAAATGATTGTTGTACAAAGGCTTCAGATATCTGTCGCTGAGACAGATGATGACTGGAGTGCAGTTTGAAGCAGAAACGAGGTGATAATCGGTGAATTGCTGCTGACGCCGAAATGACACATGAGCAGTGAAGGCAGGGGGGACCGATTTTTTGGGAGGAACCGTTCGGTCTGCGACACCTGATTACACATTTTGTGGCCATTTAAATTTAACATTGAAAACTCCATTTAATGTATATTTTACATGATATCTTAATCAAATGTGTCCCAATCACTGATATTTCAAACTGAGGTACAGACTGGTACTCACTATCGTCTGACAAAGTTGATCCGGCTCTGATCCAAATTGTAGATTTTGGAATGGGCATTGGAATTTAATATTGAAAAACCCATTTGCTGTACATTTTACATTTCATCTCAATAAAAAGCGCCTCAATCACTGTCATTTATGACAATGAGGTGCAAACTGGCACTCTCAATGAATAGACTAAGTTTGATCCGTATCTGATCTGTACTGAAGATTTAGCGGATATTTGATTTTAACATTGAAAAGTCCTCTTGAACTTTATTTTGCATTATATTTTAGCTTATGAAAAGCCACTTCCGGACTTTGACCTTGACAATTTTTTCCAAGGTAAAAATTGCTGGTGGAGGTTTGCAATCTGTGAGGATGCATGGTGCTCTAGTTTACACTGTATTTCTGCTCTCCGCCCTCTGACAAGTTAAACTAGCTTTCTGTTTTCCAAGAAACTGGAACAACGGAAGTAAATAAAAGTGAACAGACTCTGAGTCTCCATATGATTAAGGCTCACTGTGTGTTTACAACAACAACTTTAAATGATACGCTGCTGAGGTCACTTTAAGATCACTGTGATTCAGATAAAAGAGGCCTCCGTCAACTTCTGTGCAGCTATGAAGGCCCCATTTCCTTTCACAGTGCTTCTGAGTGTTCCAAAGAAGAACAGAGACAAAGGAAAAAGTCTTTCATGCGAGTTTGTCTCTATGCTTTCAACCCACTGCAACAATGCAGAACATCTGGATGCAATCAGGATAATAGCTGGAACCAAGTTAACATTCAAACATAACTACACCATTTCATAAAGTCCAATAAGGGATGGATAGTAGTGTTAGATATACCTCATATTTGTGTTCAATTATGGTTTCCTTTATTTGTTTCCTGTACTTGTTTTGGTATTAAGGGTTATACTGTACTTTCTGTTTCATTCTTATTCTTACTTTCCTTTGTTCTCTCTTGGTATGTGCATGTAGAACTGGATTTAACCAGTTACGTTACAATTATAAATCATATGTCTCCCGTTATTGCGCAGGCCTGGGGCAGGGGTTGAACCTCCCTTGAATGGATTTTGTGAAATAATGTCCGGCTCTGTCACGCATATGTAATCCTGTATAAAAAACGCTTGTATCCATTGTCCAGGGTTCTGTAAGAGCGGATCTTGTCTGTAAGAGAAGTTCTTGCAGGGCCCAGGCCTGATTATTTTTGCTGTGACTTTGATTAAATTTAAAAGTGCGAAATAGTTCGAGTTTGTACTTTGTAAGGGGCAGTATTACAGAAAGCACTGGGGGAAGAATTAACAGTAGTGACAAAAAAGAAAAAATCTACTCAACATCAAACTAATTCAAAGGCTTTATTATAAATAAAGATAAAGCAGCACCTCTGAAATGGCTGTTATTGGGTACCAACTATAAAATGAGATGTTAATCAAAGTGGCAAAGATCATCTGGCAAATCTATATTTCCTCCTAAATGTTTAGGGAATTATTGGCTTCTTCCCCTTGTAAGACCACTGGCGGCTCCAGGGTTGTCCTTCATGGTGTCTGAGTCTCACCAGATAATTAAATGACGTTTGCTGTTCAAAATCCTCTTATCATCTTTGGTTTATCACTCCCTATAAACAAGTCTCTCACACATGTGACAAAAATTACGCAATAGTTTAGCGCACATTATCGCAATGTTATTGCAATATTTATAATAACAATCGGCAATGGTTTGGCAGTTTGTGATTACAAATGTGATAGACTATTGCTGTTGGTTTTATCCAACGCTGTTTCTTATCCGTCTTACCAACAGTGATGGCAGCTGGCAGAAGCCTCATGATTAACATGCAAATAGTTTGCAGTTTATCAACATTTTTGAACATTTCCAAAACTAAACTGGTACCTGTTGTGAATTCATTATAATGTAGATAATTACTGGCAACAAGCAACCTGTGGTTATTTATTTATAATGCATTTATCCAAAATAAATACACACAGGCAATTACAGATCCTGTCATATATACCGCCCCCCCCAGTGTTCACAGTTTGCAAGCAATACTGTCTGTGCTCTGCACGGGGTTCAACCAACTGAGTTCATGACACTTGTGTAATGCAATATGAATTTTATTACATTACATCCACCAAGGATGTAATAAAATCATCTGTCTTGTATTTGACTGTCTGTCTGCCAGCAGGATTACGTCGTAGCTACTGCACAGATTCTCATCAAAGATAGACATTAGGGCATGGAAGACTCCACTGAATTTTGGAGGTTATCCGGATCCAGATTCTGGTTAAGGATTTCACTTTACAGGCGTTTAAGGATTATGTCAAAACTACTGCATGGATTTAGACAAAATTTTCACCACAGATAGATATTAGGCCATGAAAGACATTAAATTATGGAGTGGATTAGGATCAAGATCCTGATTCTGGATCACTTCTTGTATTTTCACCACGATGTAAAACCAAGATCAGGAAGACACTATTTTGTTTCAGCTTGGGAATTAAATATCAGATTGCAACATCTTGATCAGCCGGACCATTCTGGATCAGTATACAATTATTGCATTGTGTTGTGGACTCTGGATCCAGATAAAGTCCAGGTCACGATGTGAATCCCATATCTTTTATTTTGAGTCCTTGTCAAACCTTAGCGGAGGTCAGAAATCTCTAATTGCTCTTGTTATTTAATTGCATTATTTCCTAGCAGACGGTTTGAAGATGACTAAATGTCTCATGGAGCTGCAGCCCCAAAGGGTTTTTTTTTCCTGGTGGGACATGATAATTTAATGATGGGATGATGGAATTTGTCGTAAATGTATGTTTTGGTTTTTTAAAACTGTTTTTTATTAATTTTTTGGTTTATAAGCACAAACATTAACAATCATTGAACAGTATGAGAAGCAAAACAGACAAAATAAATAAATAGAACTCCCACCCCAAACTAACACTGAGCACTGCACTACAATTATCTAAATATCCAGAACCGGGATCTTGATCCCAATTCACTCCAAAATTCAATGGAGTCTTCCATGCCCTCATATATGTCTGTGATGCAAATTTAGTGAGAATCTCTGAAGTAGTTTTGATGTAATTCTTCAAAGCCTATATAAAGTGTAATCTTGATCCAGAAATCTTGATCCAGAATCCAGATCCAGATCACCTCCAAAATTTTATGGCGTCTTCCATGTGCTAATATGTATCTGTGGTGAAACGTTGGTCACAATCCGTCCAGTAGTTTGGAGGTAATACTGCTAACAGGCAGACAGACAGACAAATAAACAGCAATGATTTTATTAAGTCCTTGGCGAACGTAATAAAGGATACTAACCAACCGTGAGGTCTGCATGGAGAAATATCAGGCCGACGTGTTGTCAGTACGGATCAAGCATTAGCGAGGTCCGTGCGAAAACCACGGAGGTCTGATATCCCCGTACAGACCGAGCAAGCAAGGTTAATAATTCATTTATTATATGGCTATTATATATATATAGACACGCAAACTTACAGTATCGCCCAAGTATGAATGCTGCTGACGGCTCCTAGTCAGACCTGTTCGCTTCACCTCCACGAAGAACTGGCTAACAGATGGTCCGGTCATTAGCTGGTAAGTTTTCAATCTGTCTGTTTTTTCAGATGCTGTTTATCTATTTCTGAAGTACGTTCATGTCTGACTTGGTTTTTAATTGTGTTTTTTGCTTCCTGGTTTGTAACGAAAATACGCGTTGCGGGTCGATTGTCATGGTAACTGGTCCAGATATGGGAAAATATCAGACCAGTAATCAGGCAATCAGAGCGCATGTAGCATCACAGCCATATAATAATAAGCCATATAATTATTATTATTATTTATTAAATATTTTAATTACATATAAGGAAGCAAAAAGCACGATTAGAAAAACTAAGTTGGACTTGAACATACTCCATAAATATCTAAACAGCATCGGAAAAACCACACAGATTGAAAGCTAACCAGCTAATGAATTTAAATTTATGAGACTGTAATTTATTGCCAAAAACACTAGTGTGGCCCCCAAACACAACTGATACCTTTGAAATTTAAATATTAATAATAGTTATTATATATTGATTTGTGTAATATTTATGAATTCCTGGAATGTCTGGTGTTTTGTACACTTCTACATTTTTTACTTTCACATTTAGTGGATTTGTGTTATGTTCAAATCATCAGTCATGTATTTTCTATATTTTCCCTCTTCAAAGGAAAAAAGAAAATGTTCCAGTAAATGTTTGAGCTTCCTTTTTGTAACCAGAAAGGATTCACTGAAACTTTCTGTCTGCCGTTGTAATTCTACTTTCACTATGCTTAAACTGAGCCAGTCAGGTGTTGCAATGCCTGAAGGCGCTGATCAACTCCGATTATTTTTTTTGATTGTGCATTTGGCGGATAGTACAGACGCTTGGCTTAGGTCCTGATTTCACAGTTGTAATTTGGATGACTGCACACTGAAATGAAGCCGGTTTTGCAGGAAAACAGGATAGAACATTTATTCAGCCTTTAAAGTGGGTGACAAATCCCAAAGTACTTATTTGTGATCTATTTTCTGACTTTATCTGGTGGTTATTTACCTGGAAAAACAATGTAGAAGGAGTTACATTTGTACATGGATACCAACTCAGATTCAGAAACATAATATCTTAACTAAAGCAGTAATGTTGTCCATTCGGCTGCTCCCGTTTTGTGTTTGGGGTCGCCACAGCGGATACAACCAGATCCGCATTGGTAACTGGCACAAGTTTTAAGCTGGATGCCCTTCCTGACGCAACTCCAGTTTCACCTGGAGAAACACACACAGCCGCTGGTGTTCCAAAGAGGTCTCCCATCCAAGTACTATCCAGGTCCCGCACTGCTTAGCTTCTGAGATCTGACGGGATCAGGCTGACACAGAACAGTTAACAAGCGCCAAATTATACAAAAGCATAAGTATAATGTGTTTTCCAGAGTTTAAATTGTGAGATTATTTATTTTTTAAAATTATTTTACTAGCTTGGGAGGTCTTATGTCCAGGTGTGCCTTATATACCGAAAAATCACACATTTGTTATTAAGAAGAAGAATTATGATGACATTTTATATAGGACTTCCCTAGGACTCAAAGCACTAAACAAAATAAGCTCTAATAATAAAAAAATAAATGCCAAAATAAAAGGTACACAACAAAAATGCGCAAAAATCCCAAATATACTCCAGTGCAATTTATGGAGTTTTCCTCAAAAGAGGCATTTTAATGTTCATATAATTCTGACAAATATACAGGAAACAGGAAGTGAGTCGGCATTAGCTAATCAAACCTATTTTCAACACTGGCCAGATGTTGCTGAATTTACAGTAATAACATCAATAATAAAATAAATATTAATAATAAATCTATCAGCAAAAGAGGTTCTGTTTTTGCCTGCATCTGTTTTGATTAAGGCTTGCTGGAGTGTTATATATATTTTTTATATTTTATAATTAACTGATTTTATAGATCTGCCAAGAATCATGACCACATTTTGAATGTAAACGCAAAGTGACAGGAAAGATAGCACTTAACTGGCAGAAGTTTTGCAAATCAGTGCTCACTAAATTGGAAGGTCCCAAAATCATTTGCAGTTTGACAATAAATTCTGATGCAATTACAAGAAAATCCAATGGATCCAATTAGTTATACACCCAGCTGGTAGTAGAAATTATAACTAACAACCAAATATAAAAACCTTTTAATCTTGGCAGATCTACATGCCAGGGCTGCCCTATGTCCCCCCTTATTATTTTTGTTTACCATTGAACCCCTGGCCATGGCAATTCGCCAGTCAGCTGAAATATCAGGCATAACTATAAGCGGAATGGAGCATCATTTGTCTTTCTTTGCGGATGACATTGTTTTGTTTTTGACAAATTTGGGAACCTCACTAAAGGTACTACGTCATCTTCTGGAGACTTTTGGGAAATTCTCTGGTTATAAAATCAACAGCAGTAAGAGTACCATATTATTGCTGAATAAAAAGGAGTGTCAATTGTATATATAGTTTTCCTTACATTGTTGAATTTTTCTTTATATCTTGTTTTTGATGCATATTCTTGCACTATTTTTATCTCTTTTTTTTTTTTTGCACTATTTTTATTCTATTTTATTGCACTGCAACTGGATGGCCCTAATCTCATTGTACCAATGTATAATGACAATAAAAGGCATTCTGATTCTGATAGGGATAGAAAACAGCACACTGGAACTTCCATTGTACCTGTACCTTTACTCACCACAAGCTAAAATACTTAGAAAATGCATGCAAAATCCACTTCTGAATAACACTATATCAGTCTGGCATGAAGCCCACACGTTTTTGAATGAAACTCCTAAATTTTCATGTTTCGCACCTATTTGGGGAAATAATAACTTTAAACCAGGGCGATGTGATTTGGGACTCGAGCAGTGGAAGGACAGAGGACTGAGCAACCTAAAAGATTTGTACAACGACAAAATTCTAATGTCATTCCAACAGTTAGTCAATAATTACAACCTTCCAAGGAAGCATTTTTAAAATACGAGTACTTGCAAATTAGGAGTTTTGTTTTACTCCGAACTTAAAACTACTCTGGAACCCCCACTGTCTACCATTGAAAAAGTTACAGTTAACACTTGCATGACAGAGGCCAGTTGTCTATGCTTTATGACGTATTACTAGTAAGCTCTAAAGACAACTGCATTTCCTATCTATCTACATGGAAAAATGACCTACACCAGGACATCTCGGTAGAGGAGTGAGATAAGACATGCCTTCTGTTATGTGTCGACGCAGATTGAGGAGCGAACCTGCGTCAGACAGGACCCAGCACTAAAAATAACCAGAAAGCAGTTCCATCAACAAAAAACAATTTATTTTTCACCTGTGCCTAAATAAATTGTTCAAAAAACCCCAACCCAATGTCCTTCAAGAGGAGTGACTGCTGGCACGCTCTCCAGCGTTCATAGGGAGAGAAGTCCGGCGCTCCTGGACTCACTACCATCAGACAAACACCCCCCAGGTGGACACGACAAACTGACTCTCTGTGAAGCACAGAAGATGTGAGGTAAGTTAGCAGTTATAACAATTTCTTTCACAAGACACACGCTATCAGCAACACATCAAGGTCTGTACTTTTTATCTTTATGCACATGAGCAGTTTCTCACAATAAGTGGAGGATCACTTATCCTGCACGCCACAGCAGTGAGAAGCAAGCCACACCATTCTCATCACAATTTCAAGTATACTATGTAGCAAAACATCAAGTTACTATCTACAATTAGTCAAACAGTTAATTACCTTTACTGTGTGCTGACAGCATGTGTCCTCACCCTTCCCTGCTTCACAGGCTTAATGTGTCAAACCCAGGTGCGGTCCTCAGTGTCTCACAAACGAACATCACAAGGTCGAGTTCCCGGCAGTTCTGCTTGATTCACACATGCCTTAAAAGCAGAACGCCATCCAATTATCTGCTACAGCTGAAAGTCTTTAGGGCTGCAAGTGAGCACCAGTCCCAGGTGCCTCACATGATATTGACGAGGGTGAGGATTCTTCAGCCAGCACCTTTTTTCCACATACAAATCAGCTTCCATGCCACCTGAGGAGCAAAGAAAAGAAAAAAAAACACCAAAACCTCCAGCCACACCCCCCAACACACAACAGTACCCCCCCCCATCAACGGGAAGCCCCCCGGCGACCGACCAGACCAGGACCGAGAACAGCACCTCCCTCCGGGGTCCATGCCAGGAAGCAGACAGCACCACGCTCCCAAGGTCCACCACAGACAGCAGGACAGGCACCGCAGCTGGAAGGCCGGCTGGAGTCAACAAAAGCCCCAAAACAAACCCCAAAACAATCCAACACACACACACACAAAAAAACACAAAACCCACCCAACAACCTCCCCAGGGGACCGTCCCATCAAACCCCGGGAAGAAAAGAAATCATCCCAAACACCAAAACCCAACACAGTCCCACAAACACAATATAAACAGAAATACACGAAAGAAAAATAACAAACAACCCTCCCAGAATGACCTGCAAAGACCAACCCCCCCCAGAAGGCCTTCATCGCCTGTTCCAGGAGGAACAGCCAGAACCAAGATCCCACACAGATCCCCAGGTGTACATAGAGTAAAACGGCGCCCCCCCCACAACCCCGGAACCCCAGACCCGGGCACACTCGGCCAGTTAGCCCCAAGCCAATTCCCCCCCAGAGGACCGTCCCATCAACCCTGGAGGCGGAACCCGGAAGGAAACAAAACAAAAGCAAAAATCAACCCCCGGAGGACTACCAAAAACAACCCCGGGGGATGGTAAAACGACTCTAAACCCCGTTACCCTCCCCGGCACCCCGAAAGACCCCAGGTCCCACCCAGAGCCCTTCGGCGGCTCAATATCAGCGAACCGCTCACAATACTAAGCCGGAGAAGGGAACAGCAAAAAACTAGCCCGGCTCCAACCCCAAGGCGCAGCGGAGAACCGGAAAAACGTCCGGAGCCTCAACTCGACCATACCCCAGCCTCTCGGGAGGGTTGGAACTACCGAAATGGCGAACGGCAACAGATCGGTCCACCCCTCCGACTGAGGTAAGTCCCCGCAGCACCATACCCCGGCAACACCAATGACGAACGGTACAAAGGCACGCCGAGGCTGGAGTGGAACCGGGCCCTAACCAAAACAAAAAAAACGCCTCTAACACCCCCCTCCTAGGTGCAGAGGTCTTCTGAGAATACTCAGTGACCAACCTGCACCACCCCACCACCCACAAGACAAACGGTCTTGGGGCAAGTGAGGTTGGGGTTACGAATGTAGAGAAATAAAAAACAACAAAAGAAAACGACCCAACATGCCCAAACAGAAAATACCTAAAAACACATTAAAAAGCAATAAGGACAAGAGTCCAGGCGGACGTCCAACCGCCTAACAGCCACTCCTCCCCCTCCAGACAAACCTACAAATCACCAACAAGAAATAGAAAAATAAGAGAAAGAAAAAAAAAACATTTACCCGTGCTAGGTTTTTTTTTTTTTTTATATATGTGTATTATGTTGCCGGTCCCAGAACGCTTGGAGTCACGTCACCATTATTCTTTTTGACGTCTAATAGTCGGGGCAATACAGAAATCTCTGCTCGACCGAGCTGCATGGGACTCGTCAACAGGAGGAGACAGAGGTCCCGTCGGGGGAGCCTCAGTGGGGCGAAGAAGAGGCGGCCCAGACCTGTGTCGGGGAAAGCCCCGAGACGAAAAACCCCGCTCTGATGGGCGTCCTCTCTCGCGTCCACGCTCCCTCATCCGATCATCTAGACGAATTACCAACGATATTAGCTCATCTAAATCGTTTGGTTCATCACGGACCGCCAGCTCGTCCTTTAATGACTCATTTAACCTGTCCACAAACACGCCCCGCAAAGCTGCGGCATTCCAACCTGACCGAGCAGAAAAAATCCGGAAGTCCACGGAATACTCCGCCGCACTCCGCCTCCCCTGCCTAAGATTCAGTAACAGTTGAGCAACGGTATTCGTTTTCACCGGATGGTCAAAAACCAGTCGGAACTCTCGGGAGAAATCCTTAAAGGACCCTAACAATGGCGAGTTGTTACTCTACAACGCTGTGACCCAAGCTAAGGTGTCACCTCGGAGCAAATTTGTCACGTATGAAACACGGCTCCCATCAGAAGAGAAGGAAGCCGGTCGCTGAGCAAAAACCAGAGAACATTGCATCAAAAACGAAGCACAAGCCTCGACATCTCCCGCATAAGGCTCCGGATGACAGATAATCGGTTCGAACACCGAATCTCTGGGTGACGGAGTTATCTGCCCCGGTATCGCTGATGCCACAGCTGGAGCAGCAGGAAGCGGAACGACTTGCGCTGCAAGCTCCGTAACACGGGCGTCTGTTTGTTTAATTTGATTTGCGAGATGCTGTAATTGCTCCCATATTTTCTCCAAGTGTTCTTGGACTTTCTCGGCAAAAGGAACCGCCTCTGCCGCTGGGTCCACTATGGAATGGCCGGGAACTACTGTTATGTGTCGACGCAGATTGAGGAGCGAACCTGCGTCAGACAGGACCCAGCACTAAAAATAACCAGAAAGCGGTTCCATCAACAAAAAACAATTTATTTTTCACCTGTGCCTAAATAAATTGTTCAAAAAACCCCAACCCAATGTCCTTCAAGAGGAGTGACTGCTGGCACGCTCTCCAGCGTTCATAGGGAGAGAAGTCCGGCGCTCCTGGACTCACTACCATCAGACAAACACCCCCCAGGTGGACACGACAAACTGACTCTCTGTGAAGCACAGAAGATGTGAGGTAAGTTAGCAGTTATAACAATTTCTTTCACAAGACACACGCTATCAGCAACACATCAAGGTCTGTACTTTTTATCTTTATGCACATGAGCAGCTTCTCACAATAAGTGGAGGATCACTTATCCTGCACGCCATAGCAGTGAGAAGCAAGCCACACCATTCTCATCACAATTTCAAGTATACTATGTAGCAAAACATCAAGTTACTATCTACAATTAGTCAAACAGTTAATTACCTTTACTGTGTGCTGACAGCATGTGTCCTCACCCTTCCCTGCTTCACAGGCTTAATGTGTCAAACCCAGGTGCGGTCCTCAGCGTCTCACAAACGAACATTACAAGGTCGAGTTCCCGGCAGTTCTGCTTGATTCACACATGCCTTAAAAGCAGAACGCCATCCAATTATCTGCTACAGCTGAAACTCTTTAGGGCTGCACGTGAGCACCAGTCCCAGGTGCCTCACATGATATTGACGAGGGTGAGGATTCTTCAGCCAGCACCTTTTTTCCACATACAAATCAGCTTCCATGCCACCTGAGGAGCAAAGAAAAGAAAAAAACACCAAAACCTCCAGCCACACCCCCCAACACACAACACCTTCTGGCCCAAACCCAAACTATAAATACCAGAGGCAAACTGTTACAGTATAAATGGTTGCTCAGGACATATATTACACCAGTTAAATTATACCGCTTTAATCCAGATATCCCTGATAATTGCGTCAAATGCACCGGGGAAGTTGGAACTCTGTTCCATTGCATGTGTGAATGACAAAAACTGCAGCTGTTCTGGAGAGAGGTACCCGAACAGATAGTGTTATTCCAATTGAAGCGAGACTATGTTTACTCCGTATTTACCCTGAGGGTTTCTCTGCAAATTTAAAAAAAATGTAAACTTATTCATTTCGGTCTGTTGCAAGCCAAACGAGTGATTGCTTTAAAATGGAAAGATACTGAGGGACCTAATTGTGGCCAGTGGATTATGGAGATTTCTTGCAATCTGGCATTAGAAAAACTGACTCATATAGTTAGAGGTAAAATTGAGGAATTTTATGAGATGTGGACTTCTTTCTTACACTTTATGGATGACAGAAATGTACAGCTGCCTGTGACTAGATAAGGACTAGTGTCACCACCATTATCGTACCAAGAAGGCCTGGGATTTGCCATGTCAACTGTAATTAAATTAATACAAGTTAACTTTGTATTTATTTATTTTTCTTTTTTATGTATATGTAGGTATGCAAATGTATGTGTGTATCTATGACCACTTACTGTTTTTGCTTGACTTCTTGGAGACTGGATTTCCAGTTTTATTTTATTTTATTTTTATTATTACTGTTATAATATTTTTTTATTTAAACATTTCCTTGCTGATAATCTTGTACTGTTGAGGGTGGGAGGGAGGGCTGTTGTTAAATGTTTGCAGTTTGTCGTTTATCTCATTAATGAAAAAAGTCAATAAACAAAGTGTGAAAAAAGTTATAAGAAAATCCTTCTTGAATGTGGAAAATATAGGTCAATACATCTGTTATGATCTGCAGTTTGAGATGAGTCTGTAGAGGTGGAGATATGCTCTGGAGAGAAGAGGAATGAAAGTCGGTAGGAACAAGAGTGAATTCATGTGTGTGTGAAGGCGGGGTAGCCCAGTGGAATAGTGAGGTTGCAAGGAGTAGAGGTGGTGAAAGTAGATGAGTTTAAATATCTGGGGTCAACTATTCAAAGCAATGGAATGTGTGGTAGAGAGGTGAAAAAGAGAGTACAGACAGGATGGAGTGGGAGGAGAAAGGTAGCAGAAGTGATTTGTAACAGGACATCTGCAAAAGTGAAGGGGAAAGTGACATGGGTGAAAAGACAGCAGACACAGCTGGATTTACTGTGATTTTCATTGGGATGGACAGGATTAGGAATGAGCATAACAAAGGGATAACACAGGTAAACTGGTTTGAAGGAGGAGAAGAGGGAGGCCAAAGAGGAGGTTTACAGATGTGCTAAAGGAGGACATGCAGGTGGTTGGTGTGAGAGAACAAGATGTGGAGGACAGGGTGAGATGGAGCAGGGTGATCTGCTGTGGGGACACCTAATGGCAGCATCTGAAAGAAAAAGAGCAAAAAGAAAATGTTAATTAAATCCTTAATCTGCCCATGGATCATCAACAGTGTTTATGGTTCTATCAAAGTATCTATGGCACTTCTGGAAGAGCTGATGTACCACAGCTTCTCATTAAGTGCTCGACAGCTGGCACTCCGCCAATACAGAACAGATCTGATGTGTAATGACTAATAGATAAGGATTAATCGTTTACTTACCGCTCTAACGCACCATTCAGGGTGAACTTTCCTCCGGTGGAAAACCGACTTCTACTCCAGTGTGCTCCTTGGAGAGGGTCGACCTCCGATTATTACTCCATTAATTCATAATAAGTGAAGCTGGTTGGAGGCGCGCCGCTTCTGCTCGTTTAGCTTCTCCTTGTACAAAGCGCTCGTTGCTTCCCAGCGGTTTTTAATTTGCTCCACTGACCTGCTGACTCCGGACACAACAAGTCTGTGCTGCCAACTTACGTCCGTCAAACTTTTCCACTTATTTTAAATTATTTTAAAACGTTGAGGAGTGTTGTCTCTTGTAAAGTCCAGCTGTGTTTTTTCTGTCACCATTTCCGCGAACACAGAGCAGGAAGCGTCATGTGGTGATGTGATGTAACAGACATGCGCAGTAAGGCTCCTCACAGGCGGGCAATCTGACGATCGGGTTAAAAACAGGGTTACACCACCTCCTCTAACCCGATCATAATTTCGATCGGATTGGGCTATTCTAATCAGATGGAGCTGTTTACATGGCGTGATTTTGATCCGATTGTTCAATCTGATTGTTCAAACAGATTACTTTTGGTCCATGTAAACACAGCTACTGTTTATCATGCAAATAGTGAACGTATAACAAACTGAAAATAGCACCACCACCCTCCTCCCCCGCCCTCATCAAAATGACCTTGTTTTAACACTGAAAGTTCACATGTTGGTCTACGGCAGGCATACATGAGCATGTTTAAATTTGGGGGAGGAGCTAGTAGTTGGCCTTTAAGCAGATGAACAGGTGTACTCTATGAATGGGCAAGAGGAAAAAAAAAATTGTTTTCTTTACAAAGTATTCTTTGTCACTGCGGATAATTATGCAAAGGTTACCACAGCAAGGCAGTGAATCAATCAATCAATCAATCAATTTTTTTATATAGCGCCAAATCACAACAAACAGTCGCCCCAAGGCGCTTTATATTGTAAGGCAAGGCCATACAATAATTATATAAAACCCCAACGGTCAAAACGACCCCCTGTGAGCAAGCACTTGGCTACAGTGGGAAGGAAAAACTCCCTTTTAACAGGAAGAAACCTCCAGCAGAACCAGGCTCAGGGAGGGGCAGTCTTCTGCTGGGACTGGTTGGGGCTGAGGGAGAGAACCAGGAAAAAGACATGCTGTGGAGGGGAGCAGAGATCGATCACTAATGATTAAATGCAGAGTGGTGCATACAGAGCAAAAAGAGAAAGAAACAGTGCATCATGGGAACCCCCCAGCAGTCTACGTCTATAGCAGCATAACTAAGGGATGGTTTAGGGTCACCTGATCCAGCCCTAACTATAAGCTTCAGCAAAAAGAAAAGTTTTAAGCCTAATCTTAAAAGTAGAGAGGGTGTCTGTCTCCCTGATCTGAATTGGGAGCTGGTTCCACAGGAGAGGAGCCTGAAAGCTGAAGGCTCTGCCTCCCATTCTACTCTTACAAACCCTAGGAACTACAAGTAAGCCTGCAGTCTGAGAGCGAAGCGCTCTATTGGGGTGATATGGTACTACGAGGTCCCTAAGATAAGATGGGACCTGATTATTCAAAACCTTATAAGTAAGAAGAAGAATTTTAAATTCTATTCTAGAATTAACAGGAAGCCAATGAAGAGAGGCCAATATGGGTGAGATATGCTCTCTCCTTCTAGTCCCTGTCAGTACTCTAGCTGCAGGATTTTGAATTAACTGAAGGCTTTTTAGGGAACTTTTAGGACAACCTGATAATAATGAATTACAATAGTCCAGCCTAGAGGAAATAAATGCATGAATTAGTTTTTCAGCATCACTCTGAGACAAGACCTTTCTGATTTTAGAGATATTGCGTAAATGCAAAAAAGCAGTCCTACATATTTGTTTAATATGCGCTTTGAATGACATATCCTGATCAAAAATGACTCCAAGATTTCTCACAGTATTACTAGAGGTCAGGGTAATGCCATCCAGAGTAAGGATCTGGTTAGACACCATGTTTCTAAGATTTGTGGGGCCAAGTACAATAACTTCAGATTTATCTGAGTTTAAAAGCAGGAAATTAGAGGTCATCAATGTCTTTATGTCTGTAAGACAATCCTGCAGTTTAGCTAATTGGTGTGTGTCCTCTGGCTTCATGGATAAATAAAGCTGGGTATCATCTGCGTAACAATGAAAATTTAAGCAATACCGTCTAATAATACTGCCTAAGGGAAGCATGTATAAAGTGAATAAAATTGGTCCTAGCACAGAACCTTGTGGAACTCCATAATTAACTTTAGTCTGTGAAGAAGATTCCCCATTTACATGAACAAATTGTAATCTATTAGACAAATATGATTCAAACCACCGCAGCGCAGTGCCTTTAATACCTATGGTATGCTCTAATCTCTGTAATAAAATTTTATGGTCAACAGTATCAAAAGCAGCACTGAGGTCTAACAGAACAAGCACAGAGATGAGTCCACTGTCCGAGGCCATAAGAAGATCATTTGTAACCTTCACTAATGCTGTTTCTGTACTATGATGAATTCTAAAACCTGACTGAAACTCTTCAAATAGACCATTCCTCTGCAGATGATCAGTTAGCTGTTTTACAACTACCCTTTCAAGAATTTTTGAGAGAAAAGGAAGGTTGGAGATTGGCCTATAATTAGCTAAGATAGCTGGGTCAAGTGATGGCTTTTTAAGTAATGGTTTAATTACTGCCACCTTAAAAGCCTGTGGTACATGGCCAACTAACAAAGATAGATTGATCATATTTAAGATCGAAGCATTAAATAATGGTAGGGCTTCCTTGAGCAGCCTGGTAGGAATGGGGTCTAATAAACATGTTGATGGTTTGGATGAAGTAACTAATGAAAATAACTCAGACAGAACAATCGGAGAGAAAGAGTCTAACCAAATACCGGCATCACTGAAAGCAGCCAAAGATAACGATACGTCTTTGGGATGGTTATGAGTAATTTTTTCTCTAATAGTTAAAATTTTGTTAGCAAAGAAAGTCATGAAGTCATTACTAGTTAAAGTTAATGGAATATTCAGCTCAATAGAGCTCTGACTCTTTGTCAGCCTGGCTACAGTGCTGAAAAGAAACCTGGGGTTGTTCTTATTTTCTTCAATTAGTGATGAGTAGAAAGATGTCCTAGCTTTACGGAGGGCTTTTTTTATAGAGCAACAGACTCTTTTTCCAGGCTAAGTGAAGATCTTCTAAATTAGTGAGACGCCATTTCCTCTCCAACTTATGGGTTATCTGTTGGGTATTTTCTCCTCCAAACATTTTTAAAACCTTTAACAAGACAGAGTCAAGAAACACCAGTGAGACAGAAAGTCAAATTTTACGCGCGGAGTGCAGTCAGGCTGTACACCAAGGCTACACTAAAGTCTGGCCTGCGCTCCGCTCTTTTTATTAGTGAATCCCTCATCACATAAGCAAAAACTTGTCCTAAGGGTGGGGGAATGACGCAAGACAAGTTTCTTCCCGTAACATAAACACACACGTCAATAAGTGCAGCTGTAAGCAAAAACAGTTTCTTTCTTTTACTCTTATCGTCGAAGGTCAGCACATCTCGTTCGTCTGTTGCAGTTATCAGCTGTTCTGCATCTGCCTGGAACACTAAGCATCACATCACAATCAGTCAAAATTCAACCCTCAGTTCTTTTACTCCCAGTCGTTAGCGGCTACGAAAACAAGTTGTATAATAATAATAATAAGTACATCCAGCTCCTCATTCCCAGTTCAGATTGACCCCAGCATGCTAAAACAAGGTTGAATAACACGTACATTCTCGGGTTTAAGTGCAAACAGCACAACACCATTCTCATCAGAAAGAAGACAAAGGTCCAAATGTTTAACAGTGATAACATATATATATATATATATAAAATCCTTAACATTTCCCACCTGTTTATCGCCTGTTAAACATATAGTAGTAGTTATCACCTAGCTTAGCACTTCTTTCTTGAGATTTTCACTAAGAGGTTCATCATGGTACGTAAAGCATCTATTTCAGTGTTTTGAGCTGCTACTATTTTTTCAGTTACATTCATGAACAGACCCAATCGATAATTCAGTGTTTCAATCATAAATGAAAATTTTTATTTTTTTTTTCCCCACTCCTATCCAGGGGAACAATGAATGTGCTATTTTATCTCCTACAGACCACAATTTTTGGTCCTTTGGTACATCCGAGCCCCACATGTGATCATGTGGTAACACATCTGGGTATATCAATCTCCTCCGTCTGGTGCTGCCATTCTTCTCTGTGGAGGTCCTTGGCACTACCACATATGTATGGTCAGTCACCTGGGTAGGTGCACACACACCACCCCAATTTGGTGGGAGACTCATGTACAGTCTGGAACCACAAAGCCAATAGATGTCATCATACACCGGAGTACCATTTACAGGTGGTAGCAAAAACTTACTAACATAAGCACATGATTCATCCGTTCCCCATGGACAGGAGCCTGTATAATTACATCCCCGTCCAATGTGATGAAGATAAGTACCATCCACATATTATGTTTTGGTTAGGCTTAAATTATTTGATAAAACATACGTTTGGGTACACAGACGTTTCTTAATTTTACCTACAGTTTTATTCCCTGTCCCGTAAAAGCAAATTGGGAATGGCCGTTGTGATGACAATTTAACGTGATGATATTTTTGCGTTTCCCTTCAGTCTAGTCAATGGAGCAGCACTTGGGCACGCTTGTACGTCCTCTGTTGAAATCCCTATCATATAAGTGGTTGCACTGAGGCAAGTGGTGTTACATCTTATCAGATTTGCTGAGAACTGCTGCCCCCGAAATACAGTTTGATTATGCATCCGTATGATAAGACATTGTCACCCTAGCAGGGTACGGTTTAGCCGTCAGAGCTGGGTGTGTTGAGGATATAGGTATTTGCGAATAAACATAACAATTAGTAACGTAATTCCATAGCCAATAAATGAACATATCTGTACCACATATTAGTATGGTATATATGAGGGTGTCCATCTGTCTCATTCACATTATGAATAAACCTCTTCTGACGTTGCTTGCGTTGTTCTCTGGCTCGGTCCACAGTGAGCTGCAATTCTTGGGTCAACCACCAGGCCAGGAATCCGAGGAGCACGAAACACACTAAGATCACAACGCAACCGGCTGCCCTACCAACAGTCCGGCAGCGGCGGCGCTGAGCACGCCGCTCCGGGGTCTGCTGTAGTTCAGTCATGATTGCTAGGATACAGTGTTGTTAACCACCTCACCTAATAGTGCAAGGATCTCCCTGCTTCACTGGCATTGAGACAATCTATTGCTAATTAAATAGACTCCCTTTGTAGCCAGACTTCCCCTTACACTGTGGAGGCCGCCAACACACGCTGTATCTTACAGTGATGTATCCACGTTGATCTCTCCGCTATCTTTACTGCAGTTGGTGTTGTTAACAGCACTTGGTATGGACCTTCCCAACGAGGACTGGACCAGTTCTTCCTCTTAATCACTCTGATGAACACCCAGTCTCCTGGCTAGACTACTGGAAGGCCGTCCTGTGGAAGATCAAAATTATTCAGCAGTAAATGTGTTTAAGTTATCTCTTTCTGTGTTAATGTCTTTTTCATAAAATTTGCTAATGTTTGTTCCTCATCTGCTGTTTTAGTATCCATGTCAAAATTGGTAGACGATATGGTCGTCCATAAAGTATCTCAAATGGTGTTAACCCTGATGGTGTTGGTGTTATTCTCATATACAATTTTACTAGGTCCAAACATTCAATCCAGGTTCGTTTTGTCTCTTCTATACATTTCCTTAATCTTATTTTTATTGTGCCCTTTGTCCTTTCCACTAATCCTGCACTGTGTGGATGATAAGCACAATGATTTTTGAGATTGACCTGTAGCGCTTCTCCTACGTATTGCACTATTGTATTAACAAAATGCGCTCCATTATCTGAATAGACTGTTTCTGGTATTCCAAATCGTGGAATGATGTCTTTGCACAGTGCTTTAGCCACTGTAAGTGCATCTGCATGTTTTGTAGGGAACAATTCTACCCATTTTGAGAAGGCATCAATTATGACTAAACAAAATTCCTTCCCTTCATGTTTACTCAGCTGTATATAATCCATATGAATCACTTGAAAGGGATATTGTGGTGTTGGAAATTTGCCTCTTTGGGGTCTCAAATTGCCTGTGAGTTGTGTTTTGCACATATCATGCATGCTCTACAATGCTGTTTTGCATATGCATCGAACCCATAAAGACAAAAAATAGATTGCAATTGCGATATCATACCCCCTGATGAGACATGCGTCACGCCATGGCTCATAATAGCTGCCCATTTAAACATATTTTTTGGCAATATGGGTTTCTTTTGTGGTCATACGTACAAATCATTTGCATACGTAGCCCCTTTAGCTATCCACATTTGTTTTTCCCTGTCAGTTGCCTGCTGTTGCAACTGACAGGGAAAGCAACTAATTCAGCTGCTTGTGCTGAAAATAACGATGGCAATGAAGCAGAATCCAATACTTCTGGATTTGTGACACCAGCATATCCAGATTGTGTTTGTCCATAATCATTTTTAGTGGAGGATCCATCCACATACACAATTGTACTGTTTGGGATGGGTGTGTCCTGGAGGTCTGGGCGTGCTTTCGTACAGACCGTAGCTACATCAAGACAATTGTGCGGCTCACCATCCTCAGGTAAAGGTATCAATGTGGATGGATTCAATGTTGTACAGCGCTCTACCGTAAGATGTGGTTGTGATAATAGCAAGGACATACACGAAAGATGTCTTGCTGGGGACAAAAGGCTCATGTTTGTCTGCAACAGAAGTGCAGAAACTGCATGTGGAACTTTCAGTGTCAACTGATGGAATAGAACAACATTACTGCTACTTTGAACAGCCATAGAGGCTGCAACAACATCCTGTACGCATGGTGGTAAAGCACTTGCTACTGCATCCAATTTAGATGAGTAGTAGGCAACTGGCCTCAATTTTGAGCCATACACTTGAACCAAAACACTAGTCATGAACTTATTCTTACAATCAACTGTTTGAATGAATGGTTTACTATAATCTGGTAGTGCCAAAACTGTGGATGACACTAATGTTTGTTTTACTTTTACAAAAGCTTCCTCAGCATCTTTGTTCCATTCCAACACGGTTGACATTGAAATATCATCCTTGTACATCAAATCAGAAAGTGGACTAGTCAATTCTGCATAGCAGGGAATCCATGCCCTGCAGTAATTAGTCAGTCCAAGAAATGTCATCATCTGCTTTTTGGTCTGTGGTTTTGGAGCGTGCAAAATTGCTTCCTTCCTGTCAGACAGGATCGTGCGCCCTATGGCTGATAATTCATGTCCTAAATATTTTACTTTACCCCTACACAACTGAACTTTGTTTTTACTCACTTTGTGGCCATTATCAAATAAGAAACATAATAATGCTACTGTGTCAGTTATGCAGTTTTCTCGTGTGTCAGAGGCAATCAAAATGTCATCAACATACACTAATAGTTGGCTATCTGCCGGTGGAACGAAATTGGCTAAACATGCTGACATGACTTGAGAATAAATAGTTGGGCTCTCTGCGTAACCCTGCGGTAATCTGGTGAATGTATATCGTTGTCCTTTAAAGGTAAAAGCAAACCAGAATTGACTATCTGGGTGTACTGGCACAGAGAAAAATGCATTACTTATGTCAATTACTGAGAAACTATTAGAATTTGGTCTCAGCGAATTTAACAAGGTATGTGGATCTGGGACACATGGTGCTCTTTTAATCACAGCAGCATTTACTGCCTGCAGATCTTGAATCATTCTCCACCCCACTGAGGGCGGAGCCTTTTTTACAGGAAATATGGGTGTGTTACATGGTGAATCTGGACATGACACTATTACTCCTGCTGTTAATAAATCCTCTATTACTGGCCTGATTCCTTCAATTGCATCAGGTTTCAATGGATACTGTCTTACACATGGTCTGTATTCTGTTTTTGGTCTTATAACTACAGGTTGTGCATTTTTTATCAGTCCTACGTCTGAAGGACCTGTTGTCCACAATCCTGATGGTACAGAAGAGAGAAGATCATCCTCTTCAGGACTCAACTGAAACACTCAGGATTGTGAAGTGGACACATCAATGTGTGTTCCAGCTGTCAGCACCAATGAGACATTAACTGGCACTTTATACAATTTAGTTGATGGACTGAACTCCGTTCGTGGTCCAACTCTGCTCCAATCAGTGGCTGACAAAGCTGTTATGACTGTCAGTCCCAATTCTTGCCATTCTGTCAAATATGGCTTACAAGTGACACATGCAAAGGCATACCTGTGAATCTCAATTTTAAAATGTCTTCAGTGGCACCTGTCACTGTTATGACAGCTGTTGAGTTGCCATCATGAATCAAATCTGTCATTGTCAGCTTCACAGGTGAAACGTTTTTCAATTTGTTTCATAGTCACCATCCGGTCCTGGAGGATCTTTATGCCACATTGTGACATGCAGGTCAGGTGGTGACATCTGTTGTTCAGGATTTTTTAGTAGGGCTGTCGCTTGCAAGACGACATCTTTACCCCATCCTGCAGCATCTTCTTCTGAAATGTCAAATGTATAGTAATAGTGGAATGTGGGGTCAGCGCTTTCTTCTCTTACCATGTTAACGCCTCCTGTGCGTTCAACAACTAATTTCCCTTGTTCCACAATTATGGACAAGCCCAATGCAGTCAATCCGTCTCGTCCTAAAAGGTTAACTGGACATTGTGGCATGTTCAACACTGACATAGTACATGTCAGGCCAAATGGATCTGCCAACGTTATGGGTTTAGTGATAGGGACGTCTGATGTTTGTCCATTTGCAGAGCGAACCCTAAAGATTTCGTTGCTTAATTGATGGACAGGTATGTTGTCATTACATGTGGTTCTACATGCTCCTGTATCACAAAGGAATGTCACTGGTCGTCCATTTACCAACAAAGTCACTTCTGGTTTTGGTACCGGATTTCCCAGTAAGGCACACAGATCCATATCACATTCAGACTGCCTATCTGATGTGGAATCATGGATTATGGATTCTAGTCATTGTGGATACTGTGGCTGCGGAGGATTATTCCGTTGTGGAATTCCTCCTGCTGCTCCCTCAGTAGGTGGATTCGGACAATTTCTATACATATGTCCCTCTCTTCCACAGTTCCAACAAATCAGGGGACCACGTGGTGGCCCTCCCTGTCTGTGCTGCTGTTGTGGTTGCCATGGTCCTTGACGTTGTGGCTGTCCACCTTGTCTATTTTGCCATGGCTTTTGGGGGCGTTTGCACTGCTTCTGCTGTCTTAAGTTACCCTGTTGGTAACATATTTCATCATCTCCGTGTGCTACATACACTCCTTTGTTGCTGTTCCCTGTCTTTTTCTGCTTTAAGACTCCTTCTGCATGACAGCAGTGTGTATGTGTTTCTTCCAATGTGCCTGTAGGCAATCCAGTCCAATGTTTCTGTATCCAAGCTTTTATATCCTTATTGGAATGTTGGATCAGAGTGTTTTTCAATTGTTGTTCATACACTGGTGTTCCTGGCAATATGCCACTATGGACCCTAAATAGACTCTCAAATCTGCATCTAAACTCTGTCCATGGTTCTCCTTCTTTCTGTGTTGTCCTGGTAATTTCAGTGTAATTTATCTTTGGTCCTAACACACCTTTTGCACGTGTAATCATAGCTTCCACTCTTGTTTTCAAGACTGGATCATCATGTGGCAATGGTACGCCATCCTGGTCTGCAGGATTCCAGTCTCCGCGTATCTGACTCCATTTAGGGCCACATGCTTTCATCCACACCTGTTGGACTTCAGGTCCATTAAGGTGGTAAGAATTTCTAATGTTTTCTATATCCTGCATAAATCCCTCAATATCGACATGTGGCGATGGTATCATGTCGACTGCTGCTTTGATATCATCAGCATTCCATGTTCGATATACGAGCATGGTTGATCGATGTCCTGCTGTTCCTGCACGAGGATTTGGTACTTCTATCATAGGATAGGCATCTCCCTGGTCACTGTGTTCCACCATGGGAGGGGCTGTGGGCACTTTCGCTTGACTGCGTGTTTGTGGTTTTTTCTGGTTTTTCTGGTTTTTCTGGTTTTTCACTTTTTACCTTAGGTTTTACTGCCAAATCATACTGTGGTGGCGGTACATCGTCATCCTCTGGTAGAGGATATAAAGGTGTTGTTGTCACCGACGATCCAGCCGGCGGTGGTTGTTGAGGCTGTTCTGGTTCTCTGTGCTGAATTATCACATCTTCTTCTGCCTTACCTACAGCTTTCTTTTTCCTTGCTTTCTCTAATCGTCACTTCTCTGCTCCCTTCTGTCTGTTCTCTGCTTCCTCCTCCCAAAATGCCACTAAATCTGCCCCTACTTTCTGCATCTTTTTCTCATCACCTTTATGTTGCTGTTCTAACTCCTTCTTTAGCTTCTGTATACTGATCAGGTTTAGTCGTCCGTCAAAGTCATGTTTATTTATCCAGGTCTCCAATTTCTTTGTTGCTTTTGGATTTTTTGCTTCCATAAATTTCCAGTCGTCAGTTGATAAATTTTCCTTATTTTTAGACGTCTTACCCCCCATTTTTATTATCCCTTGTTATAATTTGGACTTCAGATGGGGGCACACCTAGGGTGTTCTAAATCTGAAGTTTTCACTTCTTCGGACGTGACAATTAATTTGCCGTCATGTGGTTGATTCCTTTCACCTCCCCGTAGGAAGCGGAATCACTTGCCTCTGCATCCGCACACGGTTGTCACTAACGTTGTCCAAAGTATTACACTTTCACACAGTTATTTACACTTACACAAAACACTATTTACACATAGAAACACTTTAATAATCGTACGCGTATTCTTATGCCAGGGGAGCTCGCCCTCCCGTGAAATTTAACTAATGTCCTGCATTAGGGGACTCCGCCGTCCCTGCCAAATTTAACTGCTTTTTTACAGTGCACGTATTTCTACCCGGGATTTCCTTTACGTATTAAAACAGAGGAGTCCGTACCCTCCTTCCGGAATTTAACTACGGGCGTCCCTCGCAACGGTAGAGGAGTCCGCCCTCCTCGCGGATTTTAACTGCTTTGCATTAACAGACGATTCCACGCCATCGCTTACGGAGTTTAACTGTTTTATGTGATCACTTTTATCCCCTACCGGTACGCGTATATAAACAGAGGAGTCCGCACCCTCCTTACAGAGTTTAACTGTGTTTCATTAACAGACGATTCTGTATCATCGCTTGCGGAATTTAACTGTTTATGTGATCTGATCACCACTCACTCAGTACTATTTACAAAGAAATTTTACTCACTGACTCGACTTCCTGTCTGTCTTCTTCGGGAAAATCTCGTCAACCAGACGATGCCAACGGTGGTCGACAATTGCAGACACGATCAATCGATCGGACCTTGGCCAAGGATTTACGTCTGGACTTGGCGACCTCCGCTGGACACCTCCGGTATTGTTGAGATCCCGGACGAGCCCCCAGTCAATGTTGGGTATTTTCTCCTCCAAACATTTTTAAAACCTTTAACAAGACAAACAGAGTCAAGAAACACCAGTGAGACAGAAAGTCAAATTTTACGCGCGGAGTGCAGTCAGGCTGTACACCAAGGCTACACTAAAGTCTGGCCTGCGCTCCGCTCTTTTTATTAGTGAATCCCTCATCACATAAACAAAAACTTGTCCTAAGGGTGGGGGAATGACGCAAGACAAGTTTCTTCCCGTAACATAAACACACACGTCAATAAGTGCAGCTGTAAGCAAAAACAGTTTCTTTCTTTTACTCTTATCGTCGAAGGTCAGCACATCTCGTTCGTCTGTTGCAGTTATCAGCTGTTCTGCATCTGCCTGGAACACTAAGCATCACATCACAATCAGTCAAAATTCAACCCTCAGTTCTTTTACTCCCAGTCGTTAGCGGCTACGAAAACAAGTTGTATAATAATAATAATAAGTACATCCAGCTCCTCATTCCCAGTTCAGATTGACCCCAGCATGCTAAAACAAGGTTGAATAACACGTACATTCTCGGGTTTAAGTGCAAACAGCACAACACCGTTCTCATCAGAAAGAAGACAAAGGTCCAAATGTTTAACAGTGATAACATATATATATATATATATATATATATATATATATATATATATATATATATATATATAAATCCTTAACATTATCTGCTTTAAGCTACGAGTTTGTGAGTTATACCACGGAGTCAGACACTTCTGATTTAAAGCTCTCTTTTTCAGAGGAGCTACAGCATCCAAAGTTGTCTTCAATGAGGATGTAAAACTATTGACGAGATACTCTATCTCCCTTACAGAGTTTAGGTAGCTACTCTGCACTGTGTTGGTATATGGCATTAGAGAACATAAAGAAGGAATCATATCCTTAAACCTAGTTACAGCGCTTTCTGAAGACTTCTAGTGTAATGAAACTTATTCCCCACTGCTGGGTAGTCCATCAGAGTAAATGTAAATGTTATTAAGAAATGATCAGACAGAAGGGAGTTTTCAGGGAATACTGTTAAGTCTTCTATTTCCATACCATAAGTCAGAACAAGATCTAAGATATGATTAAAGTGGTGGGTGGACTCATTTACTTTTTGAGCAAAGCCAATAGAGTCTAATAATAGATTAAATGCAGTGTTGAGGCTGTCTTGAGTGAGGCTGTCTTGAGTGAAGAGAGTAAATGGCTAAGTGTTTATTTAAAACTGTCAATTTAGTTTTAAAGCCACAGTGTAAGAACACAGTGTTCTTGTTTGATGGGCAGGGACTACAGATTTAGCCACTGCCAGGAATGTTATAGTTGTGCCAATGATTGGCAACCATTTGATACTTTATATGCATTTCAACATTATTTCCTGAAAACGGATGATTGTGACACTAGGATTTGAATCTGCAAAGGGCAGCTGAAACCATAAAAACCATCCAAAACTACAAACATACAAATGAAAATGATAGTAAAATGGTAGGAGACTCAGATCATTAGATAAGAATGAAATATACAGCAGCATATCATCAGTATATAGAATGAAAAATACCAGGAGACCCAGCTGAGAGTTGACATTTGCCAACCAGGCACAAGACTTTTTTGTACATAAGACTTTACACAAGAACGGCTCCTGCCACAATTACAGTGACTTCTCAAAAACAAAAATCTGTGGAGCCGCTGCTGCATGTTGAGAGTTTCAAGTAACAGTTGCTGTTGTTTTTTTTTTCTCCCATCTAATTTAAAATGCATATTTGCATTTGTCATAATATTGTGTGTGGCTCCACCACTTCAAAATTCTGTGGAACCGTCTCTGGATAGATCCTGTGCACTTATAATATCAATAATAAACCTTCTGCAAATGCCAGAGTGATTTCAGACCCTCAAACTGCAGCTTTCAAAGTGATAGTAAAAATTTGCAACGTGAGACATTTAAACGAGATAAGCTAGAGGAGCACTAAAAAAGCCCTGAGGCCATTTGAACCAAAACCAAAAGTCCAGCCCTTTGACTCTATTTATGGCTTCTGCAAACATATAATTAATAAAAAAAAATCTGAAAATAAATATAATCTGAGTGTGTTTAAAGTGCAACTGTGTCATCTGATCCACCATCAGACACCACAAACACAGTTACCGGCTTAATGTTTGGCATCTTTCCCTGTTCCACAGAAATGAAACTCATGGAGCACACACACATACAAACAGACAGATGACTGTGAGCATGAACCAACAGTCTTAAGCAGGAGACATGTGCATGCACACAAAGTGTACAAACAGCATGCACTGAAAACAAGATTGCATGACCGTTGGAAAATCCAAAGAGCAAAACTTTATTGCGCACAATTAGCTGCATCATTACGTCTGCCAAGGGTGTCATAAACTCATCCATGTTTATTTATTTGTCTGTCTGTTAGCAAGATTACGCCAAAACTGCTGCATGGATTTTGACAAAATTTGCACCACAGATAGATATTAATTAGACCATGGAAGACCATGGAAGACATTAAATTTTGGAGGTGATCCGGATCCAGATTCTGGATGAAGATTTCCCTTTATACATATATGCTTGGAAGGATTACGTCAAATTTACTTCACAGATTATCACCAAATTTTCACCACAGATAGATATTAGGACCTGGAAGACTCCGCTGCATTTTGGAAGTGATCCAGATCCAGATTGGTGGATGTCAGAAATCTCTGATTGCTCTTGTTGTTTTTGTAACTTATGCTATTTTCATTTTTTTTTTTTTTTTGTCATAAGCTTTTTAATGTTGGAGACAATCCACTGAAAAATGACACACACAACATGTCGATTCTTGGGATGCATGAGAACGGCAAATCTGCTGGTCATAAAAAGCAGGAATGACTTGGTTTTCAAACTGATTGAAGATCAGATTTGAATTTATGATGCAATTTATGATTTTTGTGTTCTGAAAAAACTGTGCCTCAACACAGCTTTATGAACTCCTAGAAATGGCAGAGGTCAAAGGTAAGCAAAGAAGTCATAGAATTCCAGTGAGGATCCATCTGTGAAGTCAGTTAGAGGATTAATGATGCAACAACAATCATATTTCATAGGTGACTTGTAACGTAATGCTGTGCTCACGGCATGCTAACAAACCAGTGGGAGTAAATTAAAAAGCACAATTTTAGTTTGTTCTGAGTCACAGTCATTTTTTGCACATCTCATCAGTTATCATCTTTGCTGTGTCTTTGTGGTCCTGCTGCGTTAAAGCATGTAAATGTCTAGAAAATTTGTCCATTTTCTAGACATTCTGATCTGCTTTTATTCACGCTGCCGGTCAGCATGTTCACTCATGTGCGCGTCTGTCTGTGTACAACATAACCCAGAAACAGGTGAGCAGATTTCCACCACATTTGGTAGAAACATTCTTTTGGGTGAGTGCCTCCAGATGACTAACTTTTGGAGCATGCCACTCAAAGATCAAGGATGTCAAAAAAATTAAAGTCTGAAAAATATTTTTTGCAGCATGTCTGTGCAGCTAAGAGAAGCACAGATGTGATTTAAAATTAATTTCTATTAAATAGTCTTTTCTCATCATGTGGTGGAAGTGATCTCATGATGATGTAAAAAAAATAAATAAATAAATTTACCTCCCTCACAAAAATTTTGATTCAAATCTTATTTAGATCAGCCACTCATCTGTCACGTCATGAAGGCATCATTAAAACATCATCAACTAGAGCAACGTTCTCGTAGAGCACAAACCTCCACCAAGCATAGTTTCCAATTCCACAAATTTTTACCTTTGAAACCATGTTCAAGGTCAAAGTCCTGTTAGAAATGTCTTTTCTTAAGCTAAAATATAATACAAAATATAGATCAAAAGGGCTTTCAATGTTAATATCAAACATCTACTAAATCCACAATACAGATTGGATGCGGATCAAACTTAGTCTATTCATTGAGAGTGCCAGTTTGCACCTGATTGTCACAAATGAGAGTGATTGAGGCACTTTTGATTGAGATATAATACAAAATGTACGTCAAATGGCCTTTTCAATATTAAATTCAAATGTCCACAAAATCCACAGTCCGGATCAGATCCGGATAAACTTTGTCAGGCGATAATGAGTGTCAGTCTGCACCTCACTTTTAAATAAGAGAGTGATTGGGGCACATTTATCAAAGATATAAAGTAAAATATAGATCAAATTGGGTTTGCAATGTTAAATTTAAATAGCCACAAAATTTGTAATCTGGATCAAATCCGGTGTCGCAGACCGAACGGTCCTCCCCCCCACCCCTAAAAATGAGTCCGCCCTGCCTCCACTGCTTCAGAGCTCAGCCGCTAGTCTAAGACGGAGTCTCTTCACCCAAAGCGATCAAATGGATTAATGGGATTATTAGCTATCAAATGACAAGGTAAAACCTCTTAAATCATTCTAAAGTCAGTTTTAAGTAGAAACGAGGCGAAACTCTGTGACATTTTGAAATGACCGAAGCGTAGTAAATGCATCAGCTAGCAGCTCGTGTAGCCATGACGCTCTGATCACTTCGTCCATCTTTTATGATGAAATAACAGTGAATTTATGTGGAAATGATTGTTGTACTAAAACTTCAGATATCTGTCGCTGAGATAGATGATGACTGGAGTGCAGTTTGAAGCAGAAACGAGGTGATAATCCGTGAACCGCGGCGAATGACGCATGTGCAGTGAAGGAAGGGCGGAACGATTTTTAGGGGGGACCGTTCAGTCTGCGAAGTCTTTGAGTCTGTGTGTGCCGAATAAATTAATTCATTCCATCCTACATAACACGCTCAAATATTAAAGAAATGTAATCTTTTTAGACAGTTATGAATTTTTGGAAATTCGTTCAGTGTTAAAGGTAGGGATTTTTCTTGACTTTGACCTATGACCTTGAAAATGTAATCACTTCTTGCCTATCAGGATATGAATCTTCAGTAAAAAAAAAAAAAAAAAATGCATAATGATATATAAAAATTGTGGGCTCCAGGCTATTCACAAAAAAACAAACAAACAAACAAGCAGGGGTGAACTTCGTTGGCGGAGATAAATATAAAGTATATAGTAAAAAAAAAAAAATACAGTTCCTTGATATTTTCTACAAAAAGGCCGGAGTAATAGTGTTTGATTTACTGACACTCCTTCTGGATCTTGAAATGATTATAATATTATTACAATGCAGCATTTGTGTGCGTGCACGGGTTTACAATGCCACTGACTGCAGAAGTGAATGTGCCTGCTGTTTGTGGAAAAGAGAAGACCAGCTTTCAACCCTGAGAGAACAGAACCAGTCATGCAGTCTGAGCTGTAGTCAGATTACTTCTGATGAAACAAAACTAAGAGGCACAGTGACGTGCACGTCGGTTTACTCAGACCTGGCACAAGCTGCGTGTTTCACACGCATGTGGGTGATTTAATTACATTATTATTATTTTTATTACATCTTGGAGCTTTCTAGGTTTGTTAGTGGCATCATCCAAAATGAAACTGTGGACCAAACGTAGAAACTTAACATTAAAAGAACCGAGGAGTTAAACAGCACTGTGAGTGCAGAGCTGCAACAAGGTCCAGCAATCCACCGACTCTCACAAAACAACAAGGACTTTAACAGTAAAGTCGATAATACACATAATACACATCTGCTCACAGAAATATGTAACCTGACTGCGTTTATAGATCTCAGCTCCAAAAAAGATCCTGGTTCAAGACAAACTGTGCTCCAGTCTCCCTGTACATCTGGAGTTGTGTCATGAAGGACATCTGGGGTAAAACCTGTGCCAAAATCATGCAGTTCAATGTCATGTCTGCTGTGGAAACCCTGAGCAACAACAAAACAGGGAAAAGCCTAAAGAAATTACTGTATCTTATCTCAGGGTGTTTTGTTATCTCCGCCAATGACGCTGGACGAGGTTATGTTTGAGTTTGTTTGTTTGTGAACAGCATGGGGCCCACAATTTTTCATATATCATTATGAATTTTTTTTTTTTTTTTACTGAAGATGCATATCCTGATAGGCAGAAGTGATTCAGTTTTCAAGGTCATAGGTCAAAGTCAGGAAAAATCTTGTAAAATTGGAAAAATCTGTATCTTTAACATTAAACGAATTTTCAAAAATTCACAACTGTCAAAAAAGATCACATTTCTTTCATATTTTACAGTGTTGTGAAGGATGGTATCCTTTGTCGATTGACAAAGTTTGATCCAGATCTGATCCAGATTATAGATTTTGTGGACATTTAAATTTAACATTGAAAACCCCTTTTAATGTAAATTTTACATTATATATTAATCAAACGTGCCCCAATCACTCTCATATTTGAAAGTGAGGTGCAGACTGGCACTCACTATCACTTCACAAAGTTTGATCCTGATCTGATCCGGATTGTGGAGTTTGTGTACATTTGAATTTAATACTGAAAAGCCCATTTAGTGCACATTTTGTATGATATCACAATCAAAAGTGCCTCAATCACTCTCATTTGTGGCAGTCAGGTGCAAACTGACACTCTCCATGAATAAACTAAGTTTGATCCACAACTGATCTGTACTGTGGATTTAACAGATATTTGATTTTAACATTGAAAAGCCCTATTGATCTATATTTTGTATTATATTTTAGCTTATGAAAATTCACTTCTAACAGGAGTTTGACCTTGGAAATGTTTTCCAAGGTAAAGGTTTTTGGAATTGGAAACTAGTGTTGGCACTCTATGAGCACGGTGCTTTATATTTATATAGTTTGGGAGGTCCTGCAACTTGTGTTTCTGAAAATACAGTGCTATTGTTCATCTCCATTACATGTTGTCACGTTGTGATAAATTGCACCACAACATGCACTGGTGCCACATCCAGTGGCAGATTTAAAAAAAAAAACACTGACTAAATGTTTGATAAAATATGGGAAAGGTCTTGCATTAACAAAGGCTGACTGATTGATGAACACAGCTGCAGTGTTTAAAATAAAAAATTATGTATTATGCCAGATTTTGTCTTAAAATGCGGGAAAAAGGTTACAGATTTTTTTTCCCCAGACTCCTCTACTAGGGGAGCCTTGGGGTGTGCCTTGACTGAATTCAATCCCACCCACTCCCCTTCCCCGTAACACTAGATCTACCACTGATCCACCACACTCTGGAACAGCCTAGGGTCCCAGATGGTAACCACTTCATCCCCACCATTACATCCCAGCAAGCTGTCAGATGGTGGTGCTAGATATCCAGATGATCTTTAATGAGCAGCTGTAACAATCTCTGATGGTCTTGATGCAATCACTAGGGGGCAGCATTAAAGTTGAACATTTCTTAGGCCAGCCCTGCCTCATGCCCTATATGTGCTGGGATAGACTCCATCCCCCCATGACAATTAATTGGAGTAAGCGGGTATAGAAAATTGATGGATGGATGGATGGATTTCTCAGGCCATAAACTTGCCCACATTGAAAATGGTTACAGTGTGATGACATCACCAACAGCATACCATATATTAATATACCAACATAGCAGTAACATTATCAACTGTCTCTTTGTCTTTCTTCTGGATGCACTGTATCTCTTATCTAGCATACCTGCTTTATGGCATCTTAAAAGTGTGTCTTTGTCCACACTGAGAAGCAACACCGATGTTTCTTCTGGTTTTACATTTTGACACTGCCCTTTTTCTGGCAGTAGCTTTCTCATTAACTGTTTTTCTTTTGCAACCAACAGTTGTTGCGGGTACTTGTGCAACCAGCTTGCTGGATTTCACTAACATGCAACCTTTTGTTTTTTGACAACTTTATTTAGCTGCTGTAGAAATGACAAAATGATCATGTAACTGCTGCACTGTAAACCAGACTGTGCAAATTAATTAAAAAGATTAAGTAGTCTAAACTCAAAGTTTTAACAAAAACATTCTAATGACTTAAATATTTCAAGTTTGTGTAAAATGGTCTTGCTTTTTGAGTAAATTAAATTCAGAATTTTTGATTGACGAAGTAATTGTATATTAAGGAAGCAAAATTTCAAAGCATAACTTAAAAGAATTAAGTACTTATATATGAAAATATCTGAGTTGACTTAATGAACAATTTAGTTAGTGCGCTTGGTTTTGGTGCAGAAAGTTCCTGGTTCAAACCCCACCTCCACCACATTTCTCCATGTATTTGTGGAGTTGCATCAGGAAGGGCATCCGGCGTAAAACTTGTGCCAAATCAATGTGCAGATCCACCTCAGATCTGCTGTGGTGACCCCGAGTGAAGAAAACAAGGGAACAGCCAAAGGGACTGACTTTTACTTAATGAACACTTTAATCTAATTGTAGTCATGAGGTACAAGTAGCACATAATCAAAACTTTTAAGTTCTGGGAACAATTGAGTTCCAAGTTTATGAACTCAAAAATTTTGTGGAAATTGATTGCCTCAATATTTTTGAGTTCTGCTAACTTGTTTGGGTTCACAGTGTGGAAAGATGGAGCAGAGGCATGTAGACTCTGGTCACGTGCAACAAGTGCATGAAATCCAACAGTGCACGTGAAGCAAGAAGATACTTTGACAGACAGTCCAACAGGCCAATGATTTGTCATGACCCCTGCAAGATGATTGGCTGAGCTTTACACAGCCCCGCCGCTTCCACAGGCGAGGTTTATTTTTCATTATGATGTTAAAGCTTTTAATTAACTGGTTGCTTTCAGGGTGTGAAGAGAATTTCAGGTAATATCGCCAACAAAAACGCCTCACAAATAATCTCCTACCTAAAAGACGAGAGGAAAAGGTGCAAACTGGTGCAAAATTCTAATTAAATCCTTGATCAAAACTTGGCTCTTCAGTAGAGTTTGACAAGTTCTTCTGGTGGTAAAAACAATTTTCATCACTTTCCTTAAAAAAGGTTCAACAATGAGAGAATTTAAGAAGCAGGTACATGAAGCGGCAGGATGAGTGAGTAAAGTAACCATGGATGTGACCAAATTAATAGTTTCAAAATGACAACAAATTTAATAAAAACTGATTTTGAAAGCCAAATCAGGTTGCACAATAAGAGGTTTTTGAAGTAAATCAACCAAAATGTGAAACATTTGTTCTGCAAAAAAAAAAAATCCTCTATTCTGAAACAGCTGACCAGCAGGTCGCCGCCTCCTTTGGACAAATGTACTGTAATAAATACATAAATAAATAAAAATTAAAAATTCAATGTACTCAGAATGTTCAGTAAGTTTGATCCTGACTTAGAACCAAAAACAAACAAGTGTGTTCACTTTAAAGCCTGCTGTTAATTCTTTTTGCTATGTGCATTTATTTTAATTGAATTTTGAACTGTTCATTCAGTCCATTCAAGGGTCACAGGGGGGCCGGAGCCTATTCCATCCGTCATAGGGCGTGAAGCAGGGTACACGCTGGACAGGACGGACACCAGTCTGACATAGGGTCACATACAGACAGACAAACACACATGCACACCTACAGTCAATTTAGAGTCACCAATTCACCTACCCTACATTTCTTTGGAAATGGGAGGAAGCCAAAGCACCCAGAGGGAACATGCAAACATGACCTTCTTGCTGTGAGGCAGCAGTGCTAACCAAACCACCAAATTTTGAATTAATCGCATGTAATTTTTGTTAAATGTTCAATTTATACTAGAAGTGTCCATTCATCCATTTTCTATACCTGCTTACTTCAATTAAGGGTCACGGGGAGGGGTGGCTGGAGCCTATCCTAGCAGGGCCTGATGTGCAGTGCACCCTGAACAGGACGCCAGTCTGTCGCAGGGCCACATGTAGACAAACAAACACACATTTACACCCGCATACACACCTACAGACAATTTTAAAAAATACAGTTCACCTAACCTGCATGTCTTTGAATGTGGGAGGAAGCCAGAACACCCGGACGGAACACATGCAAACACGGGGAGAACATGCAAACGCCACACAGGAACGCCACAGGTGGGAATCGATCCCATGACCTTCTTGCTGTGAGGCAGCAGTGTTAACCATTAAGACTAGTAGAAAGGTATTATATTTTATAAGGAAAGAAAGAAAAAAAAAGCAAGTTTTATTATTTGTATGTTAGTTGATGCGTTTGCATGCAGATTAATAAAACTACGAATTTTTTTTTTTAATTTTCAATGTAAATTTGCATGTGTATTTTGGCAAGGAAATTACTTAGCCCTCATTTGAAGGACTATTTAGCACAAATCGTCAGCTGTTTTTTTGTAAAACGCCTTTTGGGTTTGTTGGTTTTCTGAAATCGAGCTGGCTGATAAGAAGCGAAAGGAACGGAGTTTACTTTCGGTGGGCGGGCAGTAGGCGGGCAGTAGGCGGGCAGTGGGCGGGGCCACATACATAAAACTCGGTCACAGAGGTTGGTATCTGTGAATGACGCACAGCTTCGGAGTACGCGGATTACCGTCCAGGATTACACATATCTGCAGTTGTAAAGCAAAACGGTGAGAAAACTGAACGTCGCTTTATTCAAAGCGCATAACACGCGGATGGTTTCTGATGCTTTGTGTGTTTTTGTTTGGGGCATTAATGACGCTTTTTGTTAAGGATTTGGGAACGAAATGCACATTAAAAGCGGTTGTTAACGAAGATATTGTAACAAAAATAATGACGAGTCTACAGATTTTACTATCGTTTCGTTTTTTGACGGCTGCCTTCGTGTGCATATTTATTATGATGCGTTCAAGTGCAAATACGAAAACGAGTTTTTCACCGCTGATCTGAACACGAATTCAGGTCATAATGACAATTACGGCGTGTACTCACAGTTTTTAAAAATCATTTTTGAAATGTTAAAAGAAGGTATTTATCACTTTTAAACCTCCCCAACGTTGCTTAAAAAACAAATAAAAAAAAATTAACGGATCACTTTCAAAGAGAAAATGACAATGTGACAGTCTTCAAAATAAGTACCAACTAAGATCCAATATTTGTTTCTTTTTAAAAGACAATTTTGATTTATGAAATTACTAGTCACCAACTGTCCATTTTAACTTTACAAGGATAACCTATAAACTAAAAATATAACTCAATGCTAAAGTACACTTAGCATAAAGTAGAAAACAATGTGACCTTTTGACCTCTTAAAGCAAGTCAGGGTTAGCCACCTTTGATCTTGTTCAAAGTCTGTGTCCCAAGAATGTTCTCTGTGAATTTGAAGAGTGGCAGTAACAGGACTAGAGTTATGCTGTGCACGGACGGACGGATGCAAAGTCTTCGCAATTCCCGGTGGCAATATTTTTGCCTCGGGTAATAATTCCAACAAACACTTTGCCCAATTAAATTAATAAAGTATTTAAATATATTGCATCTATAGTTATTGTGACAGAAGCCTTCACAGCTGCCGACTTTTAGTTTGCGTTGAGCGCAGACAGGTAAAAGGTCAATTCTGTACCGGAAGAACCTGTTGTGGTTTCAGAGACAGACGGAGTCTGATGTCATTATTTTTACTCATATTGTCTGTGTTTTATTGAACTGATGAACACACGTGTTTGTGTGTGTAAAACATAAAGCTGATTAAACATTTGTGCATTAAGTGACAGTAACACAGGATTTAAAATGTTTTATTAATATTAACTGTTAAATAATAAAATTAATGAATATTGAGTTAATTTAAAAGACAGACTACGACTATAAACACATTTGCAGAACCTCAAAAATGGCACCGCCACTACTGCCAGTACTATTTGGGTGAAGTCCATTTGAGGCACAGGTGCCTCGGTAATGTGCAGAAATGAATAATTATTACGTTATTTTCCAGTGTATAAGTCGCACCTGTTAAAGAAAGACCTTTACTGGCATTTATTTTGTTTAGTGCTCTGATTCTTGTGGAAGTCCTATATAAATAGTTACTGCATTTTACAAACTCATGATTTTTCAGTGTATAAGTTGTAGGGCCCCCCAAACTATCAGAAACGGTGACTTACACTACAAAAAATACTGTATGTAATTTGCGTTACCTGAGAATCGAGACAGTGCAAATACATAAATTTTAACGTTCACGTGGTTATTAGCTAATTTCATAGCTAGCTACTGTTAACCACAGTTCTATAGAAAAAAAGTTTTTTTTTTTTTTTTTTTAAATAATAATACTAACAATGTGCGTGTCTCTTTCAGGATGTCAGTGTGGCGAATAGAGATGGGAGAGGGTTTGGAACCACTCTCCCCTGTAGGATGGTAGCCGACAGCTCTGTGGAAGGCCATGACAAGACGCAGTTGTCTTCCTCCTCCTCATCGTCATCACCACCATCATCACTGCTGCCCAGGCAGGATCCCACCCAAAGTCCACGGCGCACAGAGTCCCAGCTGCTTCAGGCTCGGAGCGGCACAAGCCACAACCCAAACTCTGTGTTGACCCCCTCAGTGTTCCTCACTCACTTTCCTCCCTTCCGCTGCCAGAAGGACTTCACGCTCATCACGGATACAGCTGCCAAGCTCGAGCGCAGCGGCTTCTACTGGGGCCCTCTAGGGGTGGAGGACGCTCACCGCATGCTGCGGGATGCTGCGCTGGGCAGTTATCTGATCCGCGACAGCCGGCAGAAAGACGTCTTCTTCACGCTGTCCTACCGGGCAGAGAGTGGACCGGTTAGTGTCCGCATTGAGTACAAAAGGCAAAAGTTCTCACTGGTGGGCAGCGAGCGCACCTTCTTGACACTCTTTGCCCTGCTGGAGCATTACAGCAACTCTCCAAAGAAAAGCCTGAGCATCCCGTACAGGAAATGGAAGCCAACGCTGCAGGAACTGTGCAGGAAGCGCATCGTGGAGCTGTGCAGAGGAAGGAACTGGATTTCAGAGCTGCCACTGAACCGCGTTGTTCAAGATTTCATGTTGGAGTTTCCGTACCGGTTATGAGTTTGCCTTATTTATTTTTGTCAGTGTTGTTATTGTTCATGCCGGGGAGGTGGGACTTACTGGGTAATGGTCACTTTGATTGGGTGGCACAGCCTGTTCATCACAGCTTGACAGCAAAGACTGCATGGCCATGGTTTCATCTAGCATGGCCTTGTTTTGAGCTGAAAAGTGGCAAAATCTTGAATCTATTCCAGATTTTCATGAGGGACATATCAAAGTATAATACCTCAACTGACTTAAACTCTTCTTGCACAAGCACAGGAAGACCTTTAGTCGCCCACAAGCCTGAAAGTGCTGCATTAACACAAAACTCCAGGGACTCTGGCTCTCTAACAGAGACACATCAAGTGCTGGGCTTAATCTGGACAGTTCCGCTGGAAACTGTTCTGTCTAGAAGTTCAGCCCAGAAGTCTACATGGTGGACTTTCTTTAGCAAACAGACAATTGGAGATATTGAAGCCTGGTGGAGCGTTTGGTTAAAAACATTACTCCTAAGAGTATGGTTTGTTTATGTAGCAGTAATAAGTACTCTAATGTAAATATCATAGGAATATTTGCCAGAACTGATGGGTCGGATGCCAATCAACAGTGTTCATACAGTAGACCAGTGGATCGGTTTTTGGCAACATAGATGGTGTCGTCTGGCATGTAGTTGTACTGTAAGACCTATTATTCAATGAAAATGACTATTTTATTTAATATATTTTTTAATAAATTGTTTTTGAAGGAAATTTGGGCTTCACATCATGATTATTATCAGTGTTAACAGCTTGATTGTAAATAAATATTTTCATCTATATGACATTTGAAAACCGTTTAGCTATTCTTTGATTACTCCTGCAGTGTCACAGCAGCAGTGATAATAGAAATGTGCAACAATAGGGCAAAGTAAAATGTACACAGAAGGCAAACACAAATACCAAGGCATGGTAAATGAAGAGGAGATGAGGTTGAATTACTTGGTCACGGAGATTGTCCATAACTTAAAAACCCTGTAGTATAGAGAGGAAAACCATGGCTTCTCCAGGACTCTGGTCTGCATGTTCACGGTTACTGTTCCACTATTTATTTATTCATGCCTTTGATGGAATGGTCAAAGCAGATGGCCACCCCAGTGGCTCTGGTCTGCTCAAGGTTTCTTCATGTTAAACGGGAGTTTGTCACGTACTCATAAGTTGCGTACGTTTTAGATCAGTTACCCAAAATCTTTATTTTTATTGGCCATAATTTAATCTGGATGTAAGGCCACAAGCCAAAAACAAGCATATTTACCATTACAGTGGTAACACTCTTGCCTCACAACGAGAATGTCTGTCTAAGGTTCAAAGATCACCAGTGTCTTGATCTTTTTACACATCTGTAGTTGCATTAGCTTAAGGATCCTGAGCAAAATGGGAGCAGTTGAAAAAGTTACAGCACAATTAAATGTACTATATTTTACAGAAAATTAACATTCTCAATCTTCAAAATAACAAACACTTTGTTTAGCGTAAAAGTAATTAACTTGCAGACAACTTGTCAAATGCCTTTGTTACCCAAAACAAAAAGGGAGGCGGCCATTACTGAACCATGAACCTCAAATTGGGCAGCCCTGATCTAGACTTTCTACCTCCAGCACTTGGACAGTTTGTTATATAAATTAAACTGAGGAAAAGTAACAGACACCTGGTTTAAACTTAATCGTTTATCAATTTTCATTTTTGGTTTTGACTGGAAATAAGTTTTTTTTTTTTTGTTTTTTTTTTTCACTTTTGATTTGAGTTTGGGTCATTTTCAAGGTTTGGATCAGTTTCATAAAAACTAAGCCACAGATTTAAATAACGTTCTTTTAAACCTTAATACATCAAACATTAACCCTTTTAACGCTGCTCCTTCTGTGGGGATAAAGTGTCTAATCTCAGACTGTGTGACAAAAACCACTGCACCACTTTTTTTTTTTTAAATCAGGTCTGCAGCTAATTTAAGACTGGAGATGCCCGCGCAGGCAGTGATTCATCCGCGGAGGTGAAGTGATGAGTGGGCGGAGCTCGATTGGTAGCAAATGGACTGTTATGGTTAGACGTGCACTCTTACCAGAAATGGTCAGAGGTGACATAATAGTGTGTGCACGCTGCCGTACCTTTAACCTAACAACGACCCACACAGTGCACACTCACGTTTCCTCAGGAGGAAGTGGGAAATTCTCATTGAGTCACAATTCTCACTGTCTTGTGGTGAGACAAGATCAAAGTCAGGGTCAAAGTTCACATTTTAATTTTTAGAGTTTTGAATAATCAACAGATTGTTAAATGAAAAAATTACATTAGGCACAAAGGCAACAAAAAATGTTTGGTTTTATTTGGGGGGGTGCCCTTTGGATTTTACCTTTAAGACACCATTTACCCATTAATTACTATTATTAAACTATCTTAGAACATGCTGAGTGCCCTGAGGCACTTAAAGAATCTTGCTCAAAGGCACCCTAGTGACTTTCCTGTCAGGTTGGGGGGATTGACCCTATGACCCTCTGGTAATAAATTATGTTTTATAATTAAAGAGGGCTCTGTGTAAGCCTGATCATGTCAGATCTCAGAAGCTAAGCAGTGTGGGACCTGGTTAGTACTTGGATGGAAGACCTCTTTGGAACACCAGGTAACACTGGAGTTGCGTCAGGAAGGGCATCTGGCATAAAACTTGTGCCAAATATCAATGCGGATCTGGTTGTATCCGCTGTGGCGACCCCGGACACAAAACGGGAGCAGCCGAATGGACAACAACATAGTTGTGAGTCTGGGGAGCTTTGCCCCCCACCCCTCCCCCAGAAGCAAAATGTTTTTAGCCATGTTAATGCTCCCCAGAAGCATTTACTGAAAAAAAGTCTGAAGGACCTAAATGACATGGTGAGATGTTGAATAACTTCACTTGTTCATGTCCATGACATATACATATTAATTAGTGCACAAAATGTTTTAGCATCACTTGCCCAAAATCCAAATGCATTCCTTAACCCCACCAAACTTCAATTTATTTATATACTGCAGCACCAAATCACAACATAAGTCGGACCAAGGTGACTAAAAACATGCCACACACAAAAAATACCCCACCTGGTTTCAAAGGGATCTCACTGTGCAGAAACATCTGACGTTAGCTTTAACCACTGGAATATGGCTGGAGTTTCATTTCAGACATCATCTTATCATTTGCAGTCCAAAATCCCCTCAGACACCGAGGTGATGAGTCAAAACCCGTTTTCAGGTCTCTTAAGACACCGTTTGTTTCCGAGTCTGTTGCTTTAATTGGAAAGGAGCTGCAGATGGCCACGCCCACTCAGCCTTCAGACAGTGTCTTTCGCTTCCATCAGGTTTGTGGGCGTGTCACACAGATGGCAGACCGGCTCAGTGGGTGGGGTCCAACAGTGTGAGCAGGAGCTCAGATACAAGACTGTCGTAAGGTACGTCACAAAGCGCAAAGCAAAACGTTTCAAGATGAAATGCTGCTTTTAATGGCGTAATTTTCACACAGACGGAAAACTGTGAGACGCTGTGGATGTTTAATGTGGAATCACAACCAGAATCAACGAGGGAAAACACAAATGAAAGAGATTTTGCAGAAAATAATTCCTTTAATGATTTTCAATTCAAGTCAAACACAAAATACCTGCCAGAATTTCCTGTTCCCTCACAGCAAGAAGGTTCTGGGATCGCTTCCCACCTGGCCCTCTTTGCATGGAGTTTGCATGTTTTCCCTGTTTGTACGCGGGTTCCCGCCAGGTCCTCCGGCTTGTGATTGTGTGATTGCGTCTAAATGTGGCCTTGTGATGGACTGGTGTCCTGTCTAGGATCAACCTGGCCTATTGCCCAGTGACTGCTGGGATAGGCTCCAGCCCCCCGTGACCCTTAATTGGAGTAAGTAGTTGAAGATGAGTGAGTGAGTGTACACTCACTGCCAATTACAGCAGTTTCATTGCAAGCCAAAAGTCCGACTCTATCTAGACCCAAATCAGTGTCCAAATTCTAAACGCAGGCCCTCGTAGACACTATGGACACGTTTTCAAACCATCACCTTCCAGGATGCACATCTACATAAGTGAGACTGGATCTCGACAAACACACAGAAAGGAACCAGGTGCTGGTGGAACTGAACCTGCATTGTGCGTGCGCACACACACACACACACACACACACACACACACACACACACACACACACACACACACACACACACACACACACACACACACACACACACACACACACAGTGTGATGACAAACCATTCCGAGATGATGGAATGTTTAAAACAAAACAAAAACCTTTCAGATCACTTCAGCTGGTAAAGTGAACGTTTTCTCACCTCACGCCAGCACTGAAACCAAACCTTCACCAACAGGTTTTGACATTTTGGGGGATTTTGTTTACACTCTGGGGTCCAGACAGACACCCATGGGAACGCCTATGCAGTCTGAAGATGAAATTATCTCAACTCGAAGAAAAGGCCTCTGAGCACAGGTGGGATATGAGTCAGAGATGTACTTTGTGATCTTCACAGTCGTTCAAGTTTTTAACTAGAAACTGCGATCAGATTTATGACTCGTGTGTGTGTAGAAACGTGACTAACATGCTATCCTCTCATTCAGAGAGAAACAGGTTATTCAAAAACTGACTATTTTGAGAAGTGAAAGCTGAAATGAGGTGACGTGTGTGTGTGTGTGTGTGTGTGTGTGTGTGTGTGTGTGTGTGTGTGTGTGTGTGTGTGTGTGTGTGTGTGTGTGTGTGTGTGTGTGTGTGTGTGTGTATCAGCTGATTTCTGTGGAATCGTCCACTTGGACTTTTATGTCCTTTAAAGTAAACTTCTGCCGAATTAAACCGAAAAGCCTCACTACGAAAAGAAAATATCAAAAAAGGTGGTCACAGAATAGATGTTACAAATAATCAGGTTCTCTGTACAGCAGGTAAAATAAGTATTGATCACGTCACCATTTTTCTCAAATACATTTCTGTAGGTGCTGTTGACATGCATAATAAAATGGAAAAATATTAAACATGCTTACTGAAATTTATTAATACTTCGTACAAATGCCTTTGTTGGTAATGTCAGCTTTAAGACACCTCCTGTACGGAGAAACTAGTCTCACGCATTACAAAGTCTGAAGGTTCTGTGGACCTCTTCTACAACCCCTGGCAAAAATATTGGAATCACCGGCCTCGGAGGAATTCATTCAGTTGTTTAATTTTGTAGAAAAAAGCAGATCACAGACATGACACAAAACTAAAGTCATTTCAAATGGCAACTTTCTGGCTTTATGAACATTATAAGAAATCAAGAAAAAAGATTGTGGCAGTCAGTAACAGTTACTTTTTTAGACCAAGCAGAGGAAAAAAATATGGACTCACTCAATTCTGAGGATAAATTATGGAATCACCCTGTAAATTTTCATCCCCAAAACTAACACCTGCATCAAATCACATCTGCTTGTTAGTCTGCATCTAAAAAGGAGTGATCACACCTTGGGAGCTGTTGCACCAAGTGGACTGACATGAATCATGGCTCCAACACGAGAGATGTCAATTGAAACAAAGGAGAGGATTATCAAACTCTTAAAGAGGGTAAATCATCACGCAATGTGCAAAAGATGTTGGTTGTTCACAGGTCAGCTGTGTCTACACTCTGGACCAAATACAAACAACATGGGAAGGTTGTTAAAGGCAAACATACTGGTAGACCAAGGAAGACATCAAAGCGTTCAAGACCGAAAACTTAAAGCAATATGTCTCAAAAATCGAAAAATGCACAACAAAACAAATGAGGAACGAATGGGAGGACACTGGAGTCAACGTCTGTGACCGAACTGTAAGAAACCACCTAAAGGAAATGGGATTTACATACAGAAAGCTAAACGAAAGCCATCATTAACACCTAAACAGAAAAAAACAAGGTTACAATGGGCTAAGAAAAGCAATCGTGGACTGTGGATGACTGGATGAAGTCATATCAGTGATGAATCTCGAATCTGCATTGGGCAAGGTGATGATGCTGGAACTTTTGTTTTGGTGCCGTTCCAATGAGATTTATAAGATGACTGCCTGAAGACAACATGTAAATTTCCACAGTCATTGATGATATGGGGCTGCATGTCAGGTAAGGCACTGGGGAGATGGGCTGTCATTACATCATCAATAAATGCACAAGTTTACGTTGATATTTTGGACACTTTTCTGATGTTTAAGGATGATGAAATCATTTTTCAAGAAGATAATGCATCTTGCCATAGAGCAAAACTGTTGAAAACAATTTCCTTCCAAAAAGACACCATAGGGTCAATTTCATGACATAGGGTTAATGTCAACGAGAAAGATGTGATTCTGATGCAGGTGTTAGTTTTTGGGGATGGAAATTTACAGGGGTGATTCCATAATTTATTCCTCAGAATTGAGTGAGTCCATATTTTTTTTCCTCTGCTTGGTCTAAAAAAGTAACCGTTACTGACTGCCACAATCTTTTTTTCTTGATTTCTTATAGTGTTTCTTAAAGCCAGAAGTTGCCATTTGAAATGACTTTAGTTTTGTGTCATGTCTGTGATCTGCTTTTTTTCTACAAAATTAAACAACAGAATGAACATCCTCCGAGGCCGGTGATTCCATAATTTTTGCCAGGGGTTGTATAAACTCTGACCTTTAGTCCTTTCCATAATTTTTCTATTGGCTTTAAGTCAGCTGATTGGCTGGGACATTCTAACAGCTTTATTTTCATTCTCTGAAACCAACTGAGATTTTCCGTGGCTGTGTGTTGGATCACTGTTTTGCTGAATGTCCACCCTCATTTTATCTTCATCAGCCTGGTAGATTTTTTATCAAGAATGTCTCTGTACATTTTCCATTCACCCTTCTTTCAGTTATATGAAACCTGCCAGTGCGATATGCTGAAAAACTGCCCCACACCATGATGTTCCCACCTCCAAACTTCACTGATGGTATGATGTTTTTGGGGTGATGTGCAGTGTCATTTACGGTGTGTGTATTATGGTATCCAAAGAGTTCAGTTTTGGTCTCATCTGACCAGACCATTTTCTCCTAGTATGTCATGGGTTTGTCTAAATGTTGTGCAGCAACATTTAAGGGTGATTCTTTAACTACGGGCACTATTGGCCTTGTAAATGTAATTTCCACCACACCATTGCCTTACAATATAAAGGGCCTTGGGGCAACTGTTTGTTGTGATTTGGCGCTATATTACATGTGCTCTGATGTCACTGTTTATCTCCATAGAAACTACCCAACAATCTTTCATACAAACTGTTTAAAGGGAACATTACAGTGTTGTGGTGGAAATTACGGCAATAGTGTGGGACAACTATATTTTGTTTAAAAAATCACAACAGTTTGTATGACATGACTACCCCAATTATGTTATGATTATTTTACCGATATTTTATTCAGAGATATTTTAAAACATTAGAAAAAATGTTTCTTTACCATTCATTTTTATCATTGAAGATCAAAAGTCTGGGTGGGGACAAGCACAAACGGCAATATTTGCATATATGATGCTGAAAAAGGTGAAAAAGTCATCATAGACTACTAGAACAAATTTCTTAACACACTTTCATTGTAAAGAGAACTATAAAAGTGTGAAATTTCCCCTTTTTCTGTTTTTCATACATATGATCAAAGGACATAATAAGTGCCCGTAGTAATAATAATCACCCTTAACGAGCTTGAACATGCTTTTTCTTCAGTGGAGTCTTGTGTGGTGAGCGTGCATACAGGCCATGGCGGGTTGAGTGCATTACTTATTGTTTTCTTTGAAGCAATTGTTCAGTTGCTCACCACTTGTCCACTTAGGGGAGCAATCCTGAACATTTGTTTAGACAACTCTTCTGATAATTTTCAGTCCTCTGTCAGAAGTCTTGTGAGGAGCACCTGGTTGTGGCTGGTTTATGGTGAACTGATGTTCATTCAACTTCCAGACTATGGCCCCACAGTGTTCACTGTAACCTTCAAAAGTTTAGAAATCCTTCCGTAACCAATGCCGTCAGTATCTTTTCAACAATAGGGTTGTGAAGATCTTGAGAGAGCTCTTATGAGATGTTTTTTGTGTGACCTCGTCAGTGTTGTATAGTAACGAAGTAAAAATACTTCACTACTGTACTTAAGTACGTTTTGGGAGACTTTGTACTTTACTTGATTTTTTTTAAAATTCAGCTTACTTTCACTTTTACTTCACTACATTTCCAACCTTAATTGCATACTTCTACTCTGATACATTTTCTATGCGCCATGCCGTTACTCGTTACATAAAAAACAACAAAAAAAAACACACACACACGAAAAAAGTCGTGTTTTCACCCAGAGACCTCACTGATTACTAGTGACTGCAACGAAGTCAGGCCGATTTGTCATGAGGCATGTCCAGTAGGCTTTTTTGCAGTTGCACACTTGTCAGGAAAACGATAATTTCTCTACATTGATTACAGACCTGCAGCGGGTCTACATCTATAGCAGCATAACTAAGGGATGGTTCAGGGTCACCTGATCCAGCCCTAACTATAAGCTTTAGCAAAAAGGAAAGTTTTAAGCCTAATCTTAAAAGTAGAGAGGGTGTCTGTCTCCCTGATCTGAATTGGGAGCTGGTTCCACAGGAGAGGAGCCTGAAAGCTGAAGGCTCTGCCTCCCATTCTACTCTTACAAACCCTAGGAACTACAAGTAAGCCTGCAGTCTGAGAGTGAAGCGCTCTATTGGGGTGATATGGTACTACGAGGTCCCTAAGATAAGATGGGACCTGATTATTCAAAACCTTATAAGTAAGAAGAAGAATTTTAAATTCTATTCTAGAATTAACAGGAAGCCAATGAAGAGAGGCCAATATGGGTGAGATATGCTCTCTCCTTCTAGTCCCCGTCAGTACTCTAGCTGCAGCATTTTGAATTAACTGAAGGCTTTTAGGGAACTTTTAGGACAACCTGATAATAATGAATTACAATAGTCCAGCCTAGAGGAAATAAATGCATGAATTAGTTTTTCAGCATCACTCTGAGACAAGACCTTTCTGATTTTAGAGATATTGCGTAAATGCAAAAAAGCAGTCCTACATATTTGTTTAATATGCGCTTTGAATGACATATCCTGATCAAAAATGACTCCAAGATTTCTCACAGTATTACTAGAGGTCAGGGTAATGCCATCCAGAGTAAGGATCTGGTTAGACACCATGTTTCTAAGATTTGTGGGGCCAAGTACAATAACTGAGTTTAAAAGCAGGAAATTAGAGATCATCCATGTCTTTATGTCTGTAAGACAATCCTGCAGTTTAGCTAATTGGTGTGTGTCCTCTGGCTTCATGGATAGATAAAGCTGGGTATCATCTGCGTAACAATGAAAATTTAAGCAAAACCGTCTAATAATACTGCCTAAGGGAAGCATGTATAAAGTGAATAAAATTGGTCCTAGCACAGAACCTTGTGGAACTCCATAATTAACTTTAGTCTGTGAAGAAGATTCCCCATTTACATGAACAAATTGTAATCTATTAGACAAATATGATTCAAACCACCGCAGCGCAGTGCCTTTAATACCTATGGCATGCTCTAATCTCTGTAATAAAATTTTATGGTCAACAGTATCAAAAGCAGCACTGAGGTCTAACAGAACAAGCACAGAGATGAGTCCACTGTCCGAGGCCATAAGAAGATCATTTGTAACCTTCACTAATGCTGTTTCTGTACTATGATGAATTCTAAACCTGACTGAAACTCTTCAAATAGACCATTCCTCTGCAGATGATCAGTTAGCTGTTTTACAACTACCCTTTCAAGAATTTTTGAGAGAAAAGGAAGGTTGGAGATTGGCCTATAATTAGCTAAGATAGCTGGGTCAAGTGATGGCTTTTTAAGTAATGGGTTTAATTACTTGCCACCTTAAAAGCCTGTGGTACATAGCCAACTAACAAAGATAGATTGATCATATTTAAGATTGAAGCATTAAATAATGGTAGGGCTTCCTTGAGCAGCCTGGTAGGCATGGGGTCTAATAAACATGTTGATGGTTTGGATGAAGTAACTAATGAAAATAACTCAGACAGAACAATCGGAGAGAAAGAGTCTAACCAAATACCGGCATCACTGAAAGCAGCCAAAGATAACGATACGTCTTTGGGATGGTTATGAGTAATTTTTTCTCTAATAGTTAAAATTTTGTTAGCAAAGAAAGTCATGAAGTCATTAGTAGTTAAAGTTAATGGAATACTCAGCTCAATAGAGCTCTGACTCTTTGTCAGCCTGGCTACAGTGCTGAAAAGAAACCTGGGGTTGTTCTTATTTTCTTCAATTAGTGATGAGTAGAAAGATGTCCTAGCTTTACGGAGGGCTTTTTTATAGAGCAACAGACTCTTTTTCCAGGCTAAGTGAAGATCTTCTAAATTAGTGAGACACCATTTCCTCTCCAACTTACGGGTTATCTGCTTTAAGCTACGAGTTTGCGAGACATCAAAACCTCAAAATTATCGTATTTTGGGAGAACAAACAAAACGCATACAACGTAGCTATTTTAGAGGGTTTTTTTTTAATTTACAAAGAATTTTATGTCACATTTTTAAACAGTAATTATAGTAATGGGGAAACTATGGCACAAAAAGAACGCAAATGCACTACCAGACTGTGAAGTAACACAAACATGTTAATTACCAGACTAGAAAGAGTCGAATTCAACTTCGAGGTCGCTGTCGTCATCCGATGCCATGGCCACTTGTGCAGATTTTGTTGAACACAGAAAAAATGTTGACACCTCCATAAGGAACTTGAACTTTTTTTTTATTTTTCTTGTATATCTCTTTGCTCTTGTATTTTGTTCGTTTGTTATTGCATTTGTTGAAATACAGTTTTGAAAAAAAAAAAAAAAAGATGTTGTTGGTTGGGGAATCTTCCTGTCCTGTCCTGCAGAGATTGGATGGGAACTCATTCAAATGACTGTCCTGGCAGCCCAAAGCCAGCAGCAGCCCTGTGTGTGGTGTGTCTTTGATGCCGCCTGAGTGCAACGCCTGCAAAATGATTCTTGGGTGTCAGAGAGAGATGCGTGTTTGGGCAACCAACAGAAATTATCGTACATATTTGGGTTTTTTCCCATTATTGATCGTACATCGTACAGAGGGCAAAACTATCGTACAAATACGATAATTATCGTACATCTGGCAACACTGCACCGGAGCCACCCATCCTCTGCGCTCTGGGACCTCCCACTTTACAAATTAAGCACTGCCTGCCACGAGATGCGCTTTGTTTACGTCCATGTGAGAAGAACGTGAGCCAATGAAATTGCAACATGGGTAACCCTGTCACTCTGGCACGTCGAAAACACAAAACGTGACGACTAAAATTATAGTATCGAGTTCGAAAAAAAATAGTGAATGATTTTGTTATATAAACAAAAATGCTAAATATTGGTAGGGACTATTTTGCCATCCCAAAATATTGGTTGTGACTTGTCCCTATGGTCCATATGCAAACCTACGCCCCTGTCTGTGAGTAATATTTAATATTTTTATGTTAAACCGACCTGTTATGGTCTTCTGAAACAGTTGGTAGATAGATGTATTTTATAACTTAAAAACGGGACCGGTGCTAATGCGTTAGCATGTCTCTGACATTTTCAATGTTAAGTTAGCATTAAGCTGTTCGCATCAGCACGTTTGTGTTGATTTGTTTTCTGTATAATTAATGGCACAGCATTCGTTGTTGTAAAAGAGTCAAATTGTAATTTTTAAATTTATTTTTATTCATATATTAATAATAGCAACAACAATAATAGTCTACATAATAGACAATAATAGTCAATAATAATAGACTAATAATGTTACAATACAATTTTAGAGAATGAGACAAAAAGAACATAATGAAACAAAACAACAGAAAAGATAAAACCATGTAACAATGAAAATAAATAAATACATATAGAAATAAATAACTGTTTCCTGTGAACACCTAGTGAGTAGTCTACTCTCGTTTAGGTTTTGAAACCTTGTTCCTGAAGTGTTTTTTTGTGATGTGCACAATTTTCAGTATTTGGACTAATACTACCAGTCATTTACAAGCCTAGATAAGCTTTGTAATATATATATATATATATATATATATATATATATATATATATATAAATCAGTCGTTTTTGATTATTAACATTTACTTGTACTTTTACTTTCAATACTTGAGTACATTTAGTTGTACATTACTTGGCATACTTAAGTACAATAAATACTAGATACTTTAAGACTTTTACTTGAGTAGCATTTCAATCGGTGACTTTAACTTCTACCAAAGTCATTTTTTTAATGGGTATCTGTACTTTTACTTAAGTGTGATTTTCCGGTACTTTATACAACACTGGACCACGTGGTAGTGAGACACCTTTTTATAGGCCATCAGTTGAGACTGAACTAGATGGTATTAATTTGCACTGACAAGAGGCAGAATTGTTTTCTAATTACGTACTGAGAGATTTCAGCTGGTGTCTTGGGTTTCCATGTCTTTTTGCACCTCACGTTCTTCAGGTGTTCAGTACTTTTTCACTATCATTTAACATTATTAGACATAACTTAATTTATGAACATCTATGGTTGATTTCTTTGTATGTGTAGATTATGTTGGTTGTTTCTGACATCTGGTGAAAATTTCATGTCAATAGAACTTTTAGAAATATATTTACTGAGGAAAATGATGATGTGCTTATTTTACCTGCTGTATAGTGGAGTATGTTCTCTGAGAGGTTGGCATGAATCTTCTAACCAATATGCCCAAACCACCTCAACTGGCTCCTGTTGATGCGAAGAAGCAGCATCTCTACTCCAAACATGTCCAGGATATTTGAGCTCCTTACCCTGCGTGTCCCTGACTGTAAATCCAGATATCCAATGGAAGAACCTCATTTATGCTGATGAAATCCACGACCTTATTCATTCAGTCACTGCCCAAAGCTCATGATCTTGGGTGAGGATAGGAATGTAAATCAACTGGGAAATCAAGAGATCGCCTTCTGGCTCAGTTCGTTCTTCACCATGATGGTCCAGTACAGCATCCACATGACCTTAATACACGGCCTCAATCAGTCTGTCAATCCCATGCTCCATCTTAACCCCAATTATCAACAAGAATCAGAGATAGTTGAAGCCCTCAACTTGGGACAATAACTCTCACTTGACCAAGGGTGGAAATTCCACAATTTTCTGACAATACATAAAGTTTTAAAAGTCCAAGAACTGTCAAAAAATATGGCTCCTTGAATTTTTATCTAAATGAGTTTCAGTTTCCTTTTAGGTGGCATGTAGTATGTTAAAATCTGGTCTTTAATGGTGAAACTATGAAGCGCTGTTGGTCCAGTGGTCTCGATCATGTCCAGACCAATGGTTGGGTGGTCCGGACATCAAAAAGCAGACCAAAAGATGCGGTTCCAAGGCTAAAGTGCCTGACATTAAAAGAGAGGACCAGTCTGAAAAACAAGTTCAACGAGAAAGGTTTGAATGAAGTTATTTTAGGTCAAGTGGTTAAATGCGCTTTGTTCCAGTGCAGAAGGTTCCAGGTTCAAACCTAACCCCTGCTTGTTGTCCATGTAATGTGGAGTTTTGCCAGGAAGGGCATCTGGCGTAAAACTTGCGTCAAACCAACATGCAGATCCACCTGAGATCCGCTGCAGTGACCGCAAAACTAGGGAGCAGCCAAAGGGACTAACTTTTTATTTGGGGAATGCAGACAAATTGTTAGTGAAAAAAAAAAAGCAAATTTGTTTTAAGAATGCCCAAAGAAGTGTTTTGAAGAACAGAGAAACCACCTGGCGACAAGGAGAGCCATGTTAAGAATCAAACCAGTGAAGAAGGTGCATGAAGGTGTGACTACTGACCGCAAACTGTGATTTTGTTGAATTTTCTTTTAGTCTAGTGCTACATGGTGGTTTTCCATCACCTTCATGATCTTGTCTTTTTATTCTTTTTTATTATTGTGTTCTTGTTGTAGAATAGCGGTTAAAATTTATGTCACTGTGCCATCAACTCCCACTCTTCTGCTGAAATCCATAAAAACTGTTAACATTTTTAAAACCTTGCAATGTTTTTCGATTTTTCTTGCAAGTGCAAGAAAAATCTGTAAAAACACTACACGGGTCTGCAAAGACAATCAAGGAATCACAGCAGGTGAGCAACAGGTATTGTAAAGATCAAATAAGATGCAAGGAAGGATGAAGAAAGCAAATACCACCTCTGACCTACAGTGGTCCTTAAATTTACATTCACTTCTATTTCATTGCAGACAGCAAGTGTGAACCCATGATATTTTGATACCCAAGATATTTGGTGTGGTCAGCTTCATTTCAAAAATACATCCATTCAAGGAGGGGATGGTCAAAGCAATGGGTTTGTGACCGGAGGATCCTTGGTTCAAAACCCTGTCAGACTGTAAAATCACAACGGTCCCTTGCGCAAGGTTCTCAAACCTCAAGTTGCTCTTTGGGCGCAGTTGAGCACCTTGCATGGCGGCACCCTGACATCGGTGTGTGATTGTAAGGCATCACTAAAGTCCTTTGGCTATGAAGCTGCTGTTTGTCATTGCTGCATTTAAGGCCTGCAACAAGTTCCAAAAAAAGTTGAGATGGGTGCAATTTATTTTAAATATAAGCAACAAATCATCACTTTTATAGCCATTTTCTCGCGATAAGTCGGTGGATGGATACATGAACATTTCCAAGTCACTGAATATGCCTTGGATTTCATTTCCATCGATCTTTAAGAAACACAGTCAGTATGATACTGTATGGTAAATCAAGTAGTCAGATTTAACATACAGAAAACTGACCATGCTGAAAAGAGACGCATAAGGGAAGCCATCCAGACAGCTCTGAAAGAATTATAGGTTCCTGTGGATGTTGAGTGGAGAAACTGGGAATGGTGCAACATTTGCCTGTTACATCCTGATTTACAGCTTCACATTGGGGTGAGGTAGAGGAGGATTGTAAAACAGGAAAACAGACTAAATCTAGGCTCAAGGTTTCCCATGTGCTGTTTGGCAAACTGCAGCTGAAATTTTACATTCTTTTAAAGAAAATGATCCTCTATACCACTTCATCATGAATCTGCATCACTGGTGATGCAACAGACAAGAGTTTCTCTATGCAGTCTTCACAACCATATTCCACAGAAGACTATAAATCCATCAGATCTGTCACGGGTGTCTTGTTGGCTTCCCTCACTAGCCCCTTTGAGCATGGACACTCAATTTTAGAAAACTGCTTACTTCACTCAGATTTACAGTACCATTTGTATTTTTTCATAATTGATGTAAATGAAGTCTAAGACATATTCAGTGACTTGGGAATGTTCATGTATACATCTCCTGACTTGTCTCAAGAAAACTGGCTGTAAAAGTGATGATTTAATCTTTATATTTAGAACAAATTGCACCCATCCCAAGGTTTTTTGAAGTGTGTTACAGGCCTTAAATGCAGGAATATATTTCACTGCATGGGTTCATGCAGTGAAACAGAATCACTGCTTATTTTTTATTTGCATGATCCATATTGTCCCAACTTTTACTGATTTGGGGCTGTACCCTTAAAAACGCAAAGTGACAGCCATCAATGTTTCATTTGTGAAGTTCTGAAGTTGTCAGATGTGTGTCTGATCTTTACAGGCAGTAAGTTGCTGTAACTGCGGTTTGGTGCAGAGAAAACACAGAGCGTAGTATCAGTATCAGTACCAGGAAGCCTTCACGTTTACGTGCACACACACACACACACACGCAGAGTTCCCTGAAGAGAGGAACCGCAAAAAAGCAACAAGTCCAATCCATAAAATTACTCCTGCAGCTGACACTTCAACACAAAGCTACAACATCAACATACACAACATATCCAGCGAGATGGAAATGTTGATGACTGAAAAGAGACTATTTGGACGTCATACTAACGGGTGTCCATGTACATGCATTCCTTTACTTTAGCATTGATGTTTTTATTGACTTCTTGAAGACAACTAATTCTCAGGATGTCTCTTTTCAAGAGAATGAAAAAGATGCAAGTGTTTTGGGTCCTGGTGGTTCCTTACAGTAGAACTGCGAGATTTGGATACTAACCAGTGACCTAAAAGGAAGACTGGATGTTTATGGTACTAGGTCTCTGTGGAGGATCCTTGGGTACTGCTGCAATGACTTAGGAGTTTGTGTGTGCATGATCCAGCCTGCGGGTGCCTCAGTGTTGAGGACTCAAGAGGCTGGCAAAGTCCTAGAACACGTCCACGTTCCACCTGACTGTGGCAGATGGGACTGCTACTTTAGACAAGTGGGGGTAGATCGGTTGTGGTTCCCATCCAGGACCCAAAGTGGTTCCATAGTGTGGGGGATGTGGCAAAGCGTGACATGCTCCCAGATATAACTTAAATTTTGTTTAATTAATGTTGTGTGGTAGAGGTTTGTTTTCACTGTGAGTTCAAAGGGAATAACTTTAGAAATTGTGAATACAGAGCAACCTGAAAGCTTTTTATTACACAAGGCCAAAATATGGCCATCGGGTATTGCAAAGACTTTGCATCTGTCCATCTGTGCTCAGCATAATTCCAGTCCAGTTACTGCCAGGATCTTCAAATTCACAGGGAACATTCCTGGGACACAGAACTTGAGCAAGTTCAAAGATGGAAAACCTTGACCTTTTTTAAGAGGTATTTGAAGAGCTTAAAAAATCACTTTAATCTTTTCAAAGATACTTTTGAGAATTGTATCATATTTTAGCAGATTTTAAAAACACAGCTTGAACATTTTTGTCAGACAGTACAGCAAAGCTGATTACATAACAAATCAGCAGAAAGACTTGCCAGAGGGGACAATGACCCTCAAATGGAACTTTGGAACCAAGAAGTCAAAACAAGTTTAAGGCAACAGAAACATACAGTAGGGGTTCAAATAATAATAATATTAATAATAAAGATTGTAAACCAGCACAGTAATCTGCAGGTTTTTCTTGTTGGCATGATAGTCGTGGATCGATCAAATATTTTTGAGTTGTGTTTGTTGGCAGGATTTATGTAAATCTGCACCGTAAAACTTTTTTAAATGTCCCCTCTTTGTGTTTCAGTGCAGTTAGCCGAATTCTGTCAGGACTCAGAAGCTGACCGGAGCAGGTCCTGAACAGTACTTCAATCAATCAATCAACTTTTTTTTTATATAGCGCCAAATCACAACAAACAGTTGCCCCAAGGCGCTCCACATTGTAAGGCAAGGCCATACAACAATTATGAAAAACCCCAACGGTCAAAACGACCCCCTATGAGCAAGCACTTGGCTACAGTGGGAAGGAAAACCTCCCTTTTAACAGGAAGAAACCTCCAGCAGAACCAGGCTCAGGGAGGGGCAGTCTTCTGCTGAGACTGGTTGGGGCTGAGGGAGAGAACCAGGAAAAAGACATGCTGTGGAGGGGGGCAGAGATCGATCACTAATGATTAAATGCAGAGTGATGCATACGGAGCAAAAAGAGAAAGAAACAGTGCATCATGGGAACCCCCCCACAGTCTACGTCTAAAGCAGCATAACCAAGGGATGGTCCAGGGTCACCTGATCCAGCCCTAACTATAAGCCTTAGCGAAAAGGAAAGTTTTAAGCCTAATCTTAAAAGTAGAGAGGGTATCTGTCTCCCAAATCTGAATTGGGAGCTGGTTCCACAGGAGAGGAGCCTGAAAGCTGAAGGCTCTGCCTCCCATTCTACTCTTACAAACCCTAGGAACTACAAGTAAGCCTGCAGTCTGAGAGCGAAGCGCTCTAATGGGGTAATATGGTACTACGAGGTCCTTAAGATAAGATGGGACCTGATTATTCAAAACCTTATAAGTAAGAAGAAGAATTTTAAATTCTATTCTAGAACCAACAGGAAGCCAATGAAGAGAGGCCAACACGGGTGAGATATGCTCTCTCCTGCTAGTCCCCGTCAGTACTCTAGCTGCAGCATTCTGAACCAACTGAAGGCTTTTTAGGGAACTTTTAGGACAACCTGATAATAATGAATTACAATAGTCCAGCCTAGAGGAAATAAATGCATGAATTAGTTTTTCAGCATCACTCTGAGACAAGACCTTTCTGATTTTAGAGATATTGCATAAATGCAAAAAGGCAGTCCTACATATTTGTTTAATATGCGCTTTGAATGACATATCCTGATCAAAAATGACTCCAAGATTTCTCACAGTATTACTAGAGGTCAGGGAAATGCCATCCAGAGTAAAGATCTGGTTAGACACCATGCTTCTAAGATTTGTGGGGCCAAGTACAATAACTTCAGTTTTATCTGAGTTTAAAAGCAGGAAATTAGAGGTTATCCATGTCTTTATGTCTGCAAGACAATCCTGCAGTCCAGCCAATTGGTGTGTATCCTCTGGCTTCATGGATAGATAAAGCTGGGTATCATCTGCGTAACAATGAAAATTTAAGCAATACCGTCTAATAATACTGCCTAAGGGAAGCATGTATAAAGTGAATAAAATTGGTCCTAGCACAGAACCTTGTGGAACTCCATAATTAACTTTAGTCTGTGAAGAAGATTCCCCATTAACATGAACAAACTGTAATCTATTAGACAAATATGATTCAAACCACCGCAGCGCAGTGCCTTTAATACCTATGACATGCTCTAATCTCTGTAATAAAATTTTATGGTCAACAGTATCAAAAGCAGCACTGAGGTCCAACAGAACAAGCACAGAGATAAGTCCACTGTCCGAAGCCATAAGAAGATCATTTGTAACCTTCACTAATGCTGTTTCTGTACTATGATGAATTCTAAAACCTGACTGAAACTCTTCAAATAGACCATACCTCTGCAGGTGATCAGTTAGCTGTTTTACAACTACCCTCTCAAGAATCTTTGAGAGAAAAGGAAGGTTGGAGATTGGCCTATAATTAGCTAAGATAACTCGGCTGGGAGACCTCTTAGGAAGACCAGGGGCCTCGTGTACAAAGTGTGTGTACGCACAAAAAAGTGGCGTACATTCATCTCCATGCCAATGGAGGTATCTTGTGACTTGAGCGTGATAATGTGCGGTGTGTCACACAAAAATCCTGACTGCCGTATGCACATTTCTAAAGCTATTGTTCCACTGGCGACATGTAGAGGTGATGCTGGGACACTGAGTGAGCACGCTCAAAGTGATGCGTAAAATGGCATTAACAGTGGCTGCGTTAGCATTGTTAGATAACTTGCAAATGGTGCAATCTGACATGAGCATGTATTCAGGGTGCTGAATACATGCCAGCGGGAGCTGACCGATCAGTCAGGAATGTGTCAGTCAACCTTGAGCCGAGCCAGGCCAGCTGTGTGGAACACAATCATCCAAATGCAGCTCCAGGGCCTATTTTTTCAGTACGTCATATTCCAACATTAAAGTACAATTTGCAGCGAGAGCCGGTTTCCCTAATGTAATCACAGCTATTGACTGCACACATATTACTATATAGGCACCATCACATGATGAATTTATTTTTGTTAACGGGAAGTAATTTCATTCCATCAATGTTCACATCATATGTAATGAGCAAATGCGCATCAGTGTGCAATGAGTGGCTGCTTGCTGTGTAAATACTGTATTCGTGTAATTTTTCCAAACAAAATCCAGCACGGGCACATTTTGGAATGTGTACATTCAAACATGTTGTTTGTTATTATCAATGTGTTTTCTTTTTCTTGATGGTGAGACTGGAGCAGCAGAGCTTCTTAACTGATTGTCTCCCTGTGTTCAGTATTTGTCAATAAACACGTGTGTAAAGCTGTGAATGTCACACACTGTCAGCCGCAGCACACCTCATGCTTTTAACTTCAGTATGTGCACTGCTCTGAGCTGACAGTGTTTACGGCCTCACACACACACACACTTTTTCAGTTTCATGATTGTTCCATTTAACAGGGTACCAAATAGACTATCCCTGTGTATCTCCATGTAATTTACAGTCATCTGTAACTCACACTCTGGGGCCTTTCGCCACGTAACACTGGAGTTGTGTCAAGAAGGGCATCTTAAAGTCACTGCACACTATAATTTTGAGATGATTATCATGCTGCAACTTGGACTCCTTCTCTTTGTTTTTGATTGCATGTTTTAAAGTTCTTTGTCGTATTTTTTCAACTGATTCTTGTTATTGCTAATATGGCCAAAGCTGTTGGTTACCCCTTGAGTCTTAGTGCAGCAGGTAACTGAAATAATGATTCAAATGGTGATATAAGCACCAACCTCAGCACAAATACTCCTTAGACATTACTGTTTTGAAAAAGCAGACGTGCCACTTGCATTTTCAATCAGCAGCCACGTAGGGGTCAATGAAAGATTACACAGGTTCAAAATGTAAAAATGTTCCAATCATATTGAAAACTATACCACATTATTTGTCTGATCATAAAGATTCCAAAAGTTATAGTTTGGACTAACTGTGATTGAATCCTATGGAGTTATGGGGCAAAAACAGCAAACATGGTGAAAAGGTCAATTTTAGTTTGTACAGGGGTCAAAAGTTAAAGTTGCTCCAATTTTGGTAAAAAGTGGTGCAAATGAGGGGTTAATAGGATTAATAAATGGAATAGTTTTGACTGTGCTGAATATCTGCTGTGCAAAGTAAAGGTCAAACAATGGCAATGTCCAGTTACATATGACATGTTGGAGCAACTTAAACTTTTGACCTCTGCACAATCCTTGACCAATACGTCTGTGATGCGTTTGGATGTGTGCCTGCTGCCTGAATTGGCTTGGTCAGCCATAGAATACACCAGAAGTGAGAATTCATGGAGTGATATCAGCATCGACAACGATGGACTGCCATAAGCAAGTAAGCAGCCATAACTCAAGAACATTCAGTCACAGAGAGCCCAAACTGTGCCTTTTTGGAATCTTTATGATCAAATAATGTGGTTTAGTTTTCAGTTCTATTTTGACCACGTGTAATTCTTCACTGTTGGTCATTAGAAGTTGGCTCCAGGATGCCTCCACTTCTGAAAATAAACTTCATGCCATATATGAACACTCCTGAATATTTGGTGCCTTTATAAAATATACATCATTATTTTGCCTATCTGCTGCACTATCAGTGCAGAATGTAAAGTCTAACAGCAGTAGAAAGAAAGGACCTGTGACACCTCTCCATCTGACACGTCGCTGAATCACTAAGAACATTTTTTAAAGTTTAAGCTTAGATAGGTCAAAGCATTAATACTCAAATACATGCACAAAACAATCATTAAATCTGATCGGGTGATTTACTCCCCAGCAAGTACCTATGGTGTAAGTATCAAGTGTTTAGTACGTAGTGTTGTAAAAACACAGAGTAAACAGTCATTACTGAAATAAAGACAAAAAAAAAAGAAGAAAACTTTATGAAATTACGACAATTTGGTTAAGATTTTGAAGTTTCATTGGAGTTATGAGACTATATGTCACATTTTCAGGCTTTAACGTGAAACGCAATCAGTGCACAAAAGGTGCGAGTGTTCGTACCTCAGTGGGGGTGTTTTCCTGTGGTTTTCATGCAGAACCTCATCTGTTCTACCAGTCTGTAAAATCACAAGGTGCATAATGAGCTCAAAATGGAAAAACTACAGTCGCCGTGTTAAGTAGAATAATTTATTGCAGTTTTTATTTAATCCTGTTTCAGTCCATTAGCAATATAAGTACAGATCTCAAAGCCAAAAGCATTTACACAGCAAACATGTTACATCCAGAGGTTACAATAACGACAGGAGCTCTTCTGCATCGAGTCTTCATATGCCGTTTTTCACTCTGATCTGAATTTCAGCGAACACAGTCAGTGATCATCGGTATCTGTCTGACAATATTTACACTAACAACATGAAAATATCCCAAGAAAATTATAACTATTGCTCAGAATTTGTTTTTATCGACATGACAGTCCTAAAAAATGTCTAAAGTTAAGACTTGTTGTTGAGCACAAAACAAAAAAATCACAGCAGAAAAAAAGAAGTTTGAAGGAAAAAAAGAGCAAAATAGAGCCAGAAGAAAAATGATGTCATAAAGAATCAATGTGTGCTTTGTTTTACAAATGATATTGGGGGTTAAAGGTTGCATTTAAAGTGATGAAAGTAAGTACTGCTGACTTGAGAGACAAGCTGTGCGTTACATTCATGTCTGGCCTCATTGCTCAGCTCTTAATATTAATGCAGCAGTAAAGCTTTATTTGACTGACAAACAGGAGAGAGTGAAATGCCGTTTACCCGCGGACACCGACCCCAGAGCAGCAGCCAGCTTCCAAAACACACACAATTTGAAAAACGTCCATCTGAAGGCTTTTGATTTCTATCAAATATAATTCATATCTTAACCTGCTGTTTTTATTAAAAAAGTTGGGATAATTTTGTAACAGAACGATTCGCTGTATCAGATGGAAGCTTAAACTGAGCTCAGATCAGCGGCCACCAGCTGATGCATTCAGCCGGCTGTTGCTATAGCAACACAAAAACCTAAAATGTCAAGAAGACAAGGCTGCTGAAGTTTAATGAAATCAAGCGTTTCAACACTATCAAATCAACATAACGCCATTCATTGAATTTCCTACTTTAAAAAATTAAATACAGGTCAGTCAACTAATGCAATAATTTATTTTGCTATTTTGAAAGTGAACCAAAAACAGGTGGCAAGTCATTTTTCAAAATTCTTTAATTAATTAAAAAAAAAATTAAACTACATCCCAGTTTTTCACATAATTATCAACTGTACATTCCCTAAAATGTTAAGATCATCATGTGAAATTTTGTGGAGGTGATGCAATGTCCTGCTGAAGTGTCCTTCATGAGTCTCCCTAAATCAACAGTTAATCAGTAATCACACACACACACACACACACACACACACACACACACACACACACACACACACACACACACACACACACACACACACACACACACACACACACACACACACACACACACACACACACACGCACGCACGCACTGTGCATCCAGAAAGTATTCACAGCGCTTCACTTTTTCCATATTTTGTTACGTTACAGCCTTATCCCAAACTCTGACAGAGTAACCATCAGATTCTTGGTCACCTCCCTGACTAAGGTCCTTCTCACTCGACCGCTCAGTTTAGACGGGTGACCAGCTCTAGGAAGAGTCCTGGTGGATCTGAACTTCTTCCATTTACAGATGACACTGTGGTCATTGGAACCTTCAAAGCAGCAAAAATGTTTCTGTACCCTCCCCCTGATTTGTGCTTCGAGACAATCCTGTCTCAGAGGTCTTCAGACAATTCCTTTGACTTCATGCTTGGTTTGTGCTCTGATATGCACTGTCAACTGTGGGACCTTATATGTAGACAGGTGTGTGTCTTTCCAAGTCATGTCCAATCAGCTGAATTTACCCCAGGTGGACTCCAATTAAACTGCAGAAACATCAAGGATTTTCAGTGGAAAAAGGATGCACCTGAGCTCAGTTTCGAGGCTAAGAATACTTAGGTACATGTGATTGCTTAATTTTATTATTTTTAATAAATGTACAAAAACCTAAAAAAAAAAAAAAAAAAAAAAAAAGAAAAAACAAAACAAAAAACCTTTTTTCACACTGTCATTATGGGGTATTCTGTGTAGAATCTTAAGGGAAAAAAAATTACTTCATCCATTTTGGAAGAAGGCTGTAACATAAAATGTGGAAAATAGTGAAGCGTAGTCAATATCTCATGGATGCACTATAAATATTTTATATATATATATATATATATATATATATGTATATATATGTGTGTGTGTGTGTGTAAATTTAAGGTTCATGTTTACTGATAATCCTTTTGCTTTACATACTGATAACAGATTAAAAAAAACTACCACCTATGGTATTATTTTTTCAACATTTAAAAAAACTGAACAACAAATGATTGCAAAAGCACGCTGATGCTGTTTCACTACATTTTTTTGGGGAAAAAAAAGATTTTCTAAGATATTTTTATTGTCAAAGGAAATCCAATCTATTTCAGTAGGTTAAAATGGTGAAATAAATATTATTATGAGCACATAAACAAAAGCGCACGGCTACAATCAGGTTGAAGGTTTGGACAGATGCTGCTTAAAAAAAAAAAGCAAAACAGTAAAATCTTTAAATCGAAAAGACAAGAAATTCAAGTTGCATCATTCCACTGCTTTTGTCTTAGGCATTGATTATTTCCTCTGATTTTTTAAAAGTTTTTTCTTAGATTAGAAAACCCAATGAACTGGCAGTAAACTTTCATATTCATTTTGTCCACAATCATGAACAATCCGAAAAGCTAAACGTTCAGATAAACAGTGTTTAATGCTTCATTCTATGGAGGCTGAAATGTTCAATCCCACAAGCTGCTGTGAAGTTCTGTTTGAGTGTAAATCCTGGATTCCTTTTTACGACAGTACAGGATTTGTCTTCAAAGTACCAAAATGTCTGTAAATTCAATAATGATAACAATAGCCAGGTTAAAGACTTTTTGAAATTTAATATTTTTAGTTGTTAATTTGAGGAGGAAATTATACGACTGAACCTGGAGCAGAAGAGACGTCCTCAGAGCGCTGCACATTGGGAGACTGAGATGTCAGACAGACTGTCAGATTGGAGTTTTCGCAGGTTAAAACCTTTTTTGATAGCGTCTGTTTCTTTTAAACAACCTGAACAGTCTGTCGGATTAAATGATGGAGCTATATTTACATCAATAAATTAACAAACATCTGCCATTCAAAAATAAAAATATTTCATCTGAGCCATTTGCTTTTTAAACATTCTGCACAGTTGCTTGTGTCCAAATATAAAATGAAATTACACATTTTTTAAGTGTGAAAACTGAATCATTTCAATTTACAAGCTTTATCACATAATCATGTTTTCTTATATTTATCCCCCCCCCCGCCCAAAAGGAGGTTACGTTTTCTAGTTTGTTTTTTTATTTGGTTTTGATACCTCAGAATTTTTTTGTGGTACTTTTCTAAACCCATACTGTGGTAATGCAGGATGCAGATGTTTACTGCAAAGGTTTAAATAAGCTTCATTCTCAACAGTTGCTTTTCCACCACAGGGCTGAGTACCATATCCAGGAACTACTACCTAACCAGAAGAGGAACTACGCTTGTTCCTTCTGCTGGCACTTGAGATGCTTTTAAATGGCTTTAGAACTACAGGGGTGTTAGCTCACTGCATCAAATAGCACTGGTTAGATTAGTATGAGATTTTTCAGAGTATAATTCACACTGGAGTACAACGCCAATTCCAAGTTGGGACGTTGTGTAAAATGTAAATATAAACAGAATACAATGATTTTCAAATCCTCTTCAACCTATATTCAATTGAATACACCACAAAGACAAGATATTTAATGTTCAAACTGATAAACTTTATTGTTTTTGTGCAAATATTTGCTCATTTTGAAATGGATGCCTGTAACACGTTTCGAAAAAGCTGGGACAGTGGTATGCTTACCACTGTGTTACATCACCTTTCCTTCTAACAACACTCAATAAGCATTTGGGAACTGAGGACACTAATTGTGAGTGTCATGATTGGATATAAAAGGAGCATCCACAAAAGTCTCAGCTGTTCACAAGCAAAGATAAAAAAAAATAGCCCAACAGTTTAAGAACAATGTTTCTCAACGTTCAATTGCAAGGAATTTAGGGATTCCATCATCTACAGTCCATAATATAATTAGAAGATTCAGGGAATCTGGAGAACTTTCTATACGTAAGTGGCAAGGCTGAAAACCAACATTGAATGCCGGTGACCTTCGATCCCTCAGGCGGCACTGCATTAAAAAAACAACATTGTGTAAAGGATCTTACCGCGTGGGCTCAGGAACACTTAAAAAAAAACCCTTGTCAGTTAACACAGTTCGTCGCTACACCTACAAGTGCAAGTTAAAACTCTATCATGCAAAGTGAAAGCCATACATCAACAACATCCAGAAACGCCGCTGCCTTCTCTGGGCCCGAAATCATCTGAAATGGACAGACGCAAAGTGGAAAAGTGTGCTGTGGTCTGATGAGTCCATAGTTCAAACTGTTTTTGGAAATCATGGACGTCGTGTCCTCTGGACAAAAGAGGAAAAATACCATCCAGATCGTTACCAGCGCAAAGTTCAAAAGCCAGCATCTGTGATGGTATGGGGGTGTGTTAGTGCCCATGGCATGGACAACTTACACATCTGTGATGGCACCATCAATGCTGAAAGGTACATCCACGTTTTGGAGCAACACATGCTGCCATCCAAGCAACGTCTTTTTCAAGGACGTGCCTGCTTATTTCAGCAAGACAGTGTCAAGCCACATTCTGCACGTGTTACAACAGCGTGACTTTGTAGTAAAAGAGTGCAGGTACTAGACTGACCTGCCTGCAGTCCAGACCTGTTGCCCATTGAAAATGTGTGGCGCATTATGAAGCGCAAAATATGACAACGGAGACCCCAGACTTTTGAACAACTGAAGTTGTACATCAAGCAAGAATGGGAAAGAATTCCACCTACAAAGCTTCAACAATTAGTGTCCTCAGTTCCCAAAAGCTTACTGAGTGTTGTTAGAAGGAAAGGTGATGTAACACAGTGGTAAACATACCACTGTCCCAGCTTTTTTGAAATGTGTTGCAGGCATCCATTTCAAAATGAGCACATATTTGCACAAAAACAATAAAGTTTATCAGTTTGAACATTAAATCATTTTTAGCCTACCATCCCTAGTTCTCAAGACCAGGCACCTAAGTGGCTCTACTCTACTCTTTTTAGATATACCTTTGTATACTAGCATAGTTCCACCTTAGAATTGAAATATAAGATATACCTTACTGAATTTTCATGTCTTTGTGGTGTATTCAATTGAATATAGGTTGAAGAGGATTTGCAAATCATTGTATTACGTATGTACATTTTACACAACGTCCCAACTTCATTGGAATTGGGGGTGTAGAAGTTGTACCTTCTTTCTGTATGTGGAACTGGCTTTGCAACAGTATTTCCCTGTAAGTTTAAGAATGGACAGGGACTCAGTGTAGCACATGTGCACACCACATCCTGTGCTGTTACTTAACATTAGGCCTGTTAAAGTCCAACTATCAGCAAAATGAAAAAAATAAATGCACACTGGTCAACATATTGCATGTTACTTAATGCAGTCTGGAGAAAGAAATCATCAGATACACTGACTGCTGGCCTACAGTGTTGGAAACACTACAATAAAAATTTGAATCGATTAGATCTTTTACTTTTGGCATTTATTCATTTATTATTGGAGTTTATTTTGTTTACTGTTGTGACTCTTGGGAAACATGTTTTGTTTGTTGTTTTTTATTGGGGGGGGATATAAATTGCACCACACCTGCACCAAGCCAGCTTGAAAAAAAAATAAAATAAAAATAAATAAATAAATAAAATGCAACTGATACTCCAAAAAATGAGGTAGTATACCAGGAGGTGTCATTCATCCTGATGTCAGCTGTGACGGCAAGAACTAAGACCATGAGGTTGTTGATGAGCGTTTGGTTTGGTGCTCAGGATTTAATCCCTGCAGTGGAAAAGTACATGTTGCTTGAAGAATTTTTTTTTTTTTGCAGAACTCTTCATACAGACACAGACATAAAGCTGCTCGTTTGTCTGACGTTTAGTGCTGAACAGCTTTCGAGTAAAGTACACATAAGACACAAAAATAAAGCAGAACTTATAGAAGTGAAGAAAGAGTTTACAGCAGCATGTGGCGCACGAATGTGTCTTCAGTCAGAATGATTAAAAAACACTGCTGGTTGCACGCCTTAAAAATACAATATACACATGTGTACAGAATCTGAGTGTGCTTTGAGCTTAAGTTAAACCAGCGTCTATGAATACAAAATCCTTACATGCAAACACAAATCATAAAGACGCCCCCAACTACCTCTGTGTTCTGAAAACATACAGCAGCCAAACGCAATAATTTAACTCTCAGGCTTCATTGAACTCTACGTAGGACAGAATATCAGAGCCACAAGTGGATAGACAGAGAAATATCAAGAATAAAGGTGGAATATTTTGAGTCAAAAAAGCTGGATCATTATAAAGAAAAATGTCAAGTTACAAGTTGGAAAAACCACCACAGTTTAAAGGGGAATTTTTTTTTATAACATTATAGAATTTAAGTGGAATAACTGGAATCCTCCTCAGAATAAGTAATGTCACATTTTGATGAATTATTAGCACCCCTAAACTGTAAGTACTGAATTTAAAACACATTCAGAAATAAATATAAATGAAGGGCATCAGAGGGCTGATACACACTTTACACACCATAATAAATATACAGTAGTGTTCAGAATAATAGTAGTGCTATGTGACTAAAAAGATTAATCCAGGTTTTGAGTATATTTCTTATTGTTACCTGGGAAACAAGGTACCAGTAGATTCAGTAGATTCTCACAAATCCAACAAGACCAAGCATTCATGATATGCACACTCTTAAGGCTATGAAATTGGGCTATTAGTAAAAAAAAAAAAAAAGGTAGAAAAGGGGGTGTTCACAGTAATAGTAGCATCTGCTGTTGACGCTACAAAATCAAAACTATTAAGTTCAAACTGCTTTTTTAGCAATCCTGTGAATCACTAAACTAGTATTTAGTTGTATAACCACAGTTTTTCATGATTTCTTCACATCTGCGAGGCATTAATTTTGTTTGTTTGGAACCAAGATTTTGCTCATTTACTAGTGGGCTTGGGGGTCATTGTCTTGTTGAAACACTCATTTCAAGGGCATGTCCTCTTCAGCATAAGGCAACATGACCTCTTCAAGTATTTTGACATATCCAAACTGATCCATGATACCTGATATGCGATATATAGGCCCAACACCATAGTAGGAGAAACATTCCCATATCATGATGCTTGCACCACCATGCTTCACTGTCTTCACTGTGAACTGTGGCTTGAATTCAGAGTTTGGGGGTCGTCTCACAAACTGTCTGCAGCCCTTGGACCCAAAAAGAACAATTTTACTCTCATCAGTCCACAAAATATTCCTCCATTTCTCTTTAGGCCAGTTGATGTGTTCTTTGGCAAATTGTAACCTCTTCTGCACATGTCTTTTATTTAACAGAGGGACTTTGCGGGGGATTCTTGCAAATAAATTAGCTTCACACAGGCGTCTTCTAACTGTCACAGCACTTACAGGTAACTCCAGACAGTCTTTGATCATCCTAGAGCTGATCAATGGGTGAGCCTTTGCCATTCTGGTTATTCTTCTATCCATTTTCATGGTTGTTTTCCGTTTTCTTCTACACATCTGTTTTTTTTTGTCCATTTTAAAGCATTGGAGATCATTGTAGATTTCCCCCCCCCCCTAGTTTTCCCCTCTCCAATCAACTTTTTAATCAAACTACGGGTGTCTTCTGAACAATGTCTTGAACGTCCCATTTTCCGCAGGCTTTCAAAGAGAAAAGCAAGTTCAACAGGTGCTGGCTTCATCCTTAAATAGGGGACACCTGATTCACACCTGTTTGTTCCACAAAACTGACGAACTCACTGACTGAATGCCACACTACTATTATTGTGAACACCCCCTTTTCTACTTTTTTTTTTTTTTAATAGCCCAATTTCATAGCCTTAAGAGTGTGCATATCATGAATGCTTGGTCTTGTTGGATTTGTGAGAATCTACTGGTACCTTGTTTCCCATGTAACAATAAGAAATATACTCAAAACTTGGATTAATCTTTTTAGTCACATAGCACTACTATTATTCTGAACACTACTGTACATATGTCTGTAATGGTGTTTTTGACACCATTACAGACACCATGGTGTGTGTGACATAATTCCAAATAGTTTTCTGGTAATATATGCTTTAGATCATCTATCGAAGCTTCTTGTTTACGATCATCAAAAAGTGTATTTTTCAGACCATGTTTTCCTTGACCTTTGACCAAACTACTCCAAAATCTAGTCACCTCTAGATATCTATCCAAGTAAGATTCCCACAAAGTCTGAACGAAATCCAACCAGTTATCTTGTCCACAGAGACACACACCAACACCAGTACACCGCTCTCACCACCTCACTGATGTGCAGCGTAATAATCCACTTTTGCACAATCATAATATTTTTTTATGTCCAAAGTTACTAAAGAACAAAACAAAATGCTTTTGTATAGTTAACTAAAAATAGTGACATAAAATATAGGAGTGATGTTATTGGCACATTTTGATGAATTTACAGAAAAATCATCACTTTTTCCAGACTTTCTAAAACATCTCATTTTGTTGTTCAATAAATTAAGACATTTTAAAAGCATTCTGATAATACAAAAGTGCTTAATTTGCATTTATTTTTCTGAACATATTTTAAATTCTGTGTTTGGTGCCAATCATTCTGATCAGGCCTGTAATTTACTCACATCGTTTCTGTCTTTTCAGCACAAAGGCTGAAGCAGCTCTTTTTTGGTTCGAACAATCATTTCCACTTTTTCCCCAGAAGTACATCCTACAACCCCTGGCAAAAATTATGGAATCACCGGCCTCGGAGGATGTTCATTCAGTTGTTTAATTTTGTAGAAAAAAAAGCAGATCACAGACATGACACAAAACTAAAGTCATTTCAAATGGCAACTTTCTGGCTTTAATAAACACTATAAGAAATCAAGAAAAAAAAATTGTGGCAGTCAGTAACAGTAACTTTTTTAGACCAAGCAGAGGGAACAAAATATGGACTCACTCAATTCTGAGGAATAAATTATGGAATCACCCTGTAAATTTTCATCCCCAAAACTAACACCTGCATCAAATCAGATCTGCTCATTAGTCTGCATCTAAAAAGGAGTGATCACACCTTGGAGAGCTGTTGCACCAAGTGGACTGACATGAATCATGGATCCAACACGAGAGATGCCAATTGAAACAAAAGAGAGGATTATCAAATGCTTAAAAGAGGGTAAATCATCACGCAATGTTGCAAAAGATGTTGGGTGTTCAGAAAAGCTAAACGAAAGCCATCTATAACACCTAAACAGAAAAAAACAAGGTTACAATGGGCTAAGGAAAAGCAATCGTGGACTGTGGATGACTGGATGAAAGTCATATTCACTGATGAATCTCGAATCTGCTTTGGGCAAGGTGATGATGCTGGAACTTTTGTTTGGTGCCGTTCCAATGAGATTTATAAAGATGACTGCCAGAAGAGAACATGTAAATTTCCACAGTCATTGATGATATGGGGCTGCATGTCAGGTAAAGGCACTGGGGAGATGGCTGTCATTACATCATCAATAAATGCACAAGTTTTCGTTGATATTTTGGACACTTTTCTTATCCCATCAATTGAAAGGATGTTTGGGGATGATGAAATCATTTTTCAAGATGATAATGCATCTTGCCATAGAGCAAAAACTGTGAAAACATTCCTTGCAAAAAGACACATAGGGTCAATATCATGGCCTGCAAATAGTCCGGATCTTAATCCAATTGAAAATCTTTGGTGGAAGTTGAAGAAAATGGTCCATGACAAGGCTCCAACCTGCAAAGCTGATCTGGCAACAGCAATCAGAGAAAGTTGGAGCCAGATTGATGAAGAGTACTGTTTGTCACTCATTAAGTCCATGCCTCAGAGACTGCAAGCTGTTATAAAAGCCAGAGGTGGTGCAACAAAATACTAGTAATGTGTTGGAGCGTTCTTTTGTTTTTCATGATTCCATAATTTTTTCCTCAGAATTGAGTGATTCCATATTTTTTTCCCTCTGCTTGGTCTAAAAAAGTAACCGTTACTGACTGCCACAATTTTTTTTTTCTTGATTTCTTATAGTGTTTCTTAAAGCCAGAAAGTTGCCATTTGAAATGACTTTAGTTTTGTGTCATGTTTGTGATCTGCTTTTTTCTACAAAATTAAACAACTGAATGAACATCCTCCGAGGCCGGTGATTCAATAATTTTTGCCAGGGGTTGTACAAATGTTCCAAGGATTTTATCAGCACACTCCTAACATTCTTCATTGCTGTCCTGATTATGATTTTACGCTTGTTTAGGTACATTTTTTGTTCTCAAAACATTGCAGTTTTATTCTTGATATGTTTCAAGATGAATTTTAACACTGCAGAATTTTTTACACCGGTGGCGCTGATAGCTGTGTGTCTACATGTTACTGAGAGCTGTGTGTGTGTGTGTGTGTGTGTGTGTGTGTGTGTGTGTGTGTGTGTGTGTGTGTGTGTGTGTGTGTGTGTGTGTGTGTGTGGTGCTTAATCCAGTTCAGGTGAGTCTGATGCCGTTTCAGGCTGGATCTCTGAGACTTCAGTCATCTCTTCAGACTCTGCTGTTGTCAAGTGAACTCTATCCAGCAGCTTTGCAGCTCCATTTCTTTCAAACTCCACGAATGTGGAATTGTCTTTATCAACAGGCTCCGCCCCCTCTGTGTGCTCAGGTACGTCCAACTCTGTCCCTGCTGTTTCCTCTCCTATTGTCACATCCTCCTTCTCTTCTCTTGAGTTTTCATCTTCGTCCTTCTCGTCCTCCTCCAGGATGGAGGCGTCTGGTTTTTGGCGGAAGCGCGTGACAGATGCGTGTGCAGAGCAGGGATGCAGGTGTGGCGATTCAGCGGGCGGCAGCAGCGTGAGCGACTCCACGCTGAGCCTGTCAGCGTTACTGTCAGTCAGAAGTGAGATGGTAGGCTGAGAGGCTGGGGTGAGGCTTGGGGCCAAGGCCGAAGCGGAAACTGTGGGGGCAGAGGAGACCAGGGATACTTCACCTCCTCCTCTGTCACCTTCTCCACCTGAGGAGGAGGGAGGAGTGTGTTCCAAAAATGTCCCTTCATCTAGAAAGAGCAGAAAGGGTAATATATATAAGACAGCTTTTTACAGCTACAACTGTTATTGGTTTATTCGGGCCTGACTAATACTTGGCTGGCAGACCGCTTGGGAAGACCAGGGGGCTATGTGTGTTTCTCCATGCAGAAAGGGAGTTGGCTCACTAAGGGCATCCGGAACACAAACAACAGCATATAACTCACTTTTGATAGGATTTGAAAAAGTAAATTTCCGCAATCTGAAAACTGGATCCAGAATGACAACCAGGTCATTTCTCTGCATTTTAGATACCGGCTTGATGCCCTGCTCATTTTGCACTTTTTAACATATTTAGAATTTTTGATGATGTATGGAGAAATATCAATTTTCTCCTCATCTGTTAATAATGAAACCAGATTTCTCATAAATTCTCGCCACTTCCTCATTATGACAACAGCCCCATGGTCACCAAAGTCCAAGAACTGCAAATTTAAATTTAAACGAGAGAAACACACGAGCAGCTACCAACTGACGCACGAGTCAGAGACTGTATGATCATGGCCTGTAAAAATTATCTCAAGAAGAGGGGGAAGATTTTATTGACATTTTGTGGAGAGACGGTCTTCAGTCCAGGGAATTGTGGTTTATATTTTAAGACCGATCCAGATCTGTTTCAAAATCTTTTAATCTCTTTTGTTCACATTCTGAGATGGAAGGTTTCCTTTCATCACATTCAGAAGATTTCAAGAACTGGCTTTATGACATCACAGAGGACTATGTGGCACTGAGAATGTGGTGATCCTGTATAAATAAATGGAACTGATGGGGTTGAAATGTTTACAGCCCCCCCCCAACACTTTTATGAATTCAGCACCATGCTCAAGACATATGTCCTAAAAAGAACAGGTGACCAAGTTCTTATTTTTATTTTTGGACTTTTTACTTATTTGTAATGGGTGATAATAATTTGATATACAACACAGAAAGCTACATTTAATTTTAATGTAATAGAAATTCAATTTGGACTTGGAGAACAGGGACCTGACTGAAACGTGACTCAGACTTTGTTTTTTTATTTACCTGATTTGGATTTAAACACTGGGAACTTGAGACTCAACCGGGACTCAAGATTTAGTAATTTGACTACCAGAGTAGTAGCACTAGATCAGAAGATATTCCAGGATTGGTCCATTCTTATGTTCAACCTTTAAGTCACTGGATTAGTTTTTAAGTAATTCTGCTGACAAACTGAGGCAGCTGAAAAAAAAAAAAAAAAAAAAGACACCTCGTGAACAAAGGTACCCACTCAGGTTGGGATGACTAGTCAACTACGACAAGCTACTATCCAACTAGTCAACTCATTTCTTTTCTCATCAAGTTAGGCAATTCAGTTAAGATTTTACGATAATTTGAAAATAAATCTTTGACAAAAATATTGTGCTTAAAAAACAAACAAAAAACCAAACCAAACAAAAACAGACAATTCTCCGTATCACACGTCTGCAAAAATCCACCCACTGCATTGCATCATCAACATCTGGTGCTTTTTTTTCCTCCCCTCATCAGCCAAAATTTTTTTCCCACAGTGCCTGACATCTGTGTTTTACGTCAGCCTCTCTACGAGAAACCTGTGTAGGTTATCAGATTTTGCAAGAGTGTGACCACAAAGGCTTGGAGAGAAGTGACCTCAGGTTAGCTGTGGTGTGGACACGGGACTCTGAAGCAGTTAGCACTGTTAGCCATATCTGTGCTTACTGGCTTATTAACTCTTTTTTGGAGAAATGAAAGAATCAAGAAGCACAAATGTGACAATGAGAATCAGATGTTTAATAACTGTCACGTCGAACACGTGGGACATTGAAATATCGAAACATACTAAGCCGTGTGAAGCCAGAAGCAGCGCTGGACAGTAGAATGATATTATTCGTGGCTGCTGTGTGCCACTTCAGAAGAAAAACGAATCAACTGGATGTGATCATGCTGTAAGGTATGTATTTGAGTGGTGGACAAGTGATTAGTGCCCTTGCTTCCAAAGCAGAAGGTTCTTGGTTCAAGGCCACCCCTGCCCATTCTCCATGTAATGTGGTGTTACGTCAGAAAGGGCATCGGACGCAAAACTTATTCCAAATCAACATGCAGATAGATCCATGTCGGATCAGCTGTGGCAACCCAAAGTCCAATCTTGTTTAAACTTATTGGATGTATTTTTAACGCTGGCTGTACCACTTACAATGGAACCGATGGAAACCTCGGCAAAATAACATATTGTTAGTGCGCCCCCTACAGTGTCTCGGAGGGGACTATGCAATAGGGACAATTTAATGCATATATTTCCTCTGTGACTGATTTACAATGACCCCTGACTTGAAGAATGATAACTTTTATTTCCAAGAATGAAGAAATCTCCAAGACTCTTAGTTTTAGTTTGTTTCCTATATATAAAGTCTGTGGTTGTTTCCAGCAAAGAATCTACTGCAAAGAAAAAGGACCAGTTTCAATTTCCAGGAAAGAGGCCAAGAGGCTGTACGGCAGGGACAAGGAATCAAAAGTCAGTTTTCAGGAATAAGCTAAAAGCTGAAGTATTCATTTGAAGACTACGAAGAAATATCTTGCATCTAATAGCTCAAATACCAATTCTATGTAGCTCATTGTATTAACTACTTTTAAGATTAGGCTTAAAACTTTCCTTTTTACTAAAGCTTATAGTTAGGGCTGGATCAGGTGACCCTGAACCATCCCTTAGTTATGCTGCTATAGACGTAGACTGCTGGGGGGTTCCCATGATGCACTGTTTCTTTCTCTTTTTGCTCTGTATGCACCACTCTGCATTTAATCATTAGTGATCGATCTCTGCTCCCCTCCACAGCATGTCTTTTTCCTGGTTCTCTCCCTCAGCCCCAACCAGTCCCAGCAGAAGACTGCCCCTCCCTGAGCCTGGTTCTGCTGGAGGTTTCTTCCTGTTAAAAGGGAGTTTTTCCTTCCCACTGTAGCCAAGTGCTTGCTCACAGGGGGTCGTTTTGACCGTTGGGGTTTTACATAATTATTGTATGGCCTTGCCTTACAATATAAAGCGCCTTGGGGCAACTGTTTGTTGTGATTTGGCGCTATATAAAAAAAAAAATTGATTGAATTGATTAAGGTAGATAGAGTTTAATTGCCATTTGTACTCGCACACCAGAGTACATTGGAATTCTTGTGCAGAGCTCTTGAGTAAATGAATATAAAAGTATAAAGGTATAACAGTATAAAAAGGATACGCAGTGCACCTAAAATACACACACACACATACATACACATATACACATACATACATACACATACATACACACATACATACACACACACACATACATACACACACATACACATACACATATACATACAACCCCTGGCAAAAATTATGGAATCACCGGCCTCGGAGGATGTTCATTCAGTTGTTTAATTTTGTAGAAAAAAAGCAGATCACAGACATGACACAAAACTAAAGTCATTTCGAATGGCAACTTTCTGGCTTTAAGAAACACTATAAGAAATCAAGAAAAAAAGATTGTGGCAGTCAGTAACGGTTACTTTTTTAGACCAAGCAGAGGAAGAAAATATGGAATCACTCAATTCTGAGGAAAAAATTATGGAATCACCCTGTAAATTTTCATCCCCAAAACAAACACCTACATCATATCAGATCTGCTCGTTAGTCTGCATCTAAAAAGGAGTGATCACACCTTGGAGAGCTGTTGCACCAAGTGGACTGACATGAATCATGGCTCCAACATGAGAGATGTCAATTGAAACAAAGGAGAGGATTATCAAACTCTTAAAAGAGGGTAAATCATCACGCAATGTTGCAAAAGATGTTGGTTGTTCACAGTCAGCTGTGTCTAAACTCTGGACCAAATACAAACATGGGAAGGTTGTTAAAGGCAAGCATACTGGTAGACCAAGGAAGACATCAAAGCGTCAAGACCGAAAATTTAAAGCAATATGTCTCAAAAATCGAAAAACGCACAACAAAACAAATGAGGAACGAATGGGAGGAAACTGGAGTCAACGTCTGTGACCGAACTGTAAGAAACCGCCTAAAGGAAATGGGATTTACATACAGAAAAGCTAAACAAAAGCCATCATTAACACCTAAACAGAAAAAAAACAAGGTTACAATGGGCTAAGGAAAAGCAATCGTGGACTGTGGATGACTGGATGAAAGTCATATTCACTGATGAATCTCGAATCTGCATTGGGCAAGGTGATGATGCTGGAACTTTTGTTTGGTGCCGTTCCAACAAATGCACAAGTTTATGTTGATATTTTGGACAATTGAAAGGATGTTTGGGGATGATTAAATCATTTTTCAAGATGATAATGCATCTTGCCATAGATCAAAAACTGTGAAAATATTCCTTGCAAAAAGACACATAGGGTCAATGTCATGGCATAGGGTCAATGTCAACGAGCAGATCTGATTTGATGCAGGCGTTAGTTTGGGGGATGAAAATTTACAGGGTGATTCCATAATTTATTCCTCAGAATTGAGTGATTCCATATTTTTTTCCTCTGCTTGGTCTAAAAAAGTAACCGTTACTGACTGTCACAATCTTTTTTTCTTGATTTCTTATAGTGTTTCTTAAAGCCAGAAAGTTGCCATTTGAAATGACTTTAGTTTTGTGTCATGTCCTTGATCTGCTTTTTTTCTACA